>NW_022111357.1:25272924-25280550 GCF_000313985.2 Echinops telfairi | reverse complement strand
TGAGGGCAACAAATGTACATATGTGCTTGACACAATGGATGTATGTATGGATTGTGATAAGAATTGTGCAAGCCCCCAATAAAATGATTAAAAAAGGAAAAGAAATGAGGATGGTGAGACAATGTTCTGCTCTGATGGGTCAGCCAAACCCAAGACACTTAAGCCCAGTTGATTCCAACTCAGCAACTTTAGTAGGCAGAATATAAACGCTCTCCAGGGTATCTGAGTGCAGGCATTAGGGATTGCGTCAACTAGCCACTCCCGACTAGGGGTGGAGCCAAAGCTGTCAATCAAGTAGTAGCTTGATGACATGCCCTTGTGGGTGTGGGTTTTTGTATGAGAGTGAAGGACTCTGGGAACTTCCTCTCTCTTTGCCACTTTGCCTTCCTCCTCGCTGGGAGTCCGTGTCCACCTAACCTTGAGAGCTGTTGGCTCCCTGCCATGCTTCCACTGACCTTTGGATCCACACGACCCTGCACCACCAGCCTGTGATCTTCTGTTTCCCAGTTCACCATACTTTGTCACCAGCATGTGCTCCGTGTATCTGAAAAGGGATTTATGGACTAGCCTTGGATGGATAGACTTGAGTTAGACTGGGCTGGGAGGCCTTCTTGATCTATATGTCAAGTACTTCTTGATATATGTATATATGTATGTATCTCTATACACATACTTCTTGATATAAAGCTCTTTCTTATACATATATGCATGTCCCTGGATTTGCTTCTCCAGACAATGCAGCCGAACCCACTGAGGTTCCACATCCTTATGGAAGCAGAAACTTTTCCTCAGGGAGTGACTGGTGAATTTGAACTATTTTTGCTTAGTAGCCCAACCCTTAGCCCACAGTACCATCATCGCATGGATAGGAATCTGACTTGATAACACCCAACAACAGAGACAATAACAACAACCTGTATGGAAATAGATCGACAGGCCATTTCTCTTGCAGAGTGAGTGGCTGAGTGCGTTTGACTCTTCAAACTTTCAGTTAGCAGCCAGATTCTTAACACCTGCATCAGCAGACCATAAAAACCAGAGCCCTAGCCAGTTCGGGAGAGTTAGGAAAAGATGCTTCTCCTGGGAAGGTGTATTATAGAAGACAGAGTTTGCAGAACTGGCTCAGGCTGAGATTCAGCCCCGCCTCTGCCCTTCAGCAGGATGCCTTTGTTTGGGGGTGGGGGGGCACCCAGCAGGCCTGAAAGCAATGACTTAAAAAACAGATGGGGTCCTAGTCAGTGCAGGTGGGATGGTCCGTGAGGAACCCTTGATGACAGGTGAGAAATAGCCTTCAGGGGAGGGCAGGACCAGCTCCAGAATTTGTGGGGGCCCAATATAAAATGAAAATGCAAGATTCCTCATGTAAAATTTGTTAAGAATTTCAAGATGGCTGCCAACCAACCCCAAAGCAAAATGAAACAAGAAAATCCACTGCCATCAAGTTGGTGTTGACTCTGTAGTTACCCTGTAGAGGGTTTCCCAGACTCTCCATCTTTAAGGGGACGGAGAACCTCTGGTGGGTTTGAACCACTGACCTTGCAATCAATAGCCCAGCACTCACTCCACAGTATCACCTGAAGTGTGGGCACATGTAAGTCCCGTGTCTAGGAAGCCCATCCTCTCTGGGGCTGCAGATGGTGGCCAGCATTGCATTGACCCCACTCCTTCCCTTCCACTAGGCTGGTGGTGGTGTGGGGGAAGAACACACCATGCAGCATTTGTGGAAGACCGCTTCCCAGCACATTAGGACAACCTTTCCTGCCCCGCCCCCATTTGCAGTGCAGACCATGATCTCAGCACCCCCCCACTCCGGCACTGCCCCCCCCTACTCCACATACCCAATATCCTATGTAGTGTTCTCTCAAGGGACAGATGAGACAGAGAAGGCTTGGGACAGGTAAGTACTCTCTGAGGGCCACTTAGGAGTTGGTAGAGTGGACTTGACCCAGCCAGTCTGACTCCAGAACCTGTGTTTTCAGCCACTTCTTGATATGGCAAGGAGCCCTGATGGCATCGTCCGGCACTTTGCACTGCTGACCACACAAGGTCAGTGGCTCAGGACAAAGACAAGTGTGTCTGCTCCCGTAAAGGCTTGTGACAGCTTGGACACTCTATACAGGGTTGCTCTAAGTTAGAATGGATTCGATGGCAGTCGACTTGGTTTTTGGGTTGGACACAAAAATGGTAGAGGATTATGTGCTTGGCTGCTCATGTAAAGGCTGCCAGTTCAAGCCCACCCAGTGGGTCTCATCTAGAGAGAAACACTTGGCAATCTGCTTCCTTAAAGATTACAGCTGGGCAGGCCCTGCAGGGCAGTGCTGCTCTGTCACATGGGGGTACTGTGAGTCAGAGTCCCCTTGTCAGCACAGAATAGCAACAAGAACGAAACACGTCATATGATGTGTCCCGGCTGGCACAGATGCTTAAGGACCCAGCTACTAGCAGGAGCACAGCTTGATCCCACTCAGAGGCCCCTCAGAAGACAGACTCCTGAGAACTCACACAGCCCTGCAAAGCCTAGGGAGCACTTCTAGTGAGTCTACCCCCATCCCCACTCCACCTCTACCCCCACCACCATCACCACCAGCAGGACAGTCGCTTGCACGGTGTGTTCTCACACTGGGGTGCATAATGAGGCTCACCTCGCAGCACCCTCACCAATCTGGGGTGGGGCGATGAGCCCTTGCACAGAGTCACACATATGCGTGCACACGGCTTGCCAATGGATTGCTTTATTCAGAAGAGACCCTAGGATGCTAGCTGCTGCCGCCAGGCAGGATATGGAACTTGCAGAAGAACAGAGCGCCCTTCAGGGTCTACGAGCTGAAGAGGAGGCAGGAGGGTCAGGCACACACGAGGAGGGATAGAAGGTAGCTCCAGGTTTCTCAGTAGGATAGGGGAGGGGTCTTGTCCTCACCCTGTGAGGACTTGGTTAGGGCAACAGAAGGTCAATGGTCTAGACGTGTGGGGTGCGGGCACTTGAGCAGCTGGGCGCACTTCCCTTGCAGTTCCAGTTGCCGTAGTGCCACAGCTTTGGATTATAGCTGCTCTTGTGTCTTGAGAAACAGTAGGCAACCGTTCGATCACATTGACACAGCTGACGCCTGCAAAAATCCCAGTCGTCTGAAATACAAGGAAATAAACAAGGGGCAGGGGACACGTGGCAATTCTCTGGTTGCTTCTGCGTAGAAGGCCTGTCCCTGCCCCCAGAAATTGCTAGCCTGATGCAAGTACTTCTGTTGCAGATATTTCTGAGTAATGGAGACAGAAGCCCTGCCCTCAGGAAGCCAGTGTCCAGTCTGACGGTGACACACAGCAGCCAAGTCACGGAAGGGTCCGTTAAATGTCTTCCCTCCTACTACAGGGCCCTTCTCTTTGCTAACAGACTTGACAGATGGCCAACTGCCCAGACCCTCAGAGAACCGTTTGCTCATTTAGTCATCTGTAGTTTTTTTTTTTCCTGTGCAGTGATTGGCCTCTGGCTACCATGTGACCCCATTCGGAGCAGCGAAGACACCAGGAGGAAGTGGCTGAGGACTTCTGGGAAGGAGGGATTTCCACCTTCAAAAGAGAGGTGCACCTGGGGAACGCTCCTGTGGGGGAGTACGAGGCCACGATGTTTGGAGCTATAACTTGTGTTTGGACACCACAAGTTAGATGGTGCCAACAGGGCAAGCAGAAGGTTGTGAAAGGCAGCCTGGCATTGCCCTCGTCCAGATTTCCTGGTGTGAGAGAGTCAGACATCTCCTGCTCTATACCACTTTTCATCCAGCTTCTGGTTGCTTCAAACCCAAAGCCTTCTAAATACACGACCCTGTGGAGAGGTCATCGTGTGGGAGATGCAAGTTCAGACCCCAAAGAACTCTTAGGCTGTTGGCTAGAGTCTGTGACTGCTCAAAGTCTGCTTTTAGATCTGCTCTCTGGGGATGTCGAACTAACTCTTCTATCCACCACCCTGTTTCTCTTCCGTCAGAGCCCAATGTTGTCTGTCCTCACGGTCTGTGCGTCTTCATTTCCGTTCACGCTCAGCACTCTCCAACGGCTTTGCCCTCACCACCCATGAATCAGCTCCCACTGCAGTCCTTGGGGTTGGCCTGCCTCTAAAGCCAAAGGACTTTCAGCGGAGGGGGACTCCTCTCTTAAACTGGTGCAGTGAACCGTCTCCTCCGTACACTTGCTTTTTTGACCCTCCTCTGTCAGCTCTTCTCCTCTCTGATTGACTAAGAAATGTAAATCGCATCATGTCACTCCTTTCTAAAAAACACCTTCCCCTTGCTATAGGGAGGGATCCTGGTAGTGCAGGGGCTAAGCACTTGGTGGTTAAATGAAAGGTTGCTGGCTCAAGCGCACCCAGGAGCTAGACTGGCGTACAGACCTGGTGAGCTGCTGCCAGAATGAGGCAGCTCAGCTCAACCCACTGCCACTGAGCCCATTCACACTCATAACCACCCTGCAGCACAGGGTGGGCCTGCTCCTATGTGTCTCCAGGATGGTGACTCCTTATGAGAGGAGAAGGCCTCCTCCTTCTCCTGAGGAGTTGGTGGTGGTGTGAACCTCTAACCCTGTGGTTAGCAGCCCGACACAGAGCCAGTACACCATGAGGGCTCCTTCACCAAAAAGATTACAGCCCAGAAAATCCTATGGGGGAAGTTCTACTTTGCCACATTGGGTGGTTATGATTTAGAAACCAAGGGCTTTAGGATAACATCTCAATGCAATACGGGCTACAAAGTTTAGTTTGACTTATGGTCACTGCAGATGCTAATTTGGCCACCCGACTCATGGAGCCCCCACGCGAAATGAATGAAACACTGCTGAGCCCCGCACCATCCCAGGATCTGTTGTGGATCAGATCATTGTGTTCCACGGAGTTTTCCATGACTGGTCTGCAGCAGCGGCTCTCCAGGCCTTTCTTCCTCGTTCACCGTCCTCTGGAAAGTCCTGCTAATTTGCAACCTCGCAGCATGCAAGCTGTCAATAACAGATTGATGGTGGCTGTGCAGGAGGCGCATTAACTAGACATGGAACCCAGCTCTCCTGCACGAAGCGTAAACATTTATTACTGGACTCCAACTACCTCTACTGCACTTGATCGAGCCCCTTCCTGTCTGTCCAGCCTGGGCCTCCCCTTTCCTTTTTCCAAGGTGGTTCCATTCAGCAACCTAGAATTGCTTGCAGTTCTCCTAGTCCTCTGAGGCCTTGGAAAATGCTGTCCCTGCTCCTGGACTGCCCGCTCCTTACTGCTTCCTCAACTGTCCGCATTTCTCTGATGACTCACTGCTCTCAGGGACCTTCCTTGACTTCCCGCTGTGTTACAGGAACCTCCGTTCTGCTTACTTCCTGCGGGAGACTGGAGCATAAGGTGCTTTCATTGCCTTTACCTCTCACTGAACGATGAGCCCCTTGATCAGGGACATTGTCCCTTTACATGTCTACCTCTGGTGCCCAGCCCAGGACTCAGCGCAGCTGACACCCAGGAAGGAGACGGTGGAGTGGTAGGACTCTTTCTTACCACAGCTCACTACGCCCTTCTTGACAGTAAACTTGTAGCTCAGAAGCTTGGTCCAACACCCATAACTCTCCAGACGGTCATAGCAGCAGTCATGTTCAGCACAGCACCTGTGATGAGGACGTCCCCTTGGGGTGCTTGCCCAGAGCTCATGGGAGCCCCCCGCCCCCAGCCCTCACCTCCCTGGCCCTGGGCAGAGGCTTGGTGACTGGAGGTGTCTAGAGCACTCTGTACCCTTCTGGCTGATTTTCCAGCCCGAGGCCCCGGGGTGTGAGCCAGAAGGGAGCTCAGGGAAGGGACAGGGGGAGTGGTCTCACCAGTCTGTTTCATCCATGGGGTATCCTTTGCCACTGAGGCCACAGTGGCACCCATAGAAGCCATAGTACAGAATAGCATTTCTTCCTGTCACCTGCTCAATCATTTCCTTGAAATTCAGCAAACTCCCCTGGGCCTGCAGGAGGCCTGGGAGGAAATGGAATTCGGATGAGGACTGGGTCTTGTGTCCTCCCTGAGTACCCCCCTCTGACCTTGCCCCTCCCCTTTCCACAGGCCTCTGTCCTTCCCACTAGAGAGATCTTGCAGCCATGAGAAGCAAACCTAGAGGATGGGCTGCTTCCCACTCTGTGCTGTCCCCTGTAGGTCAGAGGTCAAGGTCAGCTCTTACCTAACATCACAATGCCTGCCACCAGCAGGAGGGGCTTCATGATGAGCGTTCTATGAAGGAGAGATGCAGGTGGATTGATTGACTATGTTCCTCTCCCAGGTGGTCTCAGTGTCTTCACTTGGCCTGCACACACCCAACAGCCCTGGAGAATGCAGTGTGCCAAGGAGCCCACAGATATGCTCTCCAGCCCCAGGCTGAGCCCAGGGGGCATCCCTGGGTCACACACAGAGTGCACAGGAGTGACCTGCAGGGATGCCCAGCCATGCACACCGCCTCCCGACTCTGCTCAGCACGTTCGCACACAGGTCCACATACAGACACCCAGAGCCCGCCAGACACCCCCATAGCACACGCATGGAAGTCACATGTCCTCTTCTGATGGAGCATTCCTGGAAGGTTGGGACCAGGCTCTGTGGACTACCAGGAAACTTCCCACGTCAGAGCTGTGTCTCCATCCAGAGACATACCCTACTTGTTCCCACACCAAATTCCAGGCTTGGGAGGTACATCCAAGGAGTCTGATTCCATTAGTTTTCCTTCAGCATCCTCTCTTCCCAAGATTTTCCAATTCCTTACACACACACACACACACACACACACACCTTTGCACTCAGACACTAGTGAAAGCATCCTTTCATACAACACACTCACATAATCACACAACACACATGTGGAATGTGCCCTCTTGTACACTGCAAACCATGCACACACGCGCATCTGCACTTACATGCCTGTGTGTGCATGCCCTTGCACACAGACACACAGACATACAGCCACTCTCGCAGGCTGTGAGGAGCAGGAGTCCCTGTCCTGACGGGCAGGCGCTGTTGGTGTTTTACCTCTCAGAAGATGTCAGCGCTGATGCCTCCAAGTGACCCTCACATCTGCTCCAAGCCCCAGCTCCCCTTAAATAGCTCCTTTCCTGGAGGCTTGGAGTCATGAGGGGGCGGGATGAGGGTGTGGCTGGCCCATGGACTCACATTTTGGCACTGCCATGGCCCTGGTAAATCCCCTCTTCTTCCCCACATTAGCTGGCAGGAGACAGCCAAGGATGGAAAACTTACTTCCCCAAAGACATGTCAGAATAAATGTGAAGCGATTTCAAAGGCTCTCCTGTGGCTTTCACTGCGTCCATTCCCCTCCAACCGTCCACCGCCCCCGTGTCCACGTCAGGGGCGGGCAGGACGGGCATGTGTGAGTGGCTGGGGACGTCTGTGCACAGCCCCTGGGGCCGCTGCCCGAATGAGATGGCGCTTTTCTTCAGTTCAACATGGCGTCTGTCTGGAACTGAGAACGAGGGCGTTCAGTGGTCATTCATTGCTGGGACCTACAAGTCTTTGGGAGGTGATGAGGACTGTGCTGTCATCCTACTCAGGGAGACTCACAGTCCAGCAGGGGAGAGAGGGACAGGATGGATATCCTCGTCCTACTGACTGGCCATTGCCCCTGTCTT
>NW_022111357.1:25269187-25272824 GCF_000313985.2 Echinops telfairi | reverse complement strand
CCCCCCCCCATTTCAGACCTAAAATTGGAAAAAGCCAAAGGCTGTCCTTGAGGTTCCAGCCCAAACACTAGCCCCTACATTGGGCACAATCCTATTGTGCTTGGAGATAAGGCTAATGGATGCTTCCTGGATCTATTGTAGGGGGTCCTGGTGGTGCAGTGGGTAAGCCATTGGACTACTAACCACAAAGTCAGTGGTTCAAGCCCAGCTGCTGCTCCGTGAAAGAAAGATGAGGCTGTCTGCTTCTATGTTGGTTTCTATGAAACCTCTTGTCAGAGGCTTCTGACCCCCACACCCAGATGGAGGAGCCCCGCCCCCCTCCTCTTGCCCAAGGTGTGCTTGGACGAGCCCTGCCCAGGACACTCAGGCCTCTGCCTGCATGGGCAATGTTACAGCTCTTTTAGCTCTACTGGCTAGCTTCCTGGCCAGCTGTGTCCAGCTCCTGCTCTGTGGGCCACATTGGTCTGGTCCCCCAACAGTCTGTCCCTGTCACCAGCATTCACTCTTTCTTGTGCATGTAGGAGCTGTGAGAACAGGGACCCCAAGACACACTCTGCTCCAGACTCTTCTTGATGAGAGTGACAGCCCCCTGAACCCCCGTGGGACTAGCTTTTCTAAACCCTAACATGTGGGAAAGCTGACGAATCCCTAGGTGACTGTCTGATTCTTAATGCACAATCCCAGTCCATTTCAGCTCCCTAAGACCCCACTCCGCATGTGCTCCATCTCATTTTTTACGACTTCCGGTTTTCTAGCTGCATACTTCCTACACTTCCCGTCGCGTTAACAACTGTTTGCAGCTCTCTCCTCTCACGGTGCGCCATGCCAGAGCGGCAAATGAAGGTCTGGAAGCTTTGTCCCCACGTCATTAAGATCCATTCTCCTTGGGGAGGCAGCTCCTCCCCGGTTGTATCTTGAGTGTCTTCCCACGCGAAGGGCCCACCTTTCAGTCTCTATCAGACAATGCCCTGCTGCTTTGCATAAGGTTTCCGGTGGCTCCTCCCTGCAAAGTAGACAACCTAGTCCTTTTCCTTAACTTGTTTCTAGTCTGGCACCTCCACCGAACCTGTCCGCCATGCGTGACCCTGCCAAGTACTAGACATGCCAGGGCCATAGCTTCTGCCTCTCGGCAACGTGCAAGCCACCACACACAGCGTGACAAACGGACGGAGAAGTGGAGGAGAAAACATTAGAAAAACCTCTGTGAACGACCTTCTCCCAAACCACCCCAGAAATCGCAACAACCACCTAACAGTGGCCCATATGCGTCCGAAGGATCCAGGCTGTGGAAAGTGAGGGACGAGTGAGGAATCATCTGGAAAGGTGTCAGGTCAGGGGACGGCGGCGGCCTGAGCGGGACCCGCAGAGGGGAGTCCCGGGTGGACCCCTCCTCAGAGAACGTCAGTAGTGGGAGAGCTGATGCCCTCTGAGAAATCTATGGAGCAGTCATGGGAGTGTCACTGCCTACTTCCCCGTCCCCGCAGTGTGCGCCGGCCAGGCAAATACTAGGGGAGGCTGGGGGATGGGTCCGTTGGACGCCGTGTTTGCAACTTTCAGTGCGTGTCAAATGAGAGCCAACTAGACATTTTTCAAGGCAAGAGTCATGCAGCCTCATAAAGGAAGAGCTAGGAAAACGAAACTAGTAGAAACTTTTCCAAGCTGCAGTCTGGAGAGCTGAAACCATGTGTGCTGACAGGACGACTCTGAATGGCCGGTGAGCCCACTTTTCAGAGCGAGGATGAAGGCAAAGCACAAGCTCTTGAGCACAGCCATCCTGTGAAAGCTGGGCCCACCTTATTGCTTTCCCAGCCTCACCCCCCACCCAGGGTTCTCTAGCGCTGCTTTCTCCTCTGTCACCTCCGATGTATTTGCACTCCTCACTAGGCAGGTCACCTGTTTGCTATGACTTCTGTTCATTGCTTTATCTCTCGAGTAAGCAAGTTAAGAGTTAAGAGTGTTGTCTTGCTCACTGATAGTCCTTCTCATAGACTAGGTCCTCGAGAAAGATTCCTCCCATGAAAGATGCTGAACGAGAGGTCAAACTACAGACTTCGCATTTCTGGCAACGGGGGCACAGTGGGGAATAACCCTGAAGAGATGGATAAAGAGGAAGTGCTGGGGTCACCAGAGCCCTGGATTGTTGGAGCATTTCTTTCACCCAAAGCCTAGACATGACACCAGAGGCAAGTGCCACCAGGACTCATGAGAGAGTAGGTGGGCCTGCCTAGTGTAGAAATGACACTGTTCCAAAGGCTGGTGTGGTAGTTACATAATCTTTTGTCAATTTGAGGCTGATGAGTGGAGGGGTGGAGTTTGGCCTGTCAATCAGGTCACAGCTTGATGACCTCATTGGAGGCGCTGTGGAGATAAATAACTTTCTGGAGGCGGGACGCGCTCAGTCCCTGTGAGACATTCTTGTTGACAAGACACATGGAACGACAGTAGTGCCCTGAGCTGGAGAAGCCACGTGGAGACCCCTGCCAGCACTGAGATGCTTACAACACCACTGGATCCACAAGACTTCCCACCCACTGGCCTGTGATCTTCCTGCATTCGACATCATTGCATGTGTTTTGTGAGTCTGAAGAGGACTTTATAGATCGGCATTGGACATATGGGCTAATATAGGACTTATGGACTTGATCTGGACTGGAGGGATGTTTTCTCAATATTCAATTTCTCTTCTATAGAAAGTTCTTTCTTTCTTTCTTTTTTTTTTATGAAGTTCTTTCTTATGCACATATCAGTGTCTATGAATTTGTTACTCTAGTCCACCCAGTCTTACACAGCTGGGATGCAGATTTTTAAAAGGAGTGGTCCAACCACAAGGAAGGAGTACTTGGAATCATGACTTGAGGGTAAGATAACCCGCTAAGGAGTGGAAACCCCAAATTTCGAAGACTAAAGGAGGCTTAGCAAGACACGTGGAGGTCTGGGCACTTGAAGTAATTAGAATTTCCACATAACTGACTCCTCGATGACCAGAAGTCAGGATAAGTTCGGTTATGCTGCTGGAACTGTCTGTCTGCACCTGGTGGTTTGCTCCCACCGGAGTCTCTGGGTTCTGGGAAACTGAGGACTGGGAAGAGAGTGCATGCAGCTAAATTCCTGAAGCTCATGATTGAGGAACCTGGGAGGCCAGGAGTCCACAGAGGGAGGCCTTCACCTTGTGAGTTGAGGTCAGGTCTAGTCACATTCTCCTGCCTAAAGACCATTTCCCACCGTCTCCCCCCACAGTGGTGCCACTTTAGAGATGCCCCTTACAGACACATCACTGCTCACCAGGTGGCCTGATTCCCTGATCTATAGGAGCAGACTTGTTGCTGTTGTCCTTCCCACCCAGGGCATAGTGGACTCCCTTCTACCTGCCCCCAGCACTGGTGTCAGGTTACTCCCCCAATGAGCTCAGGGAGATCTAGCTTAGGACACTGCCCACCTTGTGGTCTGTATGTGGTTGTCTGTAGTTAGGGGAGCTTGTATGTCCTGAGATTATATAAATTGGTGAAAGAATACATTCACTCTCTCGATCCTGACCCCATGGAGGAGGTGAGCACGTTAAATTCTTTGTCTGTCTCTTGTATTTCTTCTTAATTGTACAACTGCTCCTTCAAATCCTTCCCTTATGGGAGGCTGGTTT
>NW_022111357.1:25265998-25268163 GCF_000313985.2 Echinops telfairi | reverse complement strand
GGTTGGGGGGCTGGGTTCTCCAGCTGGGTGTGGGGGTCAGAAGCCTCTGGCAGGAGGTTTGCCAGCAGAGTTCAAAGAGTCGCAGCCCTTGCTTATGCAGAACAAGTGAAGCCCAGGGTGCCTCGTGCAGGGTCGGCACAGCGCCCAGCCCTGGCAGTGGGAGCCCAGGTGGTGTGGGAGCAGGAGAAGCCCACAGGCCCAGGGCGTGTGGTGGGAGCCGGTGACAGGCTGAGTCACGCCTGGCAACAGCAAGAAGCTGTCTGTGTGTGGGGCCCTCCAGCAAGCAGTGAGGACCGGCAGCAGAGCAGAAGTCTCAGGAGCTCCGAAGCCCCCCAGGCAGTGTGGTAGGGGCAGTGGGCAGAATGGACACGAACATAGTCTCCACACGGCTCACCTGACAGCGACCTCAGGACGGACCTGACTACTTCAGTCTAGAAGGGTAAGTGCTGCCCCTTTGAGAATCCATTGTTACTGTTTAATGCTTGCTTTCTAGAGGTGATACTGAAGGCGTTCCCTGTTAACGCAGTCTAGGTGCCTCGTGTACTATCTCACCAGAGAACGGTGCATGCTGAGGGGGTGGGAGTCTCCCTCCTGGCTGCCTACCTGTCGGAGGCACCACGTGTGGGCCTGTGCCATGCCAACAGACAGACATGTGCCTACTGAGCATCTGTCTGACTGTCCCAAGACAGTGTCCTCGTGCCGGGACTCAGTGGTCCGGGCCGTGTCCATCCCTGGCTCCACCAGCCGGGACAGAGAGGGCTTGGGGATGGCAGGGGCTTCTCCTGCTCTCCGCCTGGAAGGGCCGCTCAGCTCAGTTCAGCTCCACGCAAACGCTCACATTTCACTAACCAGAACCAGCCTCCGGTCACTGTCTACCTCATGGGGCTGGAGAGTATGGGGAGCAGATGGAACGCCAGGCAGCACCCCAGCCTGGGGGCCAGCCACAGGGGCTGCGTTGGGGTGTTGACACAAGGCGGTGGAAGTGGTGTCTGGAGGGCGGGAGAAAAGGTCTTTGCTTCGCATCTTTCCAAGCTGGAGCCACTGTGTCTGGCCCTGAACCCGGGGACAGAGCAATCCATTCCAAACCCAGCCGGGCCATCGAGTGGCTTCTGACTCGTGGTGACCCCCAGTCTTCAAAGGATGGCTGTGAAAGTTGCAAACACGGCGTCCCACGGACCCATCCCCCAGCCTCCCCTAGTTGCCTGGCCGTCACACTCGGGGGGACAGGGAAGTAGGCAGTGACACTCCCACTGACTGCTCCATAGACTTCTCAGAGGGCATCAGCTCTCCCACTACTGACGTTCTCTGGTGGTGGAAGTGGTGGTCGTGGAAGTGGTGGTGGTAGAGGTAGTGGTGGGCTCTGTAGAACTGCTCCCTAGGCTTTCCAAGGTTCCATGAACCTTCACCAATCTGTCTTCTGACGGACCTCTGAGTGGGTTCAAACTGCTCTCCTGCTACTAGCTGGGTGCTTAACTGTTTGTGCCATCTGGGGAACTTAGTAACTTGTTGCTATTATGTGCAGACAAAGGGCGTCTGATTCACAGCGACCATATAAGGGTTTCCTAGACTTTGCCATTCTTTGCTGAGACAGTCTTATCTTTTTCCCGAGGAGCATCTGGTAGGTTTGAACCCTGACCTTGGGGTTAGCAGTCCGAAGGTTACCAAACAACGTCACCAGGGCTCCTTGCCATATAGTGTAATGGTTAAAAAGACAGGCTGTCATACAGACAACTGATCTTTGATAAGGCCCAAAAAATATCCAATGGGGAGCAGATGCCCTCTTCAAGTGGTGTCTACCTGCAGGAAAGTGTAGCAAGACCCTTACCTTACTCCATGCACAAGAATAAACTCAAGGTGGATCATAGACCTTGAGCTAAAACCCCAAACTATCAGGGCCATCAATGAGGAAAATGGGACCAACTTGAGAACTTTGGCACAGGGAATACATAGGCTATCAGAAATAGGGAAGGACACAAACACAGAAGAGGCACAAATTGACTAGTGGGATATACTGAAGATAAAACACCCATGTACATTGAGAGAATTCACCAAGAGAGTAATAAGAGAGTCCATGGACTGGGGAAACATCTTTAGCAATGACACATCAGACAAAGGCCTTATTACTAAAATCTACAATACTCTGCTAGCTTCCAAAAAGAAAAGAA
>NW_022111357.1:25239046-25254436 GCF_000313985.2 Echinops telfairi | reverse complement strand
ACCCCACCCCCACTCTGGGCTGGATTTATTCCTGAGTGTTTCATGGTTTGGGTAGCTTTTGTAAGTGGTATTGTTGTTCTTGATTTCCTTTTTAGAGCTATGTTTGTTAGAGGAATCCTACTGATTTTTGTATGTTGATCTTGTACCCTGGCATGCTGCCAAATCTTTCAATTATTTCCAAGGACATTCTTATCTAAGGGGCCTTGGTGGCATAGTGGTTACACATTGGGCTACAGTCGGCAAGGTCTTCAGTGTGAAACCACCAGCCGCTCAAGAAAGAAGGATCGGACCTTGTAGCCCTGTGAACAGTTACAGCCCCAGGAATTCCCAGGGGAAGTTCTGCCCTGTGCCCTGGGTTGCTAGGAGTTAGCACCCACGCCGTGGAAGTGAGTTTGCATATTTTAAAAATGCTTGTATCCGGTCTTTGGGTTTTTCTTTTTTCAATTTTATTTTATTTTTTTCACCGTTTAATTGGTATATAATTCACACATCCTACAATCCAATAGTTCAAGAAGAGTTGTACAATTATCACCATAATCTTTTTTAGAACATTTTCATTCTTTTTGTTTTTTCTTTTAAAAATCATTTTATTGGGGGCTCATACAACTCTTATCACAATCCATCCATACATCCATTGTGTCAAGCACATTTGTACATTTGTTGTCATCATCATTCTCAAAACATTTTCTTTCTACTTGAGCTCTTGGTATCAGCTCTTAATTTTTTCCCCTCCCTTTCCCTCCCTCCCTCCTTCATGAACCCTTGATAATTTATAAATTATTTTGTCATGTCTTCCACTGTCTGATGTCTCCCTTCACCCCCCTTTCCACTGTCCATCCCCCAGGGAGGGGATTATATGTAGATCATTGTGATAAGTTCCCCCCTTCTCCCCCACCTTCCCTCCACCCTCCTGATATCTCTGCTCTCATTATTGGTCCTGAGGGGTTTATCTGTGTTGGATTCCCTGTGTTTCCAGTTCTTATCTGTACCAGTGTACATGCTCTGGTCTAGCCGGGTTTATAAGGTAGAATTGGGATCATGATAGTGGGTAGGGGTGGGGGGGGGAGGAAGCATTTAAGAACTAGAGAAAGTTGTATGTTTGATCATTGCTACACTACACCCTGATTGGCTTGTCTCCTACCCATAACCCTTCTGTAAAGGGAAGTCCAGTTGCCCACAGATGGGCTTTGAGTCTCCATTCCGCACTCCCCTTCATTCACAATGATATGATTTTGTTCTTTGATGCCTGATACCTGATCCTATTGACACTCTGTGATCACTCAGGCTGGTGTGCTTCTTCCATGTGGGATTTGTTGCTTCTGAGCTAGATGGCCGCTTGTTTACCTTCAAGCCTTTAAGACCCCAGACGCTATATCTTTTGATAGCCAGGAACCATCAGTTTTCTTCACATTTGCTTATGCACCCGCTTTGTCTTCAGTGATCTTGTCAGGAAGGTGAGCATCATGGAAATCCAGTTTAATAGAGCAAAGTGTTCTTGCATTGAGAGAGTACTTGAGTAAAGGCTAATGCCTTTTATTCCTTAGTGGGGTCCTCTGGCTCTGTGGATTGTCACTCATTTGTGTCAATTTTCTTGCTTCTTTGTGTGAACAGAAGTTGACTGTTGTCTCCAGGACATTGGATTGTTTATTATATGTGCTTCTATTTGTTAATCAGGTGGTAATGGAGTGGTCCTTGCCTACTAGTTATCGCTGTTGAAGATATGGAAGTGGCTGGGTAGTGTCAGGCCATGTGACTCAATAAGGTGAATCAGGAACGAAATCCTAATTAATAAAGCAAAACACAACACACACACACACTGATATCAAGACTGACCTAACACTCCAACACACACACACACACACACACACACACACACACACACACACACACACCAGAACTGACAGTCTTTTCTCAGTCATAGTGCATGCTTGTCAAGTTACCACGGAGTATGCACACAGTTGATGAGCAGTCTCAGGTGCTAGGAGCGATTCCACTCCTGTTTTCCTGTGTCCCTTTGCTTGTGGCTTATGCACTGAACAAAAGAATAGGGGGCATGAAGAAACTGCAAACTCCCACATGCAAAGTCTGGCCACTGCCGTTTCTCAAGGCCCCTTCCCGAGACTGACCTCCGTGGTCACTAGAGGGGTTGGGTATCAGGAATGATTCTGCCTCCACTCCCCTTTTTTTGTATTAGCTGTTTATCAAGCTGCAAAACAGAAGATGGGGTAACAATCAAATAAACAAACCTGCAAGAAGGAAGGGAACAAGCCTGTCCCTCAGTCATGGAGTCCTAGGCTAGTGCCATGAGTTGGTCGTTTCTGTGGAAATGTGTGCCTGAGCGTGTGCTGAGCTGCTCTTTCTCAGCGCGTCTGAGCACAAACCCATGGACTTGATTCCTCTCAGGCTGCAGGGCACTGTGGGAAACCCGGCATGATTCAGCCTCCCATATTGTGTGGTGATCCCATCAGGTCTGCTCCACCTTCAGAGTGAGCATGCTGGCCTGGGGGTATGGATAAGGGGTGTCCTCTTAGTGGACCAGTTTGGATCCCTGGGATTCTTCTGCTGACAGGCGTGGGGTACAAGGAGGTGGCTCACCTCTCCCTCTCTCTTGGCCGAGTGCTCCTGGGGTTCTTCTGCACTGGAGGAGGGGTCGGGTGGCCAGGTGGGAATTAGTGGCTCATTTCATTCTCTTTGTATGGGTTCTCGGTTGGTGTTAAGATCACTTCTTTTCATTCCTTGGAGATTCAAGTCCCCAGGATCCTCCTCCATGTCTGTCTTTTCCCTGTCTTTGTTTCAGAGGGTTATGTAGCTCATCTTTCTAATGTGTTATCCTGCATTTTTATAAATACTCTGTTAAACAACCTAGACCTCAAACCTTGACCGACACCCTAGGGGAAATGTGTTGTTGGTAGCAGGGACTGTGTGTTCTCTGGCACATACAAGGAGCCAGTGTTGTGCTGTTGAAGAACGTGAGATAGGGCCGGTTCCATGCAGCTCAGGGAGTGACACGTCTGTGAGTTGGCCCTTCCTTGGCAATGGGAAGCCAGGCTGTAAAAGGAGTCTTATTGATCAGTTATTATTTTCAGTCAAGAGATTATTTAAAAGAGAGAGAGAATAAATAGTGCAATGGGCAGCTTTAGGTTAGGTGTGATGAGAACATCATTTTCAGAGGAAGGCTTTAAAAGCCAAAGGCAGCCAGCAGTTAAAGGAATTGGAATGACCTTTAGAAAGAGGTTAAGAGCCTATAAGGGGGCTGAATAAACAATTGTCCCACAGTAGCAGGGCCTGGACTTCATGTGTGGACCATGCAACTTGGAGTCCAGTCCTCCAATCAGGCTGACTGCATCTCTCCATTGCTCAGCCCTCTCGTTGGAATTTGACCCAGAGACAAGTAATTCACCTTTCCTGAGAACACACTGGTTCTGTTTTCCATTAAACAAACAAAGGCCTCCCTGGATGCCATCTCATATGCACTCCCAGCTGCCTTGACTGCTCTACTTCTGTCTTGAGTCTCTCAGCACAAAGATGAATGTGTGCTTCTCTCTCCTGCTTATAATGAGTAGGCCTTCAAAGAACCCTCTTTTCCCATATCTCACTTCAAAGGACTGTTCTAAGAAACCTGTAACCTGCCTGCCTGTTTCAGTAATCAGCAAAACACCGCATTTTTATAAAGCGCCGCACATCCTTGGATGCTACTCTTATTGTTACCTGCTGTCTAGTTAGACTCAAAACTCACCGTCACCGAGTCAATGCTGACTTACAGCCACCCGCTGTGCCTTTCTGAGACCCTACTGTTTATCGGAGTAGAAAGTTCAGTCTTTCTCCCTCGGAGTTGCTGATGGTTTCAAACTGCTGACCGTGCGGCTCGCAGCCCAGGGTGTAACCACTACACCACCAGGGCTCCTTGGTCCCCAACCAATGGTGGTGCCACTACAGAGCAGAAGCACTCCCTGGGTCTGTGCCATGATTGCTTTCAGATGGCATCTTTGGGCTGTATGTGTAACAGCTCTATTCAGTGGGCCCAAAGGCGCCTTTGAATGTTAGTCAACATGAATATAACCCTCCCACCACCCAGGAGCTGCTGCTCTAGCAGCTTCCAAGCACCGAGGCCGAGTCTTCTCGTTCGGACGGAGCGTCCCTCGAGAAGAGGGGATGGTCTTTCCCATCAGCTGGGCGTCTCCGCAGCCCATGTTCCTGTATCTTTCCATCACACTGCGAGAAGATGTAAGAAGCCTGTACCTTCAATTCAAGGCAAACAGAGAGGAGATGACGGGGGAGCCTTCTGTGCAGGAAAATCTCCGGTGGCATCAAACAAAGCCACGCCAGCAGATGTGGAGTCCGTGCTGATTCACGGAGCCCACTGTGTGCAGCTCAGTTGATTCCTAGTCTTCACCACCCAGGCGACAGAGTAGAATTGCCCCACAGGATTTTCTTGGCTTTAATCTTTATGGCAGCAGACGGCGATTGCCGGGCCTTTCTCCAACAGAGCTGTTGAGTAGGGAGACAGCTCCAACCTTTCAGTTAGCACTGAGTGCTTGGTCACTGTGTCCAAAGTTTCTACAGCCCCAGGACATGAAGCTGAGACGATCCAGGGAAACAACTGCCCAGGGATGACTGAAGAGCTTGCTTTAAATGCAGAGGCTGATTTCCTAGCAACAGCTAAGGTTCAGCAAATAGGTGGGGTCTGGTTAATGCTAGATGTTCAACCAGTCATCTCTAACATTCTGAGTCTACTCGACTGCAATACAAATCTCCGACTCCAGGCGGAGCTGGGAACTTCACAACCGGATGTCCTCCAGGTCATCTGAGGTCAGTGGAGACTGTGGCCGGAGGTGCAGGGAGAAAGTGCTTTCCTGTACTCTGCAGGGACTCGGGGAGGTGGGTACCCAAGTAAGCTGGCTGGAGAATCTCCCCATCAATGAGACTGGAAGTGGAGAGGGGTTCTGATATTCCCCCTGCCCACAAGCCTCTGCATTCTGGGATAAACCTTGGTCTGTCCAGGAGTGCAGGCCCTCCTGAAACTGGACTTGCCTTGGTCTTCAGATGGAAGGTCAGCAGCTGGGAGGCCGGGCACCTCATCTGGTCACTGTTACATGGGCCAATTGACAGATGAGCGTGGGATGGGGTGCTGTGGGTCACTTGAAACCCTGGAGAAGGCAAAGCCAGGCCCTGATTCAGAAGGAGCACGATGTCCAGAATAAACATGTTTTTAATAAACATTTTTATAAAAGGAAGTGGGAAAGACCGTTAAGAGAGCATTGAGCCTAACTGGCTCATTTTACACATGGGAAAACTAGGGGTCAGAGTTTGTGGCAGAGCTGGGTCTCTCCTCCCCACCTGAAATGTCCCGTGCTGCCGGGCCATATGGCAGTGGTTCTCAACCTTCCTAATTCTTCCACCCTTTCACAAGTCCCTCCTGCGGTGGTGACCCCCCCAACCATAACATGATTTTTGTTGTTACTTCCTCACTGTCATTTTGCTACTGTTATGAATCGGGAGACCCCTGGGAAAGGGCGGTTTAACCCCCAAAGAGGTCTTGACCCACAGGTTGGGAACCGCTGCCTTATGGGCTCACAGTTAGCCGAAAGGATGTTTCCAGTCCGCCAATTACCCTGTAGGAGAAAAGCTCGGCCATGTACTTTTGTAAAGATGAGCACAAACCCACTGTCATTAGTCAATTCTGACTTATGGAAACCCTAAATTGGGTTTCGGAGGCTTTGTTAATCTTTAGGGGAGCAGATAGCCTCATTGTTCTCTTGTGGAGCTGCTGGTGGGTTTGAAACTCTGACCTAGCGGCCCCATACTTACCTGGAAGAACTACAGGAAATTCTAAGGGGCAATCCTCTCTGCCATGCCAGCGGGGCCTCTGTGAGTTAGAACGGACACACAACAGTAACCTGACCATCTGAGAACGTGAGGTTTTCGAAACACAACCACCTCTTTCTCTTCTTGTTAGCCAGGTGTCCTTTAAGCAAGCATGCCCTTGCTAACCCCAAAGGAGCCCTTGTCTAGGCTGATGAAGAGCTTTGTAGACCCTAGAATATAAGATGCAGATATTTGATGCCTCTGTCAATTGACTTTTTCCTTTGACTCCTATACGAGTCGATGGACTCTCAATCTGCGCTGAGTCACCGAGTTCAAGGAAAGTGCCAGTGCCTTTGAAACAGACGGAGGGTGACTCAGGGTGACAGGTGAGTAAAAACAGCCCTTTAGAGATTGATGTCTTCAAAATAACCAGGCCTAAACCCCACACAAAACCACTAATTATTGTTGTCATGAAAATAGCTATTACCTGGCTTTCTATTACCTAGCTATTACCTAGCTTTCTTCCCGCCTTACTTAGAAAGCAAAAATCAGAGGGTGGAGCCTAGGTTCTCTGGCAGTTTGCATCCCCACCAGCCAGTGGCATGGGGCTCAGCAAAGAGCTTGTTAGGAAGGTGTATTAGTCTAGGTACTTTAGAGAAACAAATCCACAGCAACTCATGTATAAGAGAGTTTTATGTAAAGAAAGCGTGCATCACGAAAACATCCCAACCCAATGCTGCCCAAGCCCACAAGTCCAACATTAACTCATTAACCCAACACCAGTCCACAAAGTCCTCCACCTCACAAAACAGAGGCAATGATGCCGACCGCAGGAGGAAAGCCGAGTCAGTGAATGAATAAGCATCTCAGCACTGGCAGGGGTCTCCACACGGCTGCTTCAGCACCCACGGCTGCATCGGGATAGGTCCATGTGGCTTCTCCTTGGGGATGTCTTGTAGGAAGTCAATCTTGCAAGCTGAAGCAGGGAACTGCTAAGGCAGCTGCACGCTGGTGCGACCATCACAAAGCAAGAGACCCGAGAACGAGAAAGGCGAGGCTCACCACCCATTTATCCCTCTGCCTTTCAATTAGCCCCACATGTGATGATCGGCCAGGTTGGCACAATTAACTAACTCAGCAGGTAAGAAACACATCCCAGCTCTAGAGATCAAGGTCTGCATTTTAATGAGATCCCTGCATATGGGTTTTTGCTTGGTTGGGGTTCAAATCAGTTGCAGTGGAGTCCATTCCCATTTCTGCGACCCCAGGCATCTCAGAGAATCACTGGACTCCCCACGGTTTTCAATGGCTGGGTTTTTGGAAGTAGAGCTTTGGGTGGATGCTAACTGCTAAATTTCCAGTGACGCATCCTCCCACCCTAAGGCGCCAGGTGATGGGTAAAACCAAACCAAGCCTGGCACAGTTGAATCCGTTTCCACCCCTGGTGAGCTCAGGTGTTTGGTCAACCAGCAGAACCAAATCCGTGAAGAAGATGCTGCCCCGGGAGGGAACAGCACTCGAGTCTGTCCCGTCCCTGGTTTAGAATGATCCCGAAGACGAGACTTTGGACTTGGAGTTGATTCCAAGCTTTTGGGAGGGTGTGATGGGGTGAATGTGGTTTACACGTGGCAAAGACATGAATTTTGGGGGCCAAAGGATGGACCATTATGGATTGAATGGTAAACCCCCCAAATACGTGTTATAAATTCTAACTTTTGTGCCTGGCTGTAAGAAAATAAACACACACAACTAAACTCAGGACAAGGGTTTGCTAGTGTTGCTCGTGGCGACCCTGGAGGACAAAGGGGACCGGCCTCCTAAGGTCTCCAAGGTGTCTTTACAGAAGCCGACTGCCACGTGGCTCTGGGTTTGAACGGTCCACTTTCAGTTAGGAGCTGAGCGCTCAACCCCTGCACCACCAGGGCACCTAGGAGACTAGCCGGCACAGTAAGATTTGCAATGCACTGCCCTAAAGTGCCAAAATGCATCCAGCACCAAATAGGCCCTGAACACAGAAAGGAAATCGTCTTAACCCTGCGTTTCAATGAGGGAAGTATCCAATCATTAAAAAGCATTTCTTGCAACAATAGTAATTTTTGATTAATAGGCTGGCTTAAACTTTACAGAAGAGTTGAACAGAGATAGTGCAGAGAGTTTTGACACACCCACATGCAAATACATAGTTCCCCCCTATGCTAACATCACAATACTAATGTGGTATTAGTACCTTGGTTACCATTGACCAGTATTGGTACATTATTAATGACAGTTCAGCGTTTACATTAGGGCTACTGTTTGTGTTATACAGTACTAAGGGTTTTGGCAAATGTCACATATTCAAAGCCACAAGGCTTGATCCCCATGAGTTTGTTACTAAGCGTTTGCTAGCACACCATTCATTGCCTCTTGTTAGCTTTCCCACTGAATCATCTTCATTCACTGCATGCCAGTCCATTCCGACTCATCGTGAGCCCATAGGGCAGGGGAGAACTGCTGTGGTGGCTTTCTGAGACTGGGGGAGTAGAAAACCTCATCCTTCTCCCAAGGAGCGGCTGGTGGCTGCAAACACGTAACCGCTATGTCCCCAGGGCTCCTCCTCATCATTCTAGCTAGACTATTTGCAGACCATATGGTTGCTATGGGTCTGAATTCCCTCCAGGGCCGGGGTGGTAGAGGGATGAGAAAGAATGTTCTTTGATTACCTTCGTGGCGGTGGTTTTCTTGATTGGAAAGTTTTGTTTAGTTTTCTGCACATATGTGTTTACTTTGATTTAATCGTTCATATTTAGTGCCCTGCCCCCTAAAATTGAAAGCACGGTTATTATAATTTTCTGGCTAAGGATTCCTACAGGAACTCTTGTGGTGCAGTGGTTTTGGGTTGGGCTGCTAACCTCAAGGTTCACAGTTCAACACCACCAGCTTCTCCTCTGGAGACAGGACTTTTTAGTCCCATAAAGAATTACAGTCGCAGACACTCCCAGGAGAAGTTCTACTCTGTCCTATAAGGTCGCTATCACTTGATGGCAGTAAGTTAGGGTTTTGTTTTGTTCTGTTTTAATGAATTCCCAGAGTGCTTCTTAGAGGCCAGAATGGCAAGACTTAGTCTGAGATCCGTTGGACATGTGGTCAGGACAGAGCAGTTCCTGGAGAAGGACGTCACGCTCCGCGGAGGGCCCTCACCGAGATGGACTGACGCAGTGGCTGCAACAGAGGCTCGGGCGTGGGAACCATCGTGAGGAAGGTGCGGACTCTTTGCTGTTCCGTTCTGTTATGGCCAGGGTCCAGTCAGTGCTGACTTACAGAAACCCACGGACAACAGAATGAACAGTGCCCAGGCCTGTGCCCTCCTCACGAGTATTCTTATGTTTGAGCTCATTTTGCAGCCACTGTGTCAATCCATCTGATCGAGGGCCTTCTTTGTCCTGTCCCTCTACGTTACCAACCATGATGTCCTTCCCCACGTACTGGCCACTCTTGACCACACCAAGCATGCGAGATCAAGTCTCACCATCCTCGCCTCTCAGGAGCACTCTGGCTGTACTTCTTCCGAGACAGATTGGTTGGTCCTTCTGGTAGGCCATGGTACTTTCCATATTCTCCTCTAGCACCACGATTCAAACGCATGGATTCATCGCCCATCTTCCTATCCAATGACCATCTTTCACATGCATAGGATGTGATTGAAAACACCATGGCTTGGGTCAAGTGCACCTTGGTTCTCAAAGTAACGTCCTTGCTTTTCAACACTCTATAGAGATCTTGTGCTACAGATCTACCTAATGCAACTTGTCTTTTGATCTCTTGACTGCTACTTCCATGCATGCGGCTTGTGGACCCAAGCCAGACAAACATCCGGGACAACATCCCTCTTTTATAAGGCTTTCAGTGTCTGCTTCCTCCTGATTGGGCAGCTTCCTTCTTCCTTGTCCGGTCTTAGTCTCAAGGGTACCTAACAGGAAAACAATAACATGAAAAAGCAAAACAAAACGTCTGCCTTCCTTACATCATCAATAAACCAAACCGTGCTATGGAATCTATCCCAACTCAAAACAAAAAATTCCACATAAAGTCTTAAATGTCAAAACGAAGAATTGCGAGCCAATGGAAGAACATGTAGGACAACATCTTCACGACCTCCGTGTCCTGAAGGATGTTTCAATAAGGATAGAGTGGGTAGCGAGTGGTGGTGAAATGCACTATCATTCCATATGTTTCAAAAACAACAGGAGGAAATAATCGTATCTATTGTTCATGGAAGGAGTGTAAGTGGGTTATGCAGTGGGCTACTAACTACCAAGTCAGCGGTTCAAAACCACCAATTGCTCCAAGGGAGAGAGGTGAGGCCTGCTGCCCCCATAGAGAGTTACAGTCTCAGAAACCCACGGGGCATCTTCTCTGTCCAACAGGGTCGTCATGAGTTGGAACCACCTCGATGGCTGCAGTGTGAGGGAGTGATGGTTGATGGGCACACGTAGCAGGAGTATGGACGCTAGACTGACTACACACCCATTTCATGACCTGCTTTCCTTTGTTCCGAAGAGGAATGAGCAGGCAGGAAGGATGGAAGGAGAGGGCTATGAGGAATTTCAACTTAATCTGTGAGACTTTCATTCTTAAGGCAAATGAATACCAAATGAAACAAGAGTGTTTGGGCTGGGTCTGGACTAGGCAGCCCCCATCTCCTCTCCGGCTTCTCAGGAGATAGAACTTCAAGGCCCCCATTTGCAGCCTCTCGGGAGGATAAATGACCTATTGAAGTATGCATCTCCTGCCCCAACATTCCAAGGAGCCTATCTCTCCAGACCAAGGTTGTGCAGCCCCTGTCCCAGCACTCCAGGGAGTAGGCTGGCAAACAACCAAGGCACTTCCCACGGATCGCTTCCTGACTCAAGGTCCTGCAGCTGCAAGCAAAAAACCTCCCTTCTTGTTGTCAACTGTCTACCTCCCTAGATCGAGCCCTATGTATCTTCCACCACCTCACTGACAAGCTGTGATTTCCCTGACTTAACTCGTTGGGTCTCAGAACCGCCCAGGAGCTCAAGATGCTCCTGTCCCTTTCTCTGCTCTCCCTCCCCTCCCGGGAGCTCTTTCCCTGCCTCAATAAAATCGTTCTCAACTCCACATCCCCGGCTAAATTCTATCTCTGTTCCAAGTCTCCATCTCTAACCTCTCAAAGGGCAAAGATAAATATGGACCCAAAAGAAAAAAGAATAATCACGGAAAGCTAAACAATCCATTCTTCACAGGGCTTGTCTTGGCTGACAGAGGATGGGGAAGTTCCACTTCTAATTTCATACATTTTTGGGTTGTTTTAAACGTCTCATCTCGCACCTCAGACTATGAGGGCAAATGAGTTAATATTTGTGGGTCAAGGACCTTACCAGCTGTGTGCAGCTGGGTTCTTTCCAAATTTCTGAGAACATGGACCCAGCCGAGTGGACACAAAGCCTAACTCTCAACCAGCCAAAGTGACCCTTTTGCTAGGAAGCCTATTCCAGCTCATGGAGACCCCATGTGTGCTGGACTACAGCCGCTCCAGAGCCTTCTCTTGGCTTATGGAGCCTTGGTGGGTATGTGTTGGTCTGGTAATGGCAAGGTCAGTGGTTCAAACCCAGGTGCCCTTACCTAGAACGTGAGACTGTCTGTTCCCATATAAAGTTACACTCTCAGAAACCCACAGGGCCAGTTCTCCCCTGCCCACAGGGTCAGACTAGACTCGGTGGCCGTGACTAATTGTGGAAGGAGATTGCTAGGCCTTTCTCCATAGAGGGGCTGGGTAGGTTCCATCCACCAATCTTCAGGTTAGCAGTTGATCCCAAACCGCCCCTTGGCACCGCTCCTGACCATATGAATAGGCAGAGTCCTTCTAAGCTCATGGGCGGGCTGGCTAGCTGGGTGGTTTGGGGCAACTCAGTGGACCTCCCTTATGTAAATAGGAATAGCTCTTTCTCCGAGTGGTTACCTATACTGAGCAAGACAAACCCTGCACTGTGCTTAGCGCCATGCCCGGCACAAAGCGAGCAGTCAATGGACGGCAATGTCGGCCCTATGATAATGGCTGCGCTGTCATCATGAGTCCCCAGCCTGCTCCCCACGAGGCTGTGCTTCTGAGATGTTTGATGGAGGTTTGGGAGCTCTCTCTAATGACACTCCATGCTCCTCCCGAGTAAGGGCCCCCGCCTTGTTCATGTCTGTCCTCTGGGCCCAGCCCGGCAAATAATTTTGCATTGAATGATAACACACCTGTTTGGCCACAGGTCTGCCCTGTCCACACTCATCTCCAGAAGTTCTGCTGCCCTGATAGCTCCCATCCTCACCCCCCTCTTGCCCTTCTGTTGTCCACCCATCCTCAGACTCTGAGTTCTGACTCTGGTCTCACGCAGCTCATGATGGGCCCAGCCTCTGGGCCACAGCCCAGACCCTTAGTCAGCAAGGGGCGCAGCGGGGAGTGAATATTCCAGACCGAAGGAATCGGCAAAGGCCTTTGAAGCAGAGAAGGCTGTGAAGGGAATCAGTGGGGACTCAAATGCTCCTGCGGTCTCCCCTCCCAGTGGAATTCTCCGGGCGGGTGGCCAGGCCCCTTTGGCACAGCAGCCGGCCCTGAGCTCTGTTTTTCTGTTTCTGTGAAGGCCAAGGGGCCTGTGCTGGGTCAGACCCAGCTGGTTTCCGCGGAAGCTTCACCCAAAGTTTCTTCTCACTCCGGCTCGCTCTCACCATTGTCCCCCACTTGAAGAAGTCCCGAGGACAAGCGTTTGCTCACGTGGAACCGGCAGGTCGAGGTCCTCCGTGTTCTGGCCTGAGGTGGGGATCAGCAAGGCCTGGGGTCCCCGGTTATTCTGAATGAAAAGGCTGCTCATGGAGACAGGCCACAGGAGGTCAGACCGAGGAGGTCAGTCCCTACCAGGGCCTTCAGAGTGGGGCAGAGGGGTGAGGGCAACGGAAAAGGGGGGAGGTCTGGAGAGGTAACTGCGAGGGCGTGGGGGACGGTAACACACAGGCCGTGTTCCAGGGGTCTCCGTGGGGCTGCCTGCCTCCCTTTGCCAGACATTGTCAGACTTTGAGAGCCGGTGTGGTTCTTGGTTAAAAACCGTTTCATTGGCGTATAATCCACATCTCATTCAAGGCAAGAGTTCAATCCCAAGAAGAGTTGTACAATCATCACCACAATCAATGTCACAACGTTTTCTTCATTCTTGTCCTCATTGTTGCTGGTGTGGCTCTTAAGAAGGCGAGGCCACTTCTAAAGGGAAGCGGAGGGTGACTCAGAAGGTCATCTGTCCCTCAGATTGCGGGTCAAATGGTGGCAGGCTCAGGAACGAGGTTACAGCTATGACGTGAGTGTGTGTGTATCTGAGGCTTTACGTGGTGTTCTTTTAATCCAAATCACAAGAAAATATTGCTGCTTGGGAAAGGGAATTGTGAACATCTACCTAACAGCCTGAAGTGTGGATTAAAATTCAATGTAAAGAAGACCCGGATCCTTATAACTAGACCAAGGTAACATTCTGATAAATGAAGAAAAGATTAAAGTTCTCAACGATTTCATTTAGCTTGGATTCACAATGAATGCTCATAGAAGCAGCAGTCAAGAGATCAAATGCCATATTGCATTGGGTAAATCTGCTACATAAGATATGGCAAAAAACCCAAACTATTATAGGGGGAAAAAGGGGCTTCTGGGGGGTACAATGGGGGAGGGAAGGATTAAGGGGAGATGATATCAAGGAGTTCGAGAAGAAAGAAACTGTATGGAAATTGATTGTGGTAGCAATTGTACAATCCTGTTGGCTGTGATTGAATTATGGATTGTTATGATATCTGTAAGAGCTCCTGATAAAATGATTAAAAAATTTTAAAAGTGTTCAAAGCAAGGAAGGTGTGCCTGATCCAAGCTATGCTATTTCCCATCGCCTCACATGCCTGTGAAAGTTGGACCTTGCATAAGGAAGACCGAAGAAGGACGGGTGCGTTGGGGTGCTGGTGAAGAGCATTGGAAGGACCACAGTCTGCCGAAAGACACACATCTGCGTGTGAGGAAGTGCAGCCAGCGGGCTCCTGAGAGGCGAGGATGGCGAGACTCCGTCTCACATGCGTTGGACGTGTCATCTGGAGAGAACGTTCCCTGGGAAAGGACACCCTGCTTGGTCAAGTAGAAGGGCAGTGAAAACAAGGAAGACTCTTGATGAGACGTTGGCACACGGGGCTCAAATGAGACAATACTTGGGGAGACGGCCCAGGAACTGGCAACGTTTGGTTCTCTTGAACATAGAGTCATTTCACTGTGAGCTGGAACTGAGAACAACTACTACCTCAAAGTGGGTCCTGATCCCCAGCAGTAGCCTGTTACTTCCCTAATCGCCCCCATAACTGAGGGTAGGATCTGTGAGTTCTGCGTGCCCCCCGACTATGCACAACCAAACCCACCAGAGAAGCAGAGAGGGCAGTGTGGGGGAGGGCTGGGGTCAGAATTGGCCAAACTCCGGGGAGTGAGGGATGTCTGAGCTCTACCTCAAAGGAGCCAGCTTTGTGCTGATCCTGACACTGGTCCTTTGGCGGTTTAATTAAATCCAGAGGCGGTTTAATTAAATCCAGATGCTCTCTTACGCGCTTAGCAGGGAGAGTAGTAAGGAGCCACTTCCTAGGGTGGCCCCGTGTTTAGGCACTCAGCTGCTCAGCACGAGGGCAGTGATTGGAATGAGAGCAAAGACCTGGTGGTTTTCTCCAGGAAGGGCCACAGCCAAGAAAGCCTGATGGCCAGTTCGACTCTTTCATCGTGAGGTCCTGCTCTGAGCTCAAACGGTCTCAATGGCCACAGGTTTGCTTTGGTTTTGTGGATCAGCCAGAGATGGAGGAAAGGCCTGTGGGACACTGAGGGACACTGAGGGCCGGGAGGAGAGTGTCAATTCTCAGGATTCCAGAAGACTGGGAGGGCCGGCGTCGGGCTGAAGAGAGGCCTTCACATTTGTGAGTTGGAGAAAAGTCCCGGTCACATTCTCCTAATTAAAGACCATCCCCACAACATCCTCCCATTAGAGTGCTGCCGTGATGTTCCCTCCAGCGCGCTCATGGCTGATCACCATGCGGCCGAGGCCTTTCCTTATGGGAGCAGACGGGTTTCTTTTGTCCAGCTGCTCAAGGGGCACTGGAACCCCCTCTGCCTGTCCCCGATGCTAGTATTAGGTTTCTTCCCCAGTGAGCGCAGGGACCTCTAGGGTTAAGATACTGCCCACCTGGTTACATATGCAGTTAATGAGATCTGCATGTCCTGAGAATATATCCGCCTGTGAAAGAATATATTCATGCTCTCTGGTTCCTACTGCCCTGGAAGAGGTGAGCCCTGGCACGGTTTGTCTGTTTAATTATTCCCTTCAATTAGTCCCTTGGGAACCATCTGGTTGTGGGATGGCTCCCACAAAGGACCCCAGTTGGTGCAGTGGGTTAAACACTGGGCTATGACAGTTGTCAAAACCGCGTGGTATTGGTACAATGACAGATACTCAGACCAATGGAAAAGAACTGAAAACCCAGAAATAAAATCATCAACATACAGACAACTGATCTTCGATAAGGGCCCCAAAAATATCA
>NW_022111357.1:25230934-25235408 GCF_000313985.2 Echinops telfairi | reverse complement strand
AAAAACAACAACACTGGGCTATGAACTGCAAGGTCAGTGGGTCAAACCATCCAGCAGCTCCAGGGAGAAAGATGAAGATTTCTGCTATTGTAAAGATTTGCGGTCTTGGAAACTCTATGGGGAAGTTTTCCTCTGTTCTTTAGGATCACTCTGAGTATGAGTTGACTGAATGACGGTGGTTGGAACAGGGGGAAGTACATTCCAGGTAGAGGGAATAACACAAACAAAGAAAGGAAGGCAAATCCCTGATGTTTCTTGAGAGTAAATAGTTTGACTAGATTTGTCAAAAATAGAGCAAAACATCCCTCAAATGTTTCCTAGCATTTGGATTTGCCTTTTTAGCATTTTGGATCTTGTATTTTTGTGTTTAGAATTTGCATTTTGGTGAACGCTGGCCTCGAACCTGTTATTGAGCGTTAGCTATGCCATGAACAAGCTGCGCATAGCAACTGAGGCCAAGACTGGACATGTGACTACATCTTCATCACCAAGCTGCCAACTTGCGGAAGGCTCTCCCCCCAAGAGGAAGAACCTCCCTGGGCAGGGAGTACACGGTGTTTTGTCAGGGCTCTCAGGAACACAGGGAGTGTTGCTTGCGTGTTTGCTGCTGTTCTTCTTTGTAAATCCTGATATAGCATGTAGCTTGGTTTTACACTTTTACACACGAGAACACCCCCATGCTCCATCACTATCGGAGCTGGCTTCCTGTGCCTTGGGCAGGTCTCTTGTGTTTCCCACCCTTAGAGAATGTTTCTTTTGCTGAGAAGTTAAGCGGGACTGTGACCCCAACTGCCACCCCACATTTTTGTTCCTAATAGCAGTGAATAAAAAGTGCTTCTAAGGACAGGAAATTCGCCTCCCCCTGAGATGACTCATTCTATTCCCAGGACCCAAAACCTTTGAAGTTGTGGAAAATATGTATGCAATGAAACATGTGCCATTTCTCCATCCTTCACATGTATAATTCAGGGGCATGAATTGTATTCACCACATGCTCCAGGACCACATCTCTTAGGACCCTGTTCTCCACCTTTCCTGGAGTCCTACTAAAACTACTTAACATGATTGGATCTTTAGGACGAGGGAGCTTCCAAATGTTTGTGGAAAAACTCCATTATCATTCAGTTTCATTTTTCCAAGAGATTTCTTTTTGGAAACCCCCCCGGATGTGCCAACACAACTCTAAACACGTACCATGTGTCACCGCAGAATATAGGTGGGAAGCAGCAGCTTTGTCTATTGGCCCCATTACTCAGTTAGATAAATTGAGGCATGGAGCCGGTTAGAAACTTGCCCCAGGGCACACAGGTCATCCGTGGTGGCCGCAGAGCCTGGGCTGTCAACGACCAGGCTTCCTGCTCACTGGGGGGCTGGAGGCAGGTGACTGTGACTTCTGATTGTCAAATCTCCGGGGGAAAACCCTCATGATCGTCTTTGTCTTGGCTCTTCTTTTTCTGTGTAGTGGAAAGAACACAGCCCGGTAAGATTCCGGGCCCACCTTCCACAGGAGCTGGGCAAAGGACTTGATAGCTGCCCTGGGTTTCTGGCTTGTGGCATGGAGTGGTAAGGCCCCACAAATCTCGTGAGGATTAAAGAAGCAGAAGAATTCTTTAGGGGAAGAGTTAGAGACAGAAACTTCCAGAGGAGTCCCTGGGCCTGGATGGAGCCTTTGCCAAGGAAACAACAGCTTCACCTTTGGATAGTTTTGTTTCACAGAGGTTTCTATGAGTTAAGAACCAGCCTTTTGGGCTCAACCTTGTATTTCTGATGCTGGGTCAGGCATTGTTGCAGTGCTGGGCTGAGACGTGAACTGGAGGAGAATCCTGCCCTCAAGGGGGTGGGGGTGGGAGGGGTGTTTTTAGTTGGGGAAGTGTGGCTGAGAGGAGAGAAAAGAGCGGAGCGCACTGGGCTGTGGGGAGATGATTAGTTAGGGGTGGATGTTCCTGTCGGGGCTTTGAGCTAGAGCAGTGGCTCTCAACCTTCCTCATGCTGCGACCCTTTCATACAGCTCCTCATGGGGTGGTGACCCCCAACCATCACATGATTTTTGTGGCTACTTCATCACTGCCATGTTGCTACTGTTTTGGATCAGGCGACCCCTATGAAAGGGTCGTTTGGCCCCCAGGTTGAGAACCGCTGAGCTGGGGTATTTGGCATTAGAAGTGTGCCAGGGCAGTGAGTGAACTGGGAGAATGGATCCACTCAGTAACTCTTATTGAGCACCTCCTGTGTGCCGAGTTCGGGGGTACAGGCGTGAAGGACACAGTAGAGTCCACAGTTTAGTAGGAAGTCGTCATAGACAGCATACCCTGAGTGTCTCAGTTTCCGAATTTCCAGGAACTCTTTGAAGCCCTCTCACATTTACTGAGCACTTGGCAAGGACCCTTCATGGTCTACCGGGTTACACACTGGGCTACTAATCACAGGGTCAGCAGTTCGAAACTACCAGCTGCTCTGAAGGAGAAAGATGAGACTTTTTATTCCTGTCTCAGAAACCCAAGGGGGCAGTTCTACCCTGTCCTGTAGGGTCACTATGAGTCAGCATCGACTCGATGGCACTGAGGTTTTCTTTTTGGTGTTTCTGAGAAGGTAAGCATGTACAAACCTCTCTCCTGTATCATCTCATTGACTTACCACAGTCACCACAGGAAGCTAATTCAGCCATCTTCCTATTTTACAGACAATAAAACTCAGATCGGAAGAGATTAAACGCCTCCCTGCTGAGGACACGGACACCTGGAGGAGAATCCAGGTATGTGTGATCCACAGTGCAGGTTCTTTTCCAAACACGGCTCCTTCTCCTCACACGCACGCGCGCATTCCGCCATGCCTTCCCTCGGGGTCACCTGGTGAGTGACAGCTGTGCCTCAGTCACTGCTCAGCCGGGCCTCCTCCTGGCCTCAGTGTAGACATAAGAGTGTGGATTAACTCTCTCAGGGGAGAAACGGGTCGACTCCAGAGGGCAGGTCCCTGGCAAAACGCCTTCATGGAGGGGGTAAGGAGATGCCAGGGAGCAGAGAGCGAGGGCCTGGGCAGCCGGAGGGCAGAGGAGGCGGAGAGCGTTTGGAGGAGGCAGCAGTGGTCAGCTAGGTGGTGTCTCCAAGAGGTGGAGGGGGTGAAGCCTGAACTTGTCCAACACCAGATTTCTTGGCCACCCAAGGGAGCTGGATTTCACTGGCTAAGTCTTGGAAGGAGAAAGCCATCCCTTTCTTCCTAGTCTGTCTCCATCCGGAAGCTCCGCCCCGATAGCTGCCCATCATGGTGACCTTGCTGGGCTTCCACAGCAAAAGCCCCACAGTCCCACAGACGTGATCGAGGGGTGGTACTACAGGCAGCAAGGAACCCACATCCGAGGGGCTTCACCAAGTTTGGGGGGACATGGAAAGGAAAGAGAATGGCGTTTCCCCACACCCATATCGAAGCCCCCTCATCCACCGGTGCACTGAGGATGGCTCGGGCATTGTGCTATATGGACAGTTGCCATGCCGCTAGCAGGAGCTCAGGCTCCGGGATGGGGCCTGGGCAGAAACCAGGCAGCAAAGGGTTAAGGAGTGGGCAGTGAGGACATGGAGGTTTCTCTGGGCTTTGAGGGAAAAGCAAAGCTGGGGAGTGAGGTCAGCAGAGGCCAGGAAGTGGTTTGTTTTCCTTCTCTGGGCTCTGCTGGGTGAGGGTGGGGAGCCCTGTGTCTGCTTGTCTGGCGAGGAGGGAGCCGGGGGAGGAGGCGGTGTGGACAGGCAGGGCAGAGAGCATGCACCACTGCAGGACACATCTCCCGGTTCTCCATGTAGCTGCAGTCTGTTGCCCCTGCCCACAAAGGAAGCACCCACCTTGGGGAAGGACTCCGTGTGTCCCCAGCAAGGCCTGGTATGCGGTAGGCTCTCAACAGATACTGCTTTGCCGGAAGTCCCTCGTTCACTCCTGGGTTACAGAAAACCAAAACCAAAACCAAAACAGCCCAAATACTTGCATGGTACTGAATTGACCCAGTTGCCCCGAGATCCTACCGGTTAGACAGGAGGGAAGAGGAGATTGAGGGGGCCTGAAGGAGGGGTTACTCTGCTGGGAGGGGAGAGACGGGGAGGAAAAATCAACTGTGGGCGGAGGAAGGAGTCTACATGCACATCTTCTCAGAAAAGAGTGTCTCTGGGGCAGAGGAGAGAGGGGGCACAGAGGGGAGAATGAGAGTGAAAGTCAGTACCTGTGTCCCAGCGGGGTCGGGCAGCTGTGCTTACCCATCTGCAGGGTCGCTACGCATCAACTCAACAGCTGTGGGTTCGGTTAATGTCCCAGTGAGCACATTCTGTCAGGTTAAGTAACAATAAAAAACAAACTGACACGGGGAGTCCACGTGTGTCAGAGTAGAACTATGTACTACAGGGAAGAACAGAGTAGTTCTCTGTGTAACACACGGGCCCAACGTCATCAGTTCTCTCTGCAACACACGGACCTGATGTCATGTTATCAGTTCTCTCTG
>NW_022111357.1:25229561-25229901 GCF_000313985.2 Echinops telfairi | reverse complement strand
AACACACGGACCTGACGTCATGTCATCAGTTCTCTCTGCAACACACGGGCCTGACATCATGTCATTAGTTCTCTCTGCAACACACGGACCTGACGTCATGTCATCAGTTCTCTCTGTAACACACAGTCCCAACGTCATCAGTTCTCTCTGCAACACATGGACCTGACGTCATGTCATCAGTTCTATCTGCAACACACGGACCTGACGTCATGTCATCAGATCTCTCTGTAACACACGGACCTGACGTCATGTCATCAGTTCTCTCTGCAACACACGGGCCCAACGTCATCAGTTCTGTCTGCAACACACGGACCTGACGTCATGTCATCAGTTCTCTCTG
>NW_022111357.1:25221418-25227595 GCF_000313985.2 Echinops telfairi | reverse complement strand
TCTGTAACACACGGGCCTGATATCATCAGTTCTCTCTGCAACACATGGCCCGACGTCATCAGTTCTCTCTGTAACACATGACCCAATGTCATTAGTTCTCTCTGCAACTCACGGGCCCAATGTCATCAGTTCTCTCTGTAACACACGGGACTGACATCAGTCCGAATCTACTCAAAGGCCTTTTGATGGGGCTGGGACCTTTCAGGAGCAGATCACCGGGCCTCTCTTTGGAGGTGACTCTGCTTGAGTTTGAACCACCAATCTTTTGATTCATAGTCGAGTGAGTAGCCATTTGTCCTACCCAGGACTTCTCTATAAGGTCAGCTCTTTTTCCTTATTCCCATCATGGAGAGTAATCACTACCACTCATGTTCTAGTGACAGGGACAACAGTGGACTCCATGCAGCATAGAAGTTCCCGGTGGGCTGGAGCGCACTTGGCAGCCACTAGCACCACGACCACTGTGTCTGAGTGAGGATGTCCATCAGTGCCACCGAACGGCCCCTGACTCATGGGGACCACATACCCATGGGAACAGCACCGCCAGCTCTGGGGCCAGCTCCATGATTGGCTGTGGGTCCGATCACCACGTTTTCATTGGCTGCTTTTCAGAAAGGGGTCACTAGGCCTTTCTGCTGAGCCTGCCTTCGCCTGGACGCTCCACTGGGACCTGTTGAGCATCACAGTCATACGAGAGCTTCCAGGGACGGCTGGCGGCTGAGCATGAGGAGCACAGAGGGGAATCAAACGGGAGGCATCTGCATAGATGTCTACCATTGACTCAGCACTGCCGATATGGAGTTTTCAAGACTGTAAGTGTGTACATATATATATACATATATATATGATTTTCTTTTTTTAATTAAAAGATCATTTTATTGGGGGCTCTTACAGTTCTTAAAACAACCCATACATCAATTATATCAAGCATATTTGTACATATGTTGCCATCATTATTTTCTAGACACTTACTTTCCATTGAGCCCTTGGGATCAGCTTCCCTCCCCCCACCTTCATGACCCCTTGATAAATTATAAATTATTATTATTTTCATATCTTACACTGAATGCAGTCTCCCTTCCCCCATAGTTTCTGTTGTTTGTCCCCCTGGAAGGGAGTATGTGTGGTTATGTGTCGATCATTGCAATTGGTTCTTCCTTCCTCCCCTCCTCTCCCCAACCCTTCTGGTATCGCTACTCCCATTCCTATTCCTGAATTCCGTGTGTTGTGAGCTCTTATCTCTTATCTGTACTTGTGTACATGCTCCAGTCTAACCCGCAGTGAAAGGCAGGACTGGGGTCATGATAGGGGGTGGGGGTGTGTGAGGAGGCCTCAAGGAACCAGAGGAGCATTGTGTGTTTCATCAGTGCTTTACTGCTCCCTGCTTGACTCATCCCTTCCTTGTGGCCCTTCTGTGAGGTGATGTTCCATTGTCTACAGATGGGTTTGGGGCCTGAGTTAGTTAATTTATTGATTGTGCCAACCTGGCCAATAAACACAAGTGGGGTTAATTGAAGGGTGGAGCGATAAATGGCTTGGTGAGCCTCACCTTTCTAGTTCTTGGGTCTCCTCCTTTCTGATGGTCGCACCAGGGTGCAGCTGCCTTAGCCAGTTCCCTGCTTCAGCTTTTAAGGCTGACTTCCTGCAATACATCCCCAAGGAGAAGCCACATGGACCTACCCTGATGCAGCCCTGGGTGCTGGAGCACCCGTATGGAGACCCCTGCCAGCACTGAGATGTTTACACAGTCACTGACCTGGCTTTCCTCCTGCAGTCAGCATCATTACGTCTGTTTTGTGAGATGGAGGAGGATTTTGTGGATTGGTGTTGGACATATGGGTTAATGGGTTAATGTTGGACTTGTGGGCTTGGGCAGCACTGGGTTGGGATGTTTTCTTGATGCGCACCTAACCTTTATATAAAGCTCTCTCTTATACATGAGTTTCTGTGGATTTGTTTCTCTAAAGTACCCAGACGAACACAGGGTCTCTGCTCTGACCCCCCTCATTCTCAAACAATATGTTTTTTTATTTGTTTGTTTTGGGTCTTCTGATGCCTTTTACCCAATCCTGTCGACATCTCATGATCGTACAGGCTGGGGTGCTTCTTTATTGCTTCCCTGCTAGATGGCCGCTTGTTTAACTTCAAGCCTTTAAGACCCCAGACACTATCTTTTATTAGCCAGGCTCCATCCACTTTCTACACCACATTTGCTTGTGCACCCATTTTGTCTTCCGCGATCATGTCAGGGGGGTGAGCATCACAGAATGCCAGGGTGTTAGAACCAAAGTGTTCTTTCATTGAGGGAGGGCTTGAGCGGATGCTCGAAGTCCATCCGGAGGCTGTAAATATTTATGGGAAGAGACAGCCTCAGTGTTCTCTGATGGGCAGTTAGCCCAATGCCTAACCCACCGTGCTCTGAGGACTCCTTCGTTGTGACTCCAAAAGCAACCCCCAAACTCACTGCAGTCGAGTCCACTCCAACTCAGTGACCCTACAGGACAGCCTAGAACTACCCTTGTGGGTTTCCGAGATGGTACCTCTTTGCAGGAGTAGAAAGCCCTGTCTTTCTCCTGCAGAGGAGCTGGTGGTTTCGAACCGCTGACTTTGCAGTTAGTAGCCCCACGTTGAACCACTGCCGCCAGGGCTTCTCCTTCTTTATACAGTTAAACTGAAACCAAACCCACTGCTGTTGAGCCGAGTCCCACTCCCAGAGACCCTGCAGGACAGAGCAGACTTGATCCTCTGGATTTCTGAGACTGTGAATTATGAAGGGAGCTGCAGCCTCCTCTTTCTCCCTTGGAGCACTTGGTGTGTTGGAACTGCTGACCTTGCAGTGAACAGCCCAACACATAGCGCACCACCTGCCAGGTCTCCTTGTTAGCCATCACTTCTTTACAGATTTAAGAACTTTAAAATGTATCCTATGTGGAAATGACACCCAGCCCTCCCTCCCATTTCCCCATAGCCTTCAAAGTCTGTTTCTTTTGGTGTGAAGCCCTTTTCCTTTCTCCCGCCACCGCCCCTTGATAATGGTGGTCTCAGCAGTCAGTTATCATTGAGTTATTCACATTTCCCCTCCTTCCCCCTGCTCCAAGAGCTATCCGCTCCTGACAGCAGCCCTGTGAGGAAGGCGAACAACTAGCCCATTGAAGGGAGAGCGAGTTGAAGCAACTGACCTGAGATGCCTTTGCTAGCCGGGAGGGAAGCCAGGATTCCAGCCCAGGGGCTGCCCTCCCCATGGGGTCCCATGCCTCCCTGCCTTACGTATGCCTCCCACGGCCTCTTCACCACAGGCCTCTGGGGTGGGAGCGGGGGAGCTCCCGTGTTTCCTGTGAGAATGAAGCACAGGGGTCACACAGCGCTGGCGTGGCTGAGTCGGGGTTCTCAGCACAAGCTGCTGCTTTCTCCTTTCCAAAGAAAATCAACGGAGGGAGCTGGCAGGGAGTGCCCCAAACCCAAGGCCCAAAGGAGGGAGACAGCCTGTTACAATGGCTCTAAAGAACCGGGGCTTCCTTGCCCCCAGTAGCCAGCTTGGAGGCAGGGCAGGGAGAGTTGGGAGCTGGCCCTGCAGCACTAGAGAGAGGAGGGGCAAGACGTCCAGTGCAGGAGGGCTTCTCCCTGCTCTCTGGCCATTTCTGGGGTGAGGCCCAGACTGAAACCTGAGCAGCAGTCCTGGGCCAGAGGACCTGACAAAGCCCTGTGTGGGGGTGTCACGGGAGGGAGGCCCATGAAGGGGGCTGGGGAGTCGGTGGCCCAAGCCGGAGCGCCTACATGCCTTTCCAGAGTGACACCCCCCCCCACACACACACACACTGATGACAATGTGGCTAAATGAAGAGCTGCTTCTGCACAAGAGGGAGGGGGGAACCCCCCAGAAGCTCATGGCGAATGGGGGGTGTGCAAGCTCCCAGGAGGGGAGGAGATAGGCAGGCACAGCCCCAGGGTGGTGGGACCAGGGCGGTCCACATAACCGAGGGGTGCAACAGCAGTCCCTCTCCAGGCCTGAAAGACAGACAGACAGACATGGTCTCACAGGTGAGTAATGTCCACTTCGGGGGCTGCCTTACCTGAGGGGGAAGAAAAGCACAGAGTGGGGTGCCCGGGACACTTGGTCTCAGTGGGCGTGAGCTGTCCGTCTTTCCCAGCCAGGAGACACGAGCCAGGGTCCTGCAAGCAAAGGGACCGGGGGTGCTGTATGTGGACAGCGGAGAGAATGTAGCAGGGTGAGCTGCCATCTCACCAGGCTGTCTCTGCCCCCCACCCCACCCCCACTCTCATTTCTGAAACCACGGCTCTGCTTCAGAATTATCCTGAGCCCGCATGCCTTCCTCTCTGTGGTCCCTTGATAAAAATAGCAAATCCCACGTCCTGCTGTGGGCTGACAGACTCGCCACGTCCCCAGACACCCAGGGCAACTCTTTGATGCCTAGCCATCCCCGCTGTGAAACCTTTCTCTCCCCTCCCAGACCCATTTCCCCCGAGCCTTGAGCCTTCCTCTCTCTGGCACCGTTTCCCCTCCCTGACACCCGGAGCCTGCCTCCCATGGGGCAGCAGAGCATTGGGAGGAGTAAGCTTCAGTCCTGGGCTAAACGCTCAGCAACTCCCTTCATGTTCCTGGGCCCTCCCTTCTTGACCCACAGAATCCAACACATCTACTCACTCACTCAGTCACTCAGTCACTCAGTCACTCACTCACTCATTTGTTCACTCACTCACTCACTCATTTGTTCACTCACTCACTCACTCACTCATTTGTTCACTCACTCACTCACTCACTCACTCACTCACTCACTCACTCACTCACTCATTTGTTCACTCACTCACTCACTCACTCAACAAGCAATCATCTAAAAGGACAGACCTTGTCTTGGCGGAGCGGTCTAACAGCACGCACCTTTCAGGCTGTTGGGAGGGTTTAAGGAGACGGAGGACAGTGCCCGGCACAGGTAAGCAGTCACTGTTGCCTTCATTGTCCTCCTGTCGAAGTTTGGGGAGGTGGCAGAGGAAGCTTGGGGCAGAAGAAATAGGGTCTGGAGCCCTTGTCTTCTCTCCTGGGGGGCGGGGGGTGGCATGGAGTGGGGTAGAGCCCTCAGAGTGGACTCTGTGGGTGGACACAGCCCTCAGGAATGTTCCTGGAACTCAGAGGAGCTGCTGGACAAAGGGTGGGAGGAGTGGCCAGCCAAGGAGCCAGGCACCCCCAGGAGTTTGAAGCTCTGTTTGGGGGCCAGGCCTTAGTCGCTACCAGGGGCTTGAGGACAGAGCACTGACATAGGGAAGGGAGAGGGGAGGGGCCACTGAATTCAGGGATTAGGAGATGGCAGGGCACTGAAGGAAAAATCCTAGCCGAGCGGCTTGGGAAAACCAGGACTCCAGGTGGGGAGGTGCCAGTAAAAACCTTCTGAGAAGAATTCACTTCAAAGGTCAGCATTGAAGCTACAGCTCAGGGAGAGGGGTGCGTCTGGTCAGAGCACACAGGAGCGAATGAAGAGGGAAGGAGAGAGAGTGGAGCACATCCTGGCCCACCAAGCCCGGAGAACGATATTCTCGCTCAGAGCAGCCAATGCACAGAGAAGACCATAAGACCGGCCCCACCATGAGACAAGACATCCCTCACTGAACCATTGCACTTCGAGGGACAATGCTGTAGGCACAGTGCGGAAATTGTGCCCCATCTGACTCCACCACTCCAGGACAAAATGCTAAGGGCGTGCAGCAGAGCAGCAAGGGGAGCAAAGCAATGAAGTCCCCGGGGAATACCAAAAATAGACTTTGGGGCCAAGGGCTGGCACCCCATCAGACTCGACCGGAAAACATTCCTAAAAGTCAACAAATAGACCTGGAACTATTTATAAGCTTTTCTTTTCTCTCTCTCTTTTTTTTGTCATTGGTTTTTTTTGTTCTTTTGATGGTTTGCTCTTTTGTGTGTGCTTATTACTGTCTATGCAGGTCTATCTAGATAAGATAGGCAGGATAAACAATCTGGAGGAGAAAACAACGGGCCTACAGTTCTGGGGGGACACAGGAGAGGGGAGGCAGGGGAAAGGAAGTGGGTGTTAACAAACCCAGGGACAAGGGAACAACAATTGATCTAAAATCGATGGCGAGGAGGGCGTAGGATACCTGGTAGGGCTTAATCAAGGGCAATGTAACCAAGAGGAATTACTGAAACCCAAA
>NW_022111357.1:25214210-25220285 GCF_000313985.2 Echinops telfairi | reverse complement strand
CCCCAACAAAATGATTTTAAAAATCAAAACTTCTGAGAGACCCAGTTAGAATCCAGCCTAGCCCAAGCCTGGAGGAAGCTCCTCTGGTGGTAGCTATTTGCTTTCTTGATCCCACTGGCTGCGTTTGGTCAAGGGAGATGCCGAGGAGGGTTGTTGGGGATTCTAGAGCAGCTGGCATAGCACCGGAAGGAGCTCCCGCTCAGAGGATCAGCACCCCGTCTAAGGAGTACTCACACTTCTGAGGGGGAGGCTGGAGGTGCAGCAGGAGGCAGGGAGGGGTGCAGAGAAGGAGCCACTCAGAGAGGACACAGTGAGGGCACCTGGTGAGGGACCCCGTGAGGGCACAGTGACCAGGTCAGCCAGGGTGCAGCGAGGACCATGCAGGGGTTCGGTCAGGGTCAACACCACCCAGGGACACCCTCCCTGAGCTGGCCTGGCACCATCTCCCTGACAGTGGGCTCTCCATGCCCACGGTCACGAGGAAGATTCAGGTTGGGGCAGCCTTTGGTTCGGTTGCGTATTCAGAGCCAATCTGGGTAACAACTGCTCCCCGACCCTTACTCCCCACCCCCACCCCCAGCAACGTCCACTCTCACTGGACCTGCTCCTCACCAGCTGCTCTCCATTCAGGCCTCTTTCTCCAAGTCCACATCCAGCCACGTGGGCCACAGAGTCTCCACGGAGGCATTTCCCGTCTGTCTCTGGTGACTTTGGGACATTGTCCCCCAGCGGGTCAAGTGCGTCTGGCGTCTGTAGTTAGTGCACTCCTGGTGGGAAAGCTCATTCCTGCCTCTACAAATCCCTACAAATGCCCCCGGAACCCCCTGGTTGGTTGGTTTGTTTCAGGCCTGGGTTGGCCCGTTTCCTGTACAGTGGGATGGGTTGGGGCCAGGTGGAACGCCAGGGCTGGGGTCTGAAGGGGCCCTGTAGTCGTCACCCGATAGGCATGTCACAGGGATGTGTTTTCTTTTCCAGGACCCCAGAGATGAAGGCCCTCCTCATGCTGGCTTGGCTTCTGACTTGCAGTAAGTGCTGTCCCTGTGACCCCTGGCTCATTGACCTTGTATTCAGCAGTGGGGAAGGTGACCCGTCTTTGAGGGAGTAGAGACTTGAGTTTTAAATCTCAACTCTGCACGTACTAACCGTGTAGATGCCAGCAAGAGCCTTCTCTTTGATAAGCCTCGGTTTCTCCATCTGTCCCATGGGATGATGGCCCTGGGAGGGTGGGGCTCCGGCAGGGTCCCAGGAGACGACGATGACGGCAGGCTGTGACTTGGAGGGGACAAGCTTAGCAAACTTGGAAGGTGGACATTCTACATCGATGCAGAATAAAATATTTAAGATGATAACAAACAAGTAAAAACCAAGACCTTTAAAGACATAGTTTAGCCCCTGCTTCCTGGGTCATGCTCTGCTCGGGCTTGTCCAAGCCTCCAACACAGTGCATGGCTGCCCTCTCCCAGCGGAGAGGTAACTGAACAGCCTGGGAGGCGCCTGCCTCCGGGGCTCCCGACAGCTACTAGGCCTGCAGTCAAAACCACCTGCTGCTCTGCGGGAGCCAGAGGCAGGGGTTTCCGCTCCCCTAAAGAGTTTCAGTCTCGGGAACTCCCAGGAGGCAGTTCTCCTTTGTCCTATAGGGTCGCTATGAGTTGGCATCGACTGGATGGCATTGAGCTTGGTGTTGGGTTTGCAGCCCTGCAGCCACGAGTACAACTCTTCAGCTGGCTGCCTTCCTCTTTGCTGTCCTACCAGCTGAGAGGATGAGAGGGACCAGGAGGGACCAGTCCCAACAGGAGAACGAGAAGGGACGGCTCACGCTACAGGTTGCCATTGTGCATGCCCGGAGATCCTGCAAAGCGTCCCAGGCAGCTACCTGGACCCTCCCATCCAGAGGGATGGTGGGTGGACTGTGGAGTCTGACAGCCTGAGAATGAACCCCAGCCCTGCCATTCCTCTCTGAGTGACCTTGAACAAGTGCCTCTGTTGCTCCTCTGTAAAATGGGGCTGGTGGCAGTGGCTTTAGGGATTAAGCGGGTTCAGACATGTGGAGTCCTTAGAATGTGCTGAGCACAGAGAATTGGTGGAGCAGATGCTAGCTCTTGTGAGTGGGGACCCAGGCTCGTGGAGGTGGTGTAGGGGATTCCAGTCGGGAATCGTCACACTTAATACCCTAGATATCCCCCGCAGACTTCATCCGCATCAGGGCTGGATGCTGAGCTGGACAGATGGTGGGGTTGCCCCTGCCAGGGTGGGGCATGGAAGAATGGCTCCTTGAGGCTGCTTCCCTTTCAACTCTCTGTGAGACCTGGGCCAAGGCACCTGACCTCCCTGAATCTGTTTCCCAATGTGTAACATGGGGGAGCTGGTGGCAATCTCTCCCAGGGTCCCATCCTGCTCCAAGTTTCTGTGCCTTGAGCGCCAAATGGTGTTTGTGGAATAAGAGCGGGCTGAGGTGGATGGTCCCAAGTGAAAGGAAGTTAGTCACTCACGGTACCTGGTATTTTGTAACCATTCACCATCTGTCAGCTGCTGCGGTCAACATTTACATAAGGTGTTTTAGTCAACACTTAAGACAATCCCAAGTAGCAGGTGCTGCTTTTGGGTCTCATTGTACAGCTGTGGAGACTGAGGGTCTGGGAGATTAAGTGGCCTGTCTAACACAGTGCCATCAATCAGTGGCAGGGTCAGGCTACAACTCTTCGCCCTCCCTCTGCACCTTCCCCCGGCCTCTCTTGTTCTTTTCCCACGTGGGGCCTCCACCCACCCCCACCCCCGGGATGAGAGAAGGGGCAGGATGGTGCTGGGGACGTGGGGCGTTTCATCTGGGGACGTGGGGCTCTCTTCCAGGTGTGCATACTGTGCCAGGGGGCTTGTTAGAGCTGAAGTCAATGATTGAGAAGGTGACTGGAAAAACTGCCCTGACCAACTATGGCTTCTATGGCTGCTACTGTGGCTGGGGTGGCCAAGGGACCCCCAAGGATGCCACCGACTGGTGAGTTGATGGACTGATGACCCCTTATGCTTCATATTCTCCTATTCAGCACCATGGGAACGCTGCCAGATGAGCGCCGGCGCACCACTTGGTAGATGAGAAAGCTCAGAATCTCAGAGAGGGTAACTGACTTGTCCAAGATGATCCACTGAGCAAGCAGCCCCTCCTGCTATGTCTCAGTTACCTGGTGCTGCGTAACAAAACGCCCTGCCACGCAGTGGCACGAAGCAACTGCGCCCATTCCTTCAGCTCACGGCTCTGCCAGGACTTGGCGTGGGGGGGCGTGTATCTGTTGGGTTGCTTAACTGGGGCTGGATGGTGCACTTTCGAAATGGTTCCCTTACATGGGTGGCAAACTGAGCCGAGGACCAGGGCCCGGGTTCTCAACTCCTCTCACTCGGGCCCCTCCAAGGTTGTCCGGCCTCTGATCTGCTTGGTGACTCTGGGGTTCCAAGACTCTGGGGTACCAAGACCACCAGACAAAAGGGTGACACATTTGAAATGTATTAGTCTGGGCAGACTAGAGAAACAAATCCATGGACACACATATGTATATAACAAGGAGGTTTATATACGAGAGCAATTGAACACGGAGAAAACATCCCAGCCCAGTACAGATCAAGTCCATAAGTCCGATACGAGCCCATATGCCTGATACCAATCTATAAAGTCCTCTTCAGACTCACGAAGCACATGCCATGCCGCTGAAAGCAGGAAGCTCACAGCCAGTGGGTAGAAAGTCTTTGAATCCAGTGGCGCTGGAAACATCCCAGTGCTGGCAGGGGTCTCTGCATCAGGGTGGGTCCATGTGTCTTGTCAGCTGCTCTGTCTCCCAGGAAGTCAGCAGAGAGAGACAGTGTCTCCTGCCTCCAAGAAGGAAGTCCCAGATTTCCCAGAATTCTCAGAAGGCCAGGCCCACACAGAGGCCTCCTTAGCTATGATCTGATTGGCAAGCTAGACTCCACCCTACACTCTTAACCCTCAAATTGACAGGCACTAACATAGCTACCACAGAAGGCTCTGGCGTCAGACAGCCTACGCTGTCACCTTTACTCTTGGAGGTGGCCACAACCGCTTCTTGATGGTGGAGCAGCAGCGAAGACCGATGTGATGGAAGATATTGTCCTCCAGAAAATGCAATCAGTCGGGTGAACGATGCTTTCTGCAGACAGGAGTGAACCCGTGAACTCAACGGCAATTTATAATTAAGTGCATGGCAGACAGGGGGACCCATGTTTCTCACTGTTGGAGTGGGAGTGTTCTGGGAAGCCGAGAGGAAGCGAGACTGGTCCACGGGATGAGGAATTCGTTTAGTTACTGCAGATGCTGATGGTTACGTACAGAAACACTTACAGATCTATACATCGACTAGTATAAACACACCCAGATATATTTTTGCTGTCAGGTGCGGGGGCCTAAAAGACATAACACTCCAATATCAGTAAGCTCATCCAGTGCCCAGACCTGGTTTCTCTGACCATTTTCCAAAGGAAGGAATGAAGGAGAAATGGCGTCTGATTTTCGGCAATCTACAAATTAAGTGTGCACCATCTGGAAATGCCTGAAAGAAGGGAAATGCTAAAACAAAACAAGCCCCCAAACCACAGGAACGGGGGCATGTTGAAGAAGAGCAGGAGACAACCGAGAGAGCTCCGGCTGGCTAGACAGGGACCCTGTAAGCATCAAAATTAAGTATTTTATGTCCAGAGTATTAAACAAATATCCACGAGTCCAAACCAAAGCAAACCTGTTGCCGTCGGATTGAGTCTGATTCATGCCCAGCCACATGTTGACAGAGTCCAGCTGCTTCATGCGCTTTTTAACGCTGATCTTTATGGAAGAGGGTCACCGAGGTTTGCTTTCACTCCGAAACACTTGGTGGATCTGAACTGCAAAGTTTAAGATCAGGCCTCAAACTATGGCCCGCGGGCCACATGCGGCCCGCCGAGGACATTTATCTGGCCCACCGGGTGTTTTGGTCCCATTTGTTTTTTTACTTCAAAATAAGATATGTGCCGTGTGCATAGGAATTTGTTCATAGTTTTTTTTGAACTATAGTCCGGCCCTCCAATGGGTCTGAGGGACAGTGAACTGGCTCCCTGTTTAAAAAGTTTGAGGACCCCTGCTTTAGATTAACAGCCAACCACAAACCACTGAGCCACCAGGGACCGACTGATATAAATAAGTGACAGAAAAAATTAATATAGAGAGGAGGAAAGACAAGTGTGCAGCGCAGAAGCATTCTAAACAGTTTGCACCTTCTCTGCCACCCAGCGGGAGCATGACTCCCCTTTGCTTAGGCCTGGGCTGCCCGTGGTGACTTCCTCCCAGAGCATAAACTCTGGGGTGGGGAAAGAAAGAGCCGTGGAGAAACCCGACCGAGGCTACCTCTGTCAGGTGGCCAAGGTCAAGAGCAGCCGGCACAAATCACGGTGATAATGCAAACCCTTGTGTGTGATGGCACATTGCTTCTGTGGTTTTCTTCCCAATAATCCATACCCCATCTTCTCATGAGAGCAACGTCAGCCAGATTCCAACAGTGGGGCACTTTTCAAAAGTCCTGACCAAGGCCAATACCCTTCAAAACAGTCAAGACCACCAAGAACAAAGAAAGCCTGAGAAGCTACACAGGCTAGAGCAACTTAAGGAGACAGTGTAACCCAAGGTAAGGTAGCCTCCTGGATCCGACCCTGGACTGCATTCAGGAAAGACTAAGGAACTTGAGACAAATGATGAAGTTTGGTTAATAATAATGCGTCCATATTGACTCCTTAAGTATAATAAATGTATCCTTTATTATCTTTTCAAAATTTCTGTAAATAAAAATGGAAGAAAAGAAACAAAAGAGGCCACCCCTACCTAACCTAATCAAAGTTATTATGTTCCTGTAAGCATTTGATGTGAATCCCATGTGAGTGCACAGACCCAGCCTCCTTCCGTCTCATGGCTCTTCCGTCGCGTGACTCCGCAGTCCCCTGTGGCCTCAGAGCCCTCTGCTGGATCTTCCTTAGTCCCCCGAAAGTTGGAGAGAGTGTGGTGTATGGTTTGGGAGCTTTTCAGGGACAGGTCTGGATGTGGCCGTA
>NW_022111357.1:25211905-25214022 GCF_000313985.2 Echinops telfairi | reverse complement strand
GGGGGTGGGCCCATGAGCTAGAAAAGCAGGAAAGCATTCGGCCATTGTGTTCAGTGCGTTTTCTCTGCCAGAGGTGGCCTCTGGGGACACGACCTGCCTGAACATTTGCATCGACAGGTGCTGTTGGGTGCATGACCACTGCTACGGACGGCTGGAGGAGACAAGCTGTAACATCCGGACTCAGTCCTACAAGTACAGAGTCACATGGGGCTTGGTCACCTGTGGTAAGACGGGGCTGCCCGTTGAGCTCCTACGGAGAGCCTGATCTCATCTGGTTCTGAGTTCAACTGTCCTTAGAGATCAGCCAGGCTCTATCTTGGGCTGGAAGTTAGGGAGCAGGGTTATCATAGCTGCATCAGACCCCAGGGGTAGGGCTCAGGGACAGCCTTAACCAAACATTGAGCAGGTGCCAGGGACTCTGAATCCTTCTTTCAACATTATCTTCGTGTGGAGAAGGTCTGGCTGCCCTGCTCCACAGAGGAGGAAGCGAAAGCTCAGTGACCTACTGGTGCCCGCAGCTAGAGTTCAAGGCTAAGTCTGGGGGTGGTACCTCCTCTCTGAGAACTGGAGTTCCTCCACAGTAGTTCCTGTCTCCACCCTCAGACGGGGAGCGCCCGACGATGTGAGAACCCCTGAGATGGACAGCCTCACTCTGGGCTATGGTTGTGCCTGCTCCATCAATGGATGCCCTTTCCCCACTCCTCCCCGTCGCACCAAGAGCTTCCTGGGAGCCAGAAGCAGACCTGGGGTCTGCTCAGATGAGCAGCCAGTGTGTAGACTGCAGTCAGTCATCTGCACAGTGCACCCCCCTCCACCCTCCACTCCCCTCTCACTGTCTGTTTGCAGAGACTGGGACCTTCTGCCAGACGCAGCTCTGCACCTGCGACCGGAAGCTCGTCCACTGTCTGTGGAGAAACCTTCGGAGCTACAACCCCATCTACCGATTCCTTCCAAACATCTTCTGCTTCTAGTGACAGATCTGGAGCAGCGCCTTTGCATTCTTCTCCGGAACAGAGCTCCCGGCTCTGCTATTCAGCAGGGAGTCTCCCCGGTCTGGGGCCTCACTCTTTCTCGAGGGTCTCTTGTGCTTGCAGGAGCCCCAGGGGGCACCCCCACCCTCCAGTCCCCCAAGAAGGACTCTGATGAGAGGGCTTGGCAGGGCCAGAACGCTAGAGTCTCCACCTCTCCAGTGCCCCCCTGCCCACGAGGGAGACTCATTTGACTTCTCCGTTTCTGCAACCAGCTTACCACGCCCCTCCTGGGCTCCGGGGATTTTTACTCAAGTAGAAGGGAAATTGACACCCTCAATCTGCATGCAGATGCAGACATTCAATAAAATGCATGCTCATGAAAGCCATCCAGGGGCTTTCTTCTGCTGTGGGCAAGCTGTCTGGTTCTCTCCCTCCCACCACCACCCCCTCACCCCCATCAGTGCACGGAATTGAAAGTGAACCATGTTCCCTGGGAGAGAGAAGGCACAGAGGAGCAAATAGAAGCTTCCCCTTCTCCTGGGTTCATCTCCTTAAGCCTCGGTGGGGTGGGGAGGGGGGCAAGGGGGCAGGGGGCATTCCCAAGCAGGGAACTGGGTTCATTCTCCCTCATGCAGGTGGAGACACGGGGACTGGCAATCAGGTCAGCATAGGCATCCAGGCTCGGAGGACCACCTTCGGAGCCCAGCTTGGCCTTTCTCCAGCTGCGGATGTTAGCCCTCTTACCAGCCGCACCGAGCTTGGGTGTCATGGAAAGTAAAAGGGAACTCCCATAGCACCCCTTGATGCTTCCACCAGGGGAATTTCATCAAGCAGGGATTGTTATTAGTATTTTGTAGTTAGGGTTCAACAGTGGCACTGATTTAACAGAGGAAGGACATTAAAAAAAAAAAAAGCCTTACTCATTCCTCAGCTCATGAAAGAAAGGGGTTTGGAAACAAGGCCTATAGAGGAAAGCTCTTCCCCGAACAAAGAAGGTGCCTTCTAAGAAAGGGCCTTGGCCCCCTCAAGCCCAAGCCCCGGCTCCAGGTCTGAGTCACCACATGATAAATGAGGTCCATTTTTTAAAACCACCTGTGTTGAAATTCCAAAACAAAATTTGATTTTAGGAGATGACTTTAAATGGTG
>NW_022111357.1:25206923-25211354 GCF_000313985.2 Echinops telfairi | reverse complement strand
TATGGGACAGTGAAAATGCACTAGGAGCTGCTCCGTTTCACCACGAAATTCTCTTCATCGAAGCCATTTCCTACATCGAATTCCACCTGGGGCTGTGGCGGACATAGGAGGCCTCGCTCTTAGATGCCACTTCTCTCCAGTTGTGATATTGTGCGTCACCCAGAAGAGCCCCCACCCCAGGATTCTCCTTCCTTTACGTTCAGGGGCTGTTGGCAGAGGTGGTGGGGTGGTGGTGGTGTCTTGCTGGTAAAAGCCACCGGGCAAGGATACAGGCAGGCCCTTCTCACTGGGCAACCCCATTCTGAGCCACAGCATCCTGGCAGGTATGGACAGGCATTTATGGGTGAGGGAATTTGCAGTCTTAAGAAAGTCACAGCATAGGCTGACATGAGTTTGAGTGTGGAAACAGCTAGAACCTGAACTTTGGGATTGTGGGGAATTGCATTTAGTTTCCAGGAAAATGAGGCCCAGAGAGGTGAAGAGACGCTTCCAAAGTCACTTAGCTCAGCAGCATTAGGAGGAGGACTGGACCTCAGGTCCTGGCTCCAAATCCTGGGCTTCTGCCACTATCCCACACTGGCTTCAGGACTTTTGGCTCCCTTACACTCAAACCCAGATCCCAGAAACAACCACATGATCAAAACAAACAAACAAACAAACAAACAAACAAACAAACAAACAAACAAACAAAAAACCCCAACAAGCCCCAAACCAAAAAAAAATCCCAAACTCACTGCCATCGAGTCAATGCTGACTCATAGCAACCCCTTGTGGGTTCCTGAGCCTGTAAGTGTTTATGGGAGTAGAAAGCCCAGTCTTTCTTCCGGGGAGCGGCTGGTGGTTTCCAACTGCCAACCATGAGGATCACAGCCTAACTCCTTACCACTTCACCACCAGGGCTCCAAGCCACATGGTAAATGGGGTCTATTTTTGAAAGTCTCCAGTGTTGAAGTTGGGGGCTGGAGGTGGTGGGACCAACACGAGTTCTAAGCTACCCTTGTGGACCCTAGTTTGCCCTTGTTCCCCACTTGAGACTCCCTTCCCCTTTAACTTCAGGGGGTCACACCAGCCAATGAAGACACTGCCTCCCGCAGAGTGCCAAACCAGCTCCCACATCTGACGAGGCATATTCCTGTCTCCACCAGGAAGGAACTATGCGATGTCAAACAGGTCTGCTTCCCAGCCCGGGGACCCTGACCGATAGAGAAGCCAGCACTAGAAACAGAGGCTGAGGGATGGGCTTTCTGAACGGACTCGAGGCTAACCGAAGTCTGTTTTCTTTTAGATGAAAAGTAGTGTTTCCTAATGTGGGCGGCACCAGTCTCCACCCAGGGGTCACTGGCAGGATCCAGGGGGGCTGATAGAGCAGATACCTACACTTTATCCTGGATTCTGAGCTATAGTAGAAAAGCTTTTAATTATCCGGAGGGCACCGAGTTCTGTTTTCCTGAATGGGGTGGAACCTATGATGTAAAACATCAGTGGCCCTGGCTTATTATCTCAGTAAAAGGGACATTGGGAGTCCTTTGCAGGGAGGGATTAAGCAGACCCCAAACCATCACCTGTAGACACCAATGCAGGAGCCCTGGTGATGCAGGTTGGCAGTTCAAGCCCACCAGCCACTCTGCGGAAGAAAGACGAGGCTCTCTGCTCCTATAAAGGTGGACAGCTGCTGAAGCCCACTGGCAGTTCTGCACTCCCCTGTTGGGTTGTCAGAAGTTGGAACTGAACTGACGGGTGAGAGAAACAGATCCATCCTCCAGTGCTTATGGAAGACAGGTTTGGGGTGACCAAGTGTTCGATGCCTCAGAAAATTTTAGCAGAAATAAAAAAAAAATAAGTCCTGGGCGTGGAGCCCTTGGGAGAAGAACATGATGAGCTCCAGGAGCCACCAAACGGCTTCGATGGCCCGGGTGGACAGACAGCCAGCCGTAGGAGTAACAGCGGGGTCATATGAACTCACACAGGCAGCGTTCAGACCGAATTGGGACCCCTGAAAACGATGTCTGGAACTCCTGGCCCTGGGGCCTGTGGAAGGAGCCCGGTGGGGCCGTGGGTTAGGTGCTAGGAAGTCAGTGGTTCGAACCCTCCACCCACTCGGTGGGAGGAAGGTGAGGCTGTCTGCTTCTGGGAAAGATACCTGTCTGGGAAGGCCGATGGGGCAGTTCTACTCTGTCCTTGGGGGGGCGCTGTGAGTCCGAGTCAACTGGACAACAACTGGGTTGGGTGGGGATGGTCCAGGAGGATGTCATCCTATTTGAAACTAGGGCTTTTCTTTCTCTGCCTTAACGAGGCCAGCCCAGGGTAGAATGAATCCTAAACTCATTACTTCTGAACAATAAGCCCTCAGGAATAGACCCAGAGAACACTGAGGAATGCCAAGAGCCCTCTGTGAGATGGGCCGGAGCCTGCTCTCCCTCCTAAGGAAGCGCCCACCAAGCCGGACTCTTGCTGGTTGCTGCTGAGTGCATTCTGATTCATGGCGGGCACCCCACACCTGCAGAGCAGAGCAGCTCCACGGGGCTTTCCAGGCCATGTGACCTATTGGAAGCAGATCGCCAGCCCCGTCCCCGGAGGCATCTCTCAGGGTGGGCTGGGAGAGTGGGTGAAGCACCCACCTTTCAGCTGGTCGTTGAGGGATTCACCAGGCGGCGAGGTGGCCGATACACAGGTTGTGGGCTTCTGCACCCCTCGCCCGTGGGGCTGAGCAGATGTACACCTCTTCCAGTTTCGGACGCGATGCTGCTGTGTGCGCTCAACTGCATGGCCCGATGGCAGCTCAGTCTCATGGTCCATTGGCAAGCCAAGGGCTCATAGTGTCTCCTGAGCCAGATGTCGTTTCTCAGAAGGAGACGAGTTCTCTGCAGGTGACGCAGGCTCTCTCCCAGGATGCTAAAGGTCAGCCCTGCGCTTCACTCAGAGGGTCCTCGCAAGGGTTCCAGGCAGCACCTCAGACCAGCACACACTTCCAGCACCATTGGACCTGCTGGCTCATCTCAGCCCAGCATAGCGACGGTCCTTGCCGTGGGGCCTTCTTTGGCTCTGGTGACGTTTCCAAGTCATTCCGTAGGTGGTTTGAAGTTGCACACAGGACATCCATGTCCTTCAAAACCCCAAGGGGCTCACTAAGGCTTGTGCCTCTTAATGGGTGGAAGGGCCCGATGTTGTAACTTGTCCTGCAACAGGAAACAGACACCCCAACATGCCCCAGACCACCAGTGCCATGAAGTCGGTTCTGACTGGTAGCGACCTTTCATACCGAACGGAACATTGCCTGGCTCTGCACCACCCTCACAATGGTTACCCGTGCGACGTCGTTGTTGGTAGACAGAGTGCTGCAAGGCAGGCCCCTGAGGTTTGCTCTGATTTATGTTCCCAAGGGTCTAAGCAGCGGCTTCTTTTTGCTCACCAGGCCCAATCAGTGTGAGATCATCAGTAGTGGGATGGGGTGAGGGACCAGGACATGTGGCCAGATGACAGACAGCCAGGGGCTGCAGGGCTGGCAGTGGCCCGCTGCAGGAAAGTGAAGGTGTCTTGCTGGCTGAAAACAAATGTTTCCAATGATTCTCCTAAGAGGTATGGAGTGGAAGCACGCATTCTCCAGGTGAAGAATTTTAAACTTCTCTGGTATCAGGGTTTGGGGTGATGTGCTCTAGCCATACGTAGCAGTTGCCATTGGCATTCCTATCTGTCTTTGTTATCTGTGCTGCCGGAAGTGAACTACCACACGTGGGCGCCTCTAAAGAAGGAGACTTCATTTTCTCACCCTTCGGGAGGCTCCAGGTCCAAGCCGCAGCCGGGCCAGTTCTGTCTACAAGGAGCCTTCTGAGCGTTTGTAGGAAAATGGAATGTTCCCATACCATCTTTGAAGCCTCTTTATATGAGCCTCTCTTGGTTTCTGGAATCGGCTGGCAATACTTGGTATTCCTGAACTTCAGTTTCTCCATCTTCATAAGAATAGACTTGATTAGATACATTTTTTGAGACATCAGTCCCACCCAGTTCATTGGTGAGTCATGAAAGCAGCCAAGAGGGCTGCATCCATGTGTGTGCATGTGCGCCTGTCTCTGTGTGTATGGATATGTGTGTGTGCACGCACGCTTGTGTGTCTGAGAATGTATGGGTGTAGGCATGTGTGTGCATGTACCTAGATGCATGTGTGAGGATGGATGCATGCGTGTTTGTAAGATCTCACAAGTAGGAAGGTGCTATTTCCGCATGGGAGTTTTCATGATGGTCATGACTGCGTGGACCGAGGGGTGCAGATGCAAATTGATTCCCTTCCAGGGGTTGCCTTCTTCTTTCTTTTTTTAGATCATTTATTAGGGGCTCATACAATTCCTATCACAATCCATCCATACATTGATTGTGAAAAGCGCATTTGTACATTCATTGCCTTCATCATTCTCAAAACATTTCCTCTCCACTTAA
>NW_022111357.1:25157177-25203341 GCF_000313985.2 Echinops telfairi | reverse complement strand
TGAATTCTTTCGATGTACACAGGTGTTTTATCTTCAGTATATCCCACTTGTCAATTTGTGCCTCCTCTGTGTTTGTGTCCTTTCCTATTTCTGATAGCCTATGTATTCCCTGTGCCAAAGTTCTCGTGTTGGTCCCAATTCCCTCATTTATGGCCCTAATCATTTGGGGTTTAACTTCAAGGTCTGTGATCCACCTTGTGCATGGAGTAAGATAAGGGTCTTGCTTCATTTTTCTGCAGGTAGATATTCATTTTTTCCAGCACCACTTGTTAAAAAGGATATCACCTTCCCATTTGATATTTTTGGGGCCCTTATCAAAGTTTAGTTGTCTGTATGCTGATGATTTTATTTCTGGGTTTTCAGTTCTTTTCCACTGGTCTGAGTATCTGTCATTGTACATGGGTTGCCTTCTGAATGGTTTGGGAAGACTTAATGTTTAGGGCCTCTTGGGGTCCTTCTGCTGGCTCTGAAGTTGTAGGAGCCCCAGTAGTTCCTACCCCTTAGCTCCTCCCCCAGCTCCCTTCTCTCCACGGAGAGCAGATTGGGCTCTGGCCGGCAATGGCAGTGGTCCCTAGACTCTCAGTGACCACCTGGAACAGGAAGTAGATGCTAGCTCAACTCCTGTGGATCTTTGCTGGGAAACAGAGCACTAAGCCAGAGCGTTTAAATCAGGGGAGAGGATGCTGTCAGGGCTTTGGAATTGGGACTCATATCCTGACTCTGCGTATTGCTGGCCACGTGCACTTGTTCTTAAAGTTCCAAATTCTCCAGGCCTGGTTCCTCTGCTGTCAAAGGGCTAAGCGCTCCTCCTTTACTGGGTTGTTGGGTGTACAGATGGGCGCCGACTGACATTTTCAGAGTTATGATGGATCGCATTGACAAATATTAGTAATGTACTATATACCATGTTGCAGCAGATAATTTATCATTCTCAGAAGGAGCCGTGGGCTAGGCCTGGGGCTGCTAACTACAAGGCCAGTGGTTCAAACCCACCATCTGCTCCACAGGAGAAAATGAGGCTATTCCGTGAACGTTTCTAGTCTTGGAAACGCTATATAGGGTTGCGCTGAGTCAGAATCAACTTGCTAGCAGGGGGTTTGCCTTGGTTATAATCATTCTCAGGTGTTCGGGAAGATACTTACATGTAAAGTTTCCAGCCCTCAATGACAAAAAAGGAGTTTCTAGAGATACGGACAGTAAAAGAGAATCATCATGAAGACAAGACAGGGAAGAGGTCAGCACCGACGTACTATGGTGGAGTCCTTGGAATGGGACCCCGTCACAAACTGGGAGCTGCCTGCGCTGTAACAGAGGGTGCCCATGAAGCACTCAATAAAGCAGTTTCATGGGAGAAGAGAGCCAAACCCAGGCCCAAGAGGTTTGACCCCAGCAGGTCAGTCCTAAACACAAGTCCTAGGGCACCCAGCAGGTCTCTGGGGAGGAAAGTGGACCTTCTTTTTGCCTCCATGGGCTTCCCTGGAAGCACTTACCTCCATCCTCCATCTCCATTGGTGATGCTGTCATTGTCTCGGCTCTCATGGACGGAGTAGCAGCAGTCATGAGTGAGGCAGACAGCGGGGGGTGGAGGGGGGGCAGAGGCATTCCCACCCCCCACCTTTGCCTGGCATGCCAGTCTGCTAACACACCAGCCAGGTGCCTCCCATCTTCCCCAGGCCCAGCTGAGAGCCTGCTTCCAGGTGATGTCATTCCCCATTGCTGCCAGCAGAGGTCACTATTCTCCCTTCTGGGCTCTCAGAGAGCCCTGTTCCTTTGTCCCCTTCTGGACAGGCCTTGGGTGGTACAAATGCTGTGCTCCCCACGGCTAGCCTAAAGGTTGTTGCTCCCACCCCACCCAGCAGTGCCAGGGGGATAGGGCTGGCTGTCTGCTTTTATTAAGGTTCAAGCCAAGACTCAACAACACGACTGTCATGGGAAAATGTGCTTTCATCATAGCTGGTCAACAGAGTGTCAGCCGGTTCATGTGCTTCCTTACTGGGGGAGGATGTTCCACACGAGTGTGTTGAGGCCCATAGAGAAAACCAAGAAAGATGGTGGGCATCCAGCTGATGTTCAGGGAGGAGGGATGGCAAGGAAAAGGAGAGCGAGAATGATTGCCTAGCCCAAGAAATGTGGTCAGAGTCCCTGAATGGTCCTTCTGGAAATTGTCAAAATGGGGTGAGTCCTGCTGTACATTGTTTCTTCACCACCACCACAAAAATAAAACACGCTCTCAACCAAGACCATCCTCTGGCTCAGGTCTACCCTGTAACACAAGGGGCACTGTGAGTCCACTCTGACTCCGCCTGACTGACTCAGTCCATCAGCCACACATCTATGGACCGCTTCTGCTAGACCGGACCAGGGCCCTGGGGGGTGGGGGGAGGCACAGACACGAAATGGCAACATACCAGTCCCTCTCCCAAGGAGCGTGGTCTAGGGAAGCAGGCACTAGTTGAATCAACAGACTAGTCTGAGCAGGCCATGAGCAGGCCAGCAGTGGCCAGTGCTGTGGGTGGTTTGCCGTGGAGGCCTTCCATGGACCAGTCTACTCCATCTCCATCTCTGCAAACAGAGCAAGCCCTGCCCAGAGGCCTATAGGTGAGATCTGATTCACAGGGGACCTGGGACCCTTCCTCTGTGTGATTCATGGCCACTCTACAAGGGGTAAAAAGAATTTCAGCTTAGTGGCGAGGAGACTGCTGTAGAGACTGATAGGTTGAAGGGCCACTTCAGAATGGCCCAGTACTAGAAATGCACTTGCTGAGGAAGATCGAGGATTGCAGCCTTCTGTATGGATTTCGGCTCAATGGAAAGAAGACCCAAATCCTCACAGCGGGACCAATAGGTAACAGCGTGATAAATGGAGAACAGGAGGACGTTGCCAAGGGGTTTCTCTTGCTTGGATCCACAACCAGTGCTCATGGAAGCAGCAGTCAAGCGATCAAAAGACAGGTTGCATTAGGTAAACCTGCTGCACAAGACCCCTTTAGCATATTGAAGAACAAGGATGCTACTTTGAAGACTTAGATGCGCCTGGCCCAAGCCATGGTATTCTCCATGGGTGCATCAGCACAGTGCTGCCGGAGGAGAATATGGGAAGTAGCATGGGCTGCTGAAAGGACAAACCGACCTGTCCCCAAATAAGTACGGCCAGAGTGCTCCTTAGAGGCGAGGACGGCAAGACTTTGTTTTATATGTACTTTGGACATATCGTCAGGAGAAGAATGTCGTGTCCTTGGAGAAGAGCGTCTGCTTGGTAAAGTCAAAGGGCAGCAGAGGAGAGGAAGGCTCTAGAGGAGATGGACTGACAGCGGCTGCCACAACAGGCTCAGGCCCAGGAACACTTGTGAGGCTGGCGCAGGGCCGGCAGTGGTTGGTTCTGTTGGGCATAAGGTCACTCGGGTCCAGGATCAGCTCTAGGGCACCCAACAATATAACAAGAGCAACAACAGAAATACAGGTCCCCAGGCTGGGTCTAAATTTCGGGGATGGAGTTTGGGAATCTGTATTGCCCAATAAGCTCTAAGGCAGTGGTTCTCAACCTTCCTAATGTCTCGACCCTTTAATACAGTTTTTCATGCTGTGGTGACCCCCCCAACCCTAAAATTATTTTTGTTGCTACTTCATAACTGTAATTTTGCTACTGTTATGAATTGTCATGTCAATATCTGATATACAGGATGTATTTTCATTTTTATAAATTGAACATCATTAAAGCATAGTGATGAATCACAAAAAATATGTCATTATATGTTGTGAAACATTTATTTCTAATTAGAAATAAATGAAATTTTGTCTTGAAGCATGGTGTAGCATGGGTACCAGTCTTCATATGTGGGTACTCATATGTGGGTGTATCTGCATGTGGGTGGACCCCCCTGGAGATGGATAGAGGAGCGGGGTCTCAGTTCCTAAGACCACAGGAAATATGTGTTTTCCGATGGTCTTAGGCTATCCCTGTGAAGGGGTCATGTCCACAGGTTGAGAACTGCTGCTCTAAGGTAAGGCAGCCAGTGGTCAGGTGTAGGAACATGGAGGGAGGTGCTTGGGAGGTGTGGGCTCCCAGCATGGCAGGCGATCCTGTTATTCTGGGGCAGAGTGGGAGCACAGCTTTCCTGATCGACTCACTCAGACCCCTCTGATAAATATGGGGGGGACGGGCTTTAAGAGGTCCATGGAAAAATGGAATTGAAAAATAATGGGATCTTTTCCATGAACTTTTTGAGACTTTTGTGTGCCCGGATATCATCCTCAGACTGTGAGGACCGGGTTCCTGGTACTAATTGTATACATTTCTCAACTTGTGTTGGTGCCCCCAGTGGGTAAAGGTGTGTGTGTGTGATCTATGCCTGACTAATGAATACATAATTGCGTACCACCATCTAACATATGTGGATGTTGCAAATTTATGTACTTTACAACCTTAGTATGATCTATATAACAGTATACATAATTCATGAACCATATAGCAAACCGAAACCTAACCCCACTGCCATTGAGTAAAGTCCTTACAAAGTTAGAATAATCTTATTAAGGTGTGTTGAAAGCATTTCAATCTTTTATGGCGAGGATGTTTCTTGAAATGTGCTAGCTCCCTGCCGTGTCAAACAGAGCGTAGCCCCTGTAACATTGTGATATTTTTCTGAACGCTTCTGGCCCAGCCTGTTTAGGTTGCACACAGAGGGGACACGGCCTCTTGTCCTGTACTGTCTGTACACTCCACTGCCCACTCAGAGTCAGCAAGGCATTTGGAGAAAGGGTGATGAGTCTCAGAGAAAGAAAGATTAGACCTGCAAGTCAATTATCCATCAATCTCCTACCAGTAGCCCGGGTATTGGAAAACCACTCATTTATTAAGGTGGTGAATCCCTGACTTCGATACTCTTAAAATTGCTCGGCCACCTTATCTCAAAATCTTTGAGTCATCAATTCCACAACTGCTGAGTTAGTCGATCAGGAATGTTGCTCAATTGGTTTCCTATAAATTCAGGGTACCAGCTGCCAGACGCCGAGATTACTCAGTTTATAAACTTGGAACCTGCTATTATCTTCTCAGAGTATCTCTTGACCTAGAGACAGCTGAGCTATCGCAGTGAACATCGAATCCAAGGCCTGATGACTTTCAGCTTGTTCAGTTCTTCGCGTAGAACATCCATAGAGCCTTTTAGTGGTTGATGCTTTTTGAAGTGTTTGCAAATCCACCATACAAAGGGGGCCTCTCAATATCCCATCTGACTGAGTTGGAAGCTGAGCGTCAGAGACCAGTGTCCTACCTATCAGGGGGGAGCCAGGATTGGGACTGGGTTCTCAGCAGCCTTACAGGGCTCCTCATGGGACTGGTTGGGTGGGGGGGGACCTTTCCTCACCCAGTGCCTGACACACCAAGCACCTATGTCCCTGCTGGACACTGAACGCTTCACATTGGCAGGAGGCAGTGACTGCGAGTGTCTCACGCTGTTTGTTCATGAAGACACTGCGGCACCGAGGGCTTAGCGTTTGTTCCGGGAGCCGCAGCGGGGTACAGAGAGCATGAACCTGGGAGCCCTCCGCCTGTGCCAAGGCAGACACCCCTCCTGGTGGCAGCCCCTGAAGAAAATGCAAGCTCCGGGACAGACGGCATCCAGGCTCGGTCTGGGTCTGCAGGGAGGTCCTGGTCCGGGCATCCACAGGCTGTCTGTGACCCTGACCCCCGGAGCCACAGTGACAGCCTTGAGGGAGGGGGCTGACGAGGGCCTCTTCCTGCGGCCTGCTTGGTCATTCTCTAGAGCGTGCTGCCCTGGGAGAGGCCCCCGCCTGCCGGGGAGGAAGGAAGCATTCACCCACAGCTGTCACAACAATAACAATACAGCCGACCTGGTCCCAGCTGCTCTGGACTTACCAGGCAGGGTGGGGATTGTCATCCAGACATAATGCCATCGCTCACCCCTGACACTTTGTGGGGCCAGTGTCATCATTTCCAGTTTATAAGGAAAGACATGGCGGCTCAATGACTCATCTCTATGATCCCAGTGCTGGGCGTCCAGAGACAGTCCAGCTGGGGACCCGGAGCCCACACACTTGACCCCTGCCACCCTCAGGCAGATGGATCAGCATCTCCGGCCTAAGCCGTTAAAAGCTTACGCTCCCGGGCCCCACCCTAGATCTATTGATTCAGATGCCCCAGGTGTGAGGCCCAAGAGCCTGCATTCTAAACAAACTCCTCCAGGTGGCCTTTGTTCATCTTCAGTGGGATTGTGCCATTTGGGGTGGTGAGGGAGGCACTAGGGATTAGACTTACCTGGCCTGGGCTCTGCTGCTTCTCACTGACTGAATTATCTCTGGCAAGAGAGTTAACCTGTCAGAACGAGTTCTCCTATCTGTGGAAGGAGACCGGAGCACCCGCCCTGCAAGCTCGCAGGTGATGGGGCAGAGATGAGAGAGTGCACTTCCATTTCTAGGATGGGGGAGCTGGGACAATGTACTGTCTGTCCTTTTTCTCAGGGAGCTGGCAGCCACCCTGTCGCCATTTGTAGCTCCTCCACTCTGGGACATTTGCGGGGTGGGAAGGGCCACCTACCCAGTGAAGACCAGCTGCTGTCATCCTAGAGCTGGACCCTGGAGGGGAATGGGAGAGAGTGTCAGATGCCTCCCGGGAGGGGCTCAGGAGAGGCAGCCCACCTGCAGAATGGGCTTTGAGCCCACTTCCATGGCCTCTTGGAGTGGCGGGAGCCACTCAGCCGAGGGTGAAGAGTTCATCCCTGACCATCCTGAGGAAGTAGATCAAGTGCCCCCCCTCGACCCTGTCCCCACTTTGTCACCATCAGAACGCGCTCACTAGGAAAGAGATCCAGGTTTGGTCAAAATCCCCTTTCCAGGGCTTTGTAAAGACGCCAGGAGGTGGGTGGCATCCTGCCAGTTCCATTGCTTACACACTCAGTGTCAGAGAAGCACAGCAGCCGGCCCAAAGTCCCACAGCCGGGAGGTAGTACCCCAGCCGGGAGGTAGTACCCCAGCCGGGAGGTAGTACCCCAGCCGGGAGGAGCAGCCTGCACGTCCCTCTCCATGGTCGTTCACGAGTTCCCGCACTCAAGCACACAGTTCACACGTGCCGGGGGTCCTTGGAACCCCCAGCTGGAGGAGTCGGTGCTGAAGGAAAACCTCAGGGAGACCAGGGAAGAGAAAGGATACCCGGCGGGGGGCGGAGGACTCAGGGTGGCAGAAGCGACTGCTTCTGGCTGGGGGGCGGGGCAATGGTCCTTAGGGTGAGCTGTCAGCCAAGGCCCACGAGAAACTGGACCACCTCGCAAAGAGCTGTAGACAGTGCCTCCCAGGAGGGGTTCTGGGACGGGAAGGCTTGGCCAGGGACCGAAGGCAGAAAGAGCCGGAAAAGCCCCTCAGTCTTTGTCCTCTGACCTGCCTTCTGCTTTCAGAGTTTGAAAATCTGCTTGTTCATGAACTCTAATGACAACACCCCCCACCCCCAGGACCCTGAGGTGGAACCGCGGGGCATTGGGGGTTCCGTGACAGAATTCGAGCCGACGACAGAGACCAGGCTTTGACTCCTGAAGGTTGCCCCTGAGACCCAGCCACCCGGTGGGGGCTGGCCGACTGCTGAACTGCTGGCTCAGGGGTGAGCAGCTTGCTGTCCACTGAGGGCTGGCAGCTGGGGCCCGTCAGCTGATCTGTGGGAGGAAAGACCTAGAGATTGCTTTGTTGTGCGAGGCTCCCACTCAGAGACTCTCCGCCCAATGGGAGCAAACGGTGCCCGGTCCTGTGTCACCCTCACAACCCTCCCTTTGTTGAGCCGCTCTTTCAGCCGCTGTGTCAGGTCACCTGGCCCAGGGCCTTCCTCCCTTTTGTCACCCCTCTCCTTGAGGGAGCATCGCGTCCTCTGCCAGGCACTGGTCTCTCCTGATAACATGTCCAAAGTCCGCGAGACAAAGGCTCTCCATCCTCGCTTCTCAGGAGCATTCTGGCTAGACTTCTCACCAAACGAAGCTGCTCATTTTTCTGGCCAAATCAAAACCCACCCACAGCGACCCCGGAAGACAGAGTAGAGCTGCTCCTGGTGACTGCAGAGATTGTAGAATTTCTGGAGGGTGGGCACCCTTCTTGTCCTCCTAGGGGTGGCTGGTGTTTAGAACCGTCGACCTTGTGGTTGGCAGTCCAGTGCTTCTCCAGCAGCAGCAGCAGCAGCAGCAGCAGCAGGGTTTAGTCAGTCGTCTTCACCAGGCCCTCAATCCGGACTCATCGAGGCTTTCGTATTCACGGACGGCTTTCACATCTATCTCTGAGGTGGCTGACAAGACCGTGGCTTTGATCAGCTGGACCTTTGTCCTTGAAGTGCCACACCTGCGCTCTTCAGTGCTTTACAAAGCTCTCCCCAGTGTCTTGCACGATTCGATGGCTTGACTGCCTCCTCCACGAGGACTCAGGGTGGCTCCCGCGAAAGGGGCTCCTTCATAACTTCAAGCTTGCCTCCGTTTACCACGGTGTAGGTCCAGCTGTGAGGGTTTTCTTTACACCGAGTTGCAATCCGTACCGAAGGCTACGTGGCCTTTGATCCTCAGTCAGCGCTTCCAGGCCTCAAGCATCCTGCCGGTATACCGGCACCCAGCTTCTAGTACCACGGCAACATGCAAGCGGCTCCTGTCCACCAAGTGGCAGACACACGGTGCTGTCCACCTCAGAGGCCGGCAGGCTGCCGGGCTGAAAGCTGAGCCCCGGGGTAAGTTCCCTCTTGGGCGGGCAGTGTGGCGGAGGACCACAGTCTGCGGGGTTCGCTAGGACCAGTACGGCTGGCCCTCCCTCAACAGAAGAACAACTTGGGTGTTTGGTTCCACGTTTTCCCCTCACTCGATCCAGGAGCTTCTACTGTGGTACTGTGTGGAGTGGTAGGGCGTGCTCGGTGGACCCTTCTTGGTTTGGTCCAGGATCGAGGAGGCTGAGGTTGGCGAGGTCCATCTGTCCTAACAGAGACGGAGGACATCATGCTCAATGAGAGACGTCAAACCCTAATGGCGAATACGGTATAAGCACACCATTATAACAAGTCGAGGGAAGGTTTACACACAGAAGGAAACCTTTGTGGATGGGTGCTGGGCTGGGTTGGGAGGATAATTCCCAAACACCCACTCCGTTGAGCTCCAGCTACCTCATAACTGCCCTAGAGGACAGCGTAGAGCCGCTCCCTGGGGTCTCTGAGGCTGTGAATCTTTATGGAAGCAGACCGCCTCATCTTTCTTGTGAAGAGAGGCTAGTCGGTTCGAACTGCTGACCTCTCAGTTAGCAGCACAATGATAACTCCCTTTGCTACCAGGGCTCCTTCACTAGATAATAGAGTAATTTGGGTGGAGGGAAAAGCAATCTACAACAAATGGTTAACTAGTACAATGCCACTGGAGCCCTGGTGGCGAGGTGGTTGTGCGCCGGGCTGCTAGCCAGCTTCCTCCTGGGGAAAATGATGAGGCTTTCTACCCCTGGGAAGTGTGACAGTCTCAGAAGCCCACAGCGGCAGATCTAGCCGGCTCTGCGGGTGGCCTTGAGTCAGAATGGACTCAGGGGCAGTGAGGTTTGTTTGTCCGGTTTGTACAATGCCAGTGCAACCTGATTGATGAATTTCAATATAGAAGTTGGTCAGATCTTCAATGTTATTATTTTTGGAATTAGTGGTTGGCGCACACACACTTGAGCAATGGTTGCATTAGCTGGTCTTCCTTGCAGACATATGTAGATCACTCTATCATGGACAGTATTGTGCTTCAGGATGATCTTGAAATGTTCTTTTTGACGACAGATGCAACTTCAGTTCTCTTTAATTTGACATTCTTACACAGTAGAGGATGTGATTATTGGATTCATAATGGCCAATAAATATTGGATTCACAGTTCAGTTCGCTGCTGGCTAGGATATCGATCTTGATGAAGTGGTCCATTTCATTTGTAACAACTTGCCATTTCTCTGGATTCATACATTCCACGTTCCACATTATTAGTGATTCCAGATGTTTCTTCTCAACTTCAGCCATGCTGTATCTGCTAATGAAGGCCACAAGAGCTTGACTCCATCCACATCTGCAGCAGATGGCACTGGAGGCCGTATCTGGCCTCCCCTGGCCTCCCTGGTGCCAAAAGGCAGGGGTCCGACACGCCCACCTGCTCCCCCTTCTTTATCCACTTGGACGCCCACTGTGTCTCTCATGGCACTCTCCTTCTGTGCTGGGTCCCCTGATTCACTGGCATGGCCACACGGAACTCACCGCACGTCCTCACACTTATGGGGGGTTAGTAGGGAAGTTAATAGGTTACCCAAAGTCAGGATCAGCCCCGGGCCCACAGTCCATGCAACACAGCTCCTTAGCCAGCAGCCAAGTCTCTCTCTGGGCCTCAGTTTCTTGGCTTCTGCCCCCGTACACCGGGAAGCCAGCCTGTTTGTCACTCTCTCCCACAGTTCCAGAGTCTTGGTGTTGCTCCTCTGAGTCTCTGTGCCAAGCTCTGGTGCCTCTGGTCTTGGCTTTCGCGCCACTTCAGACAGACATCTGGAACGTACTTTGCCAATGGCCCTGGGATTTTCTCTCTGGTTCTTAAAAAAAAACAAAAACGTTCTTGTGTAGAGAGAAATGGCTTTGATGAAAGTGTGGTTTTTGTCTTTTAGCACACCATACCCCCAAGGAGACTAAGGGCAGGACTTGGTTCACACTCTTTGCTAAGGTCAGGTCTCAACCCCACCCTAATCCTGCCCATTAGGATAGCAGAGAATGCCCTCCAAAATGTGGCCACAGGACTAGAGTTCATAATTATAACACGTCACATAAAGAATTACCGCCCAGAAGGCATATGAAAGGGCTACATCCAAGCATCATCAAGATGGGCTTTATTTGAAGAGGCAGCTCTTCCCTGGTCGTATTTAGTGCCTTCTGTGTTCTGCTGCTGTTCATGACGTTTTCACTGGTCAATGCTTTTAGAAGTAGAATACCGGGTCCTTCTTCCTAGTCTTAGCTTGGAAGCACCACTGAAACCCGCTTCCCATGGGGGACTCTGCTGCGATTGGAAACACTGGTGGCATCGTTTCCAGCATCACAGCATCACACAAACAGGATTCTTTTGTCTCACAGGGCCATGACTTGGGACTGACTTAACAGCACACAACAGCAATATGATGCTGCCCAGGTTTAGCAGAGCTTCCAGACTGAGACAAACTAGAAGCAAAGGCCTGATGATCTACTGCTAAAACCAGCCAGCAAAAAGCCTGTAGACGATCATTCCACTGTGCACGGGGTCACCATGACCAGTTGTGCATGGGCCGCCGTGCGTCAGGGGCAAGGGCAGAGGATAACAAGAAGCCAGGTCACAGACCGAGAGAGACCAAAGATCAGGCCCTGACTTCGGGTGGCCAGGCTTCCTTGGGGTTGGGCCAGTTATGGGGCTTACTTGAGCTCTGAGCAAAGCTGTTAGGGATGCCAATTAAAATGCCCCCCAAGGGGACACTGAGAAGGCAGAAAAGATGAGAGGAAGATAGGACCCTCAGCCCCCTCTCCTCCCATCACAGAGATGGGGCAGGTGTGCAAAGAGTGTGGGCATTTGGGGAAAGCAGCCAGCTGGCAGAAGAGCAGGGCTGGAGAAGGCCTAAGCCCATCGCTTTGCCCCGGGGGTGGGTCTCCTGGACATCAGCTAGTCACAGTGATCCCAAAAGCAAGGGCTCAGCAGGATTACTCCCCATTACTCCTGCCTCCTGGCCTCCTGCCTTTGGCACACCCAGCGGCACTTCTCCATCCCTTGATGCGGCTAGTCTCTGGTAGGGGCAACCAGAGCTGAGTCATGAGTGGTCCCAGTCAAGAGTGTGGGAGGTGGTGTGGGGTGAGGCCCTGGAGTCAGAGAGGCTGGGTTTGAATCCCAGCCCTGGTACTTATCAGCAAGTGACTCATTCTGAAACTGAACACATTCTGTTCAGTTTCAATTTCTTCAGCCCTAAACGCAGATAACACTACAGATGTTCTGCAGTTGTTAAGACAGTTGGTGAGTGGGCACCACAGGTATGTGGTAGCTGAGGCACCCTCCTCCGCTGGGTGTCCAACATGACCAGGAAGGAATAGGTGGGGCAGTAACTTCACCTCCCTTCCTGCACTTGCAGTCCCGAGGGTGAGCTGCGCTGACAGGAGAAGAGAAGCCCCACCCCTACTCCCACAAGGGCCTCTCTTTCCTATGGTGAACCCACTGGGTTGAAAGGATCCCGAGAAGAGAACTCACAGAGGGAGTGTCATCTCTTGCCAACAAGGGGAGGAACTCGTAGTGCTGGCTGCCCTGAGACCCACCTGCCCACCCCCTCCCCTGGTTCAAAGCCCCACGGCTTTACCAAGCTGAACTCCATTCATCCAACGCATATAAATTGATCGCCTACTATGTGCCAGAGCGGGAGGACAACAGGCACTGCCCCTGCTCCGGAGCTGGCCCAACCTTGGTCATGAATGTGCGTCAGTCCTCGGGCCTGGAATCCTCCTCACCCCAACCCTGACATGTTGTGTTCTTGCTTGGAGCTAACAGCAGGAATTCTATGTGGACTCTGACAACCCACCCCAACCCACCCACCCACCAAGCAGACACGTGCTGTCTTTAGTACACGGGGACTCCTCTGTGTCCAGGAGAGTGGTGCTCCCTGGGGGTTCAGCGGCTGGTGTTTTGGAAGCCAGGTCTTTCTTCCGAGGTGCCTCTCGATGGACTCAGGTCTCCGTCCTTTTGGTTAGCAGCCATGCATGTGAGCTGTCTGCCCGCCAAGGGACTCCCTGGCTTCTCTCAAAACCCCCAAACCAAAGGTCTAAGGCATAGGTTCCCAAACTGACTTGGCCCCATCCCCACCCCCTTTTCAGAAAAAAAATGACTCAGTGTCCCACCTAGCAGTGAAAAGTGTGCGTCATATAAGCCATAATCCAGGATAAAGTGTAGGTATCTGCTTTTGCAGCCCCCTGCCACACCTTCCCATTCCTTCCAGGGGTCACTATCACCCACATTGGGAAACACTGGTTTAAGCCAATCTGGGCAGTGCAGGGTCTTGGGAAGTGCTGGGTTAGGATAGGGGTGTGAGCCAGACCGGAGAGTTGCATGGTTTGGATGGTGAAGGGGGTTATGGGAAAGAGACACAAGGAAGAGATGGCATCTTTTTGGCTGGAAACTACAAGGAGGGGAGGAGAGCCCAGAGCCGGAAGGAACCTGGCTCTTGGTGACATCACCAAGCCGAAAGAGCCATGTGGGGCTGCTGGCTGCCTTGTGAACTGAGATGATCAATGCTGTGCCGCCTACTGAGCCACGGTGCCTGGCCGGAGGCTGCCGACAGATTGCTGCCAAGTACGTGCCAGGGGAGACAGAAGTCCAAGACCAAGAGACAAGTGCAGCTCGGCCTGCTCCTGGGTGTGGGGCCTTAGGCACTTCCCCATCCCCTCTCCAAGCCTCAGTGTCCTTGGCTGTAGGAAAGGTGGGGTCTGCTGGGCAAATAGGAGCCATCAGCTCCTGGAGGCAGGTCTGAGTAAAGGGACGTTGTTATCAGGTGTTTGTACAGCTTGGTGAGCTGTGTCCTCCTCCTGATTGTTCTCGGGGTTGACTTTAGATTTGGGCACTACCTGCAGCAACAGTAATTAACATTTACAGGGGACGCATCACCACCCCTGTCTGTCAGTTGCCCTGACTGTGGTGGCTTGGGTGCTGCACAGAGGCTGGAAGTCATGTTGTTGCTGTTGCTGTGTACCATCAAGTTGGTTCTGACTCATGGTGACCGCATGTACAACAGCGTGAAACACTGCCCGGTCCTGCGCCATCCGTGCCATTGTCCTTATGTTTGAGCCTATTGTTATAGCCATGGTGTCCATCCATCGTGTGGAGGGTCTTCTTCTTCGACTGGAAGCCATGCCACTGTTATTTCAGGTGCCAGCAGGATCACCCATGGTGGGCAGTTGTCAGAGGAGCTTCCACACTAAGGCGGAGTAGGAAGAAAGGCCTGGTGATTTACTTCTAACACACGTCTGTGGATAGCAACAGGACATTGTCCAACATGCTCGCTTTGGACACGTCCTCAGGGGGGATCGATCTCTCGGGGAAGACATCATGTTTACTGAAGGGGAGGGGTGGTGAACTCGTGGGAGCCCTGGGGACAATGGACTGGCCCAGCAGTGACACCATGAACTTGAACATGCTGGCAATGGTGGGGATAATCCATGCTTCCTTCTGCTGTGCACACAGTCACCAAAGGTCCAAGTGGATCCCAGAGTAGTTTTCTACTGATCTTTTGATCTACCTACTTATCTACCATGTTCCTGACTCTGTGTTGAGAGTTTAATATATATCCATCTTATTTTATCCACACCAAAAGGTAAAACAAAATGAAACAAAAAAATGGCCACCCGGGCATTCCAGAGGGTGGCCACTCTATAAGGCCTCATGGTCATCATCCTGGGGGCTGTCTTCCCTGGTGACTGTGGGGGGCTCCAACTGCTAACCTTTGACTGCCGACTGTTGATGCCACCTGGGACCTTGCCTCTCACGCAGCTTCCTGTTTGCACCTATCCTTAGTGGACGAGGAAACTGAGGCAAAACTGAGGCACCTCCTGTGAGCCCAGGGGTCTTGTCAGCTCTGTAACTGGGATTTGAACTCAGAGTCTTGTGGCTCCTAATTCTGATGATGCCGCCTGGCATTTCACAAGTAGGTGCGCCAGGCTGGAGCGTGGCCTGTCCCTGGCATCCCGACCCCATGGCTGGAAGCACAGGTCAACATGCATGAAAGACAGCTGTGGCTCCTTCTGTGGCAAAAGTCCACCATTCCTCTGTGCTGGGCAGGCTTCCTGGAAGCAGAGCCCGAGATGAGGGGCTGTGTGCGAGCGGTTTATTGCGGGATGGCTCTCAGAGGAAACCTGCCGGGGGGTGCAGAAGACAGGCCAGGGGACCAGGTCCCCAAAGCCAGGTGAGAGCCGGGCGCGGTGGGCTCTGGTTCTGAACTACTTTGCACATCGCAAGCACGAGTCCTGATCTGTGAGAGGGAAGAGGAAAGAAAGAAGGGACAGGTGGGGTCAGAGTCCCTGACGTTCCAGGAAGGAGCTCTGAGGAGGAAGCAGAGCAACCAGCGAGCTTTGGCTGGTAGGCCCTGCCCCGTAAGCCAGGGGAGGGCTGCCCTCCCAGAGACCGCTGGCACTGGAGCCTTTGGGGACCTGGTGTCTGAAGCAAGGGTAGGCCGCCTGGCCAAGCCTTCGCTTGAGGGCTATTTCAGAATCCTCTCTGGGCTAGGCACCACTCTGAATGCCAGGGACAAAACCCAAAGTCCCAAGCCTAGTAGGGAGGAGGACACAGGGTTACCACTCTGGGACCTGTCACCCTGGGAAAGTCCCCTCCTGGGTCTGGGGAAAGGCTGAAGAGTAACAAGGGCAGAAAAATCAACGTGCCCTTTGGGGAGCTGACTCAGGCTGCAGCTCGGCAGCATTGTACTAAAGGGGCGCTGTGGATGCAGTGCAGGAAGGGGCAGCAGAGCCATCCCTCCAGAGAACCTGGCACCTTCAGTTGGTCCCCCGCCTTGACCCCAACCTAAGGGCTCCTCCTGAGCTGGCTTTGAGTCTTTTTTCTAAGACCCGGGTCCCCCTTCAGAGCCGACAGCTGCTGCCTCAGTTGGAGGATTTAGAAGATCAAAGAGGCACGGTAGGGGTGGCATGTGAGCCGGGTCTGAGCGTAAAGTGGGTGTCTAATCGGTGTTCACATTTGCACTTGCTTAATCAATGTCCACTTTTGAAACGTGTTGTTCCAGTCAAGATTCAAATAAGGTTCGCGTAGCCTGATTGGTCGATCAGTGCCACTCTTCGTTTATTGTGGGGAACATCCTAAAAGGAGGGCATCTGTCTTTTCCGCCAGCTTCACCCCTGTGCTCAGACTCACAGAGGTGCGGTTCTAAAGGGGCCAGGCTGCTCTACAGGGGTTCAGTGCTAGGTGGAGGCCTTGGGAATCCCGTGGGGCTTCCAGACAAGCTGGCAGAGGCAAGGGACCAGGGGGTGGAGACACATGGCGGGGCTGCAGGGGACTCCGCCTAGCACTCCGGCTTCTGGCCCTGGCAGCGGGGCCGCCAGTAGTACCGCAGGCGCTTGCTGTAGGAGCTCAGGTTGCGCTGCAGGCACAGGGCTATCTCCTTGTCACAGGCACACAGCTGCTGCTCACACCAGCTTCCCTTGTCGGCTGTGGAAGGAGGAAGGAAGGGGCTCAGTGTCCGTCCCCTCCCGATTCTGACAGCCATACAGCCTGCCCTGGCTGCAGAGGACCCAGGCTTCCACCCCTGCCCCTTCAATCATAGCCGTGTGACCTTGGACATGAACCATGGCCTCCCTGGGCACCACGACCCCTTCCTGTACTTATCCTCCATTCCGTAGGCATGGACACCTGCCAGTCTGAAGATGAAGGGAGACCAGGACAGATGTGGCCCCCGCCCTGGTGAGGTCTGTGTCCCCGAGGGGGAGGCAGGCGAGGTGGTGCTGTGCCTCGGTTTCTTTCTATATCCCAAACCCAAACCAAACTCACCTCCATCAGGTTGAAGCCAATGCAGGGGGCCCTAGAGGACAGGGTAGACCTGCCCCTGCTAGTTTTTGAGACTATCCTTGTTCACGGGAATAGGAAGCCCTGTCTTTTTCCAGTGGAGAGGCTGGTGGTTTCAAACATCCGACCTTGCGGATCACAGCCCTGTGTGTAACCATTATGCTACCAGGGCTCCTCCTTATCTTTAAGACGGGGAGAGGGATCAACACGGCCTTGGGGGCTGTTGGGAAATTGAAACAAAAGTCAGAAATAAAAGATGGCGCCCCAGTGGTAGAGTGGTTCGCGGACTGGCTGTGAACAGAAAGCTCAGTGGTGTGAACCCATGAGCCATTCCCAGGGAGAAAGAGCTGGTGGAAAGACTGACAGGCTTGGAAACCCCTTGGAGCAGTCCTAGTCTGTCTGTCCTGGAGTCAGAAACAACTCCGAGGCAACACGTCTGGTTTGGGCTCTTGGCTAAGAAGGCAAAGCACTGAGCACAGTCCCTGGTAATCCTAAGCGTGTGATTAGTGTGGGGTCGTAGCCGCATTGGGGTTCCCAGGACCAGTGGCCTTTGTGTTTATTCTGACTCCTGGCAACCCCTTGTGGGCCCCAGTAGAGCTGTGCCCTCTCCAAGGGTTACCAGAAAGATGGCCAAGGCTTTCCTCTCAGGGTGAACTTGAACTTCCCACCTTCCAGAGGGCAGCCAGGCGCACCAACCACTCATCCACCCAGGGACACTATTACCATGAAGCCCTCAGTCGACAGTGACTTCAGTGATGAGCTTCTGGGTGCCATCCCTGAGTCCTGCTGGCTTTTTCTAGGTGGGGGACCCTCTCATGGATTCGGGGACTAAGTGACCTGGGTCCCAGCCCAGACTCTGCCATCTGCAGTCAACACTCTGTAATGAAGCAGAATGGCAGTGCCTCCTCCCTTGGGCTCTGCGTTGGGGACCAACATGGGTCGGCAGGGTGATTGACCACAGTGTGACTCACTCCCCGGGAGGATCCATCTGTCTGCTCTTGCTTTCATTCTAGCAGCGGCTGTAAAGTTTGGGCACTGTGATCTCCCTGAGGCTTACAGGTGCGGAAACCAAGGCTCAGAGAGGTTAAGCAGCAGGTTCCAGGTCACAGAGCTCATAGACAGTGCGCCTGGAATCCAGGCTGACCCCTGTCCCACCCAGGCTACCTCTGGTGCATTGACAGGGCTTGGCGGACATAGGAAGCATTGCTTCTGCCCAGGTCTTGAAGGGGGTCTAAGTCCCTAAGGGCCCTCCTCACATTGCCCCTCCCCCAGAGGCTGCCTCGGGGCATGAGTGAGGGCCCTGTGCATGACCGATGCCACCCTGAGGCCCGGCCGGACTCACTGCAGTAGATGGTCCCCTGGGAGAAGTTGAATCTGTAGTGGTCGGTGTTGAAACGACATCTGTACCTGGTCAAATTGGAGTAACAGCAGTCATGGTTCTTGCAGCACCTGCGGGGAGGAGAGGGCGGGGTTGGTGAGGAGGTTGGGAGCACACCTCTGCAGGCCCTTGGCTAACGTGGGTGCCTGAATGACCCCCACCCCGGGGACAAGTCTGGGTGGCCACGTGGAAAAGTCAAGGCCCTCTGAGCTCTGAGCCATGACCACAGTAAAACCCAGACCCAACCACGGCCGCTGAGTGGACTCCAGCGCAGGGCAACCTCCCAGGACGGAATCGAACTCCCGCATAGGGTTTCTGAGCCCGTGAATCTTTACAGAAGCAGGTAAGCTCATTTTTCTCCCACTGAGCAGCTGGTGAGTTTGAACCCCTGACCTCGTGGTAACTCATGGCATCACCAGGGCTCCCTATGATCATAATAGCTTATGTTTATTGAGCGATCACCAGGCATTTAATATTGTTATTAATTGGTGTAGGCTGGGTCCTCAACTCATGGCAGCCCGTGTACAATGAAGGGATCACTACCTGGTTCCACCCCTCGCCCAGAGCCAGTGACAATGGGCTCAGGTGATGGCAGGGTTTTCCTGGCTGTGTTCAGCATCCCTGGGGCACAAAGGTCTCCACAGACAGATGGGACAGGCTGTGCATGAGGTTTATGGGCTGCGGATTGGGGCCTGGTCTCTCTTATTGGGAGGGGAGACTCTGCCATGATGGTCAGGTCTCTGTTCATCCTCACGATAATCCTCTCTCTGCAGGAGGCACTGTTATTACCCCCACTCCACTAGCGAGCAAACAGGCTCAGAGAGTTCAAATCCCTTGCCCAAGGTCACACAGCCTGGGAGTGATACTACAGGAATGTGACTCCAGACCGGGTTGGCTCTCAGGTGTCCTCTGCCAATTCCTGGGGTTGTCGTGAAGATCAAATCAAATGCAGGTGTCCCTGGCTTTTTGAAAATTCACTTCATGTTTATGAAGGACCAATAGTAGCAACTGTTTTGCCAACTGAAAGAAATCCCAAGTGGATTTTCACTTTTATGAAAGATGGCAACAATGGGACAGAGCACTCAGTGCTTGGGTGGTGTATCGGTCACGTGGGGGGCTGCACTCCTCAGGCCAGCGGTCCATGACCACCAGCGCGGGAGAAAGACGGGGCTCTCTCTACTCCTGCAAGGAGCGACAGTCTCAGAGACCCACAGGGGCAGTTCTACTCTGTCCTAGAGAGTCGCTGTGAGTCAGCATTGACTTGTGGGCAGCGAGCTTGGGTTTTTTAGTTTGATCAAAGGGGCAGTGTGCACCCTGAGCAGCGAGAGTGACGTCCTCAAGCCCTTTCCCCGGAAATCACACTTACCAGGTCAGCTGTATCAGTGAACACTGATGTCAGTGTGAATTTAGGGCTATGTATTAATCTGGTTACTTGCTTTGGTACGCTATTTTCTGGGTCTTGAATCAAAAAACAAATTCACTGTCGTTGATTGAATTCCAACGCATCGCAACCCTACAGGACCGGGTAGAACTGCCACTGTGGGTCTCTGAGACTGTAATGCTTTGCGGGAGTAGAAAGCCTCATCTTTCACCCTCAAAGAGGCTGGTGGTTTTGAACTGCTGACTTTGCAGTTAGCAGCCGAATGCATAAACCCTACACCATCAGGGCTCCCGTGTGGGGTCTGGGAACACGCAGAATTTTTTCCCCATATAAATGAACGGCCATGGCTTTTGTTCCTTTATGCCATTTCCACCTTCAAAAGGGATCCTAGACCTGCTCTGCTTTCAGACTGGGGGTCCGGGGAGGAGGAGCCTGCATTGGCAAAAACAACTGACCCTACAAAAAACAATGGCGAGAGCCTCTGTGGGGTGACTGGGTTTGGGCTTGGAAGTGTGAGGGAGTGGCCCCTGAGACTCCGGGGAACCCTCTGGAAGGGGAGGGCTGGGGGCTGCATCAGCAGAATTCCTAGCACACAGCACACACGCAACAAGTGTTCCCGGAGCGGATGGGAGGCCAGGAGAGGGGCGAGGTGGAGGCAGGGCAGGAATGCCGCCCGCAGGCTGAGCCCGGGAGGGTTACCAGTCTGTGGCATCCTTGGGTTGGCCTTTGCCACCAGGTCCACAGTGACAGCCGTAGAACCAATAGGAGATGAGGGGGATCTTCCCGGTCACTTGTCTGACCATCTTGTTCAGGTTCAGAACCCCGCTCTGGATTGGGATCACACCTGCCAAACCGCCGGCATAAGGAGACAAGATGAAATCAGGGGGTGGCCGGGGGGTTGGGGCAGGTACCGCTATGGAAACATCACCCTAGTGACCCCGTCCGTGCTCACTCGGGCCCAGGCACCACCCGGCAGTGTCTCAGGCGATCAGTATCAATTTTTCAGAGCCACCGTGAAAGGCGTGCGACTTTTCAAAAGTCCGCAAGCACCCTGTTATGGAGTGCTTCCAGATTTCAAACGAGTTGTGAAGATAGGACAGCGAGTTCCCACGCACCCTCGCTGCTTGCTTCCAATGTTATCACGTACAGGGCAGGCTGCGATACATTTGTCAAGCTCAGACCCTCCCACTGGCACAAGGAGTGCTACTGTCTTTCTCCATTTCACTGATGGGAAAGCGGAGGTTCAGTACTTGCTCAAGGTCACTGCTACTGCCATTGGTTTGGCCTGGACTCCCGGTAATGCCAGGTGCCAGGGGGCAAAAGGCTGCTTGGCCCTGCACATCCCCACGGGGAATGGCGGATCGGACCTTCCGCATCCACAGACGTTTCCTTGGCAGAGACTTGGAAGTAGATCACCAAGCTGTTTACTTCCTAATCGATCGGCTGCACTCAAGTCATCTCAACACCGTGACAGCACACACGCTGCCCCCACTGATCGACGGTGGTGGCTTTGAAGGAGCTGCATTGGCCAGGGATAAAATTCGGGACTTCTGCATGGAAGGAGAGAACTGCCGCTGCCTCGAGTCTAAAGTCATAAACCCACTGCCACTGAGTCCGTTCCAATCCACAGCGACCCTTTGCGAGTTTCCGAGGCTCTGACTCTTTATAGGAATAGACAGTGTCATCCTTTTCCCTTGGAGCAGCTGGTGGCCTCAAACCCCTGACCTTGGGGTGAAGGTCGTAAAACAAACAAATAGAAAAACCTCACTGCCATTATGCTGATTCTGACTCATAACGGCCCGACCCCCTAGGACAGGGTAGAACTGCCCTGCTGGAAATCCTGTGGGTTTCCGAGACTGGAAGTCTTGTTGGGAGTAGAAAGTCTCCTCTACCTCCCGCAGAAAGGCTGGGGTTTTAGACTGCTGACCCTGCAGTCAATAGCCACGGGCATAACAACTACGCTTTCAGGGCTTCTGCCCAGGTTCACAGTGACTGGTCAATGCAGGAGCCAGGACGACAACCCCCAGGAGTCTGCTTCCAGTCTCCATCTCTATCGATTTCCCACTGGGAATGAGCCTCCCTCCCCTACAGACACTCATACATTAAAGAGTGCGTGTGACCAGTGGGTCTCTTGGAGGGCGGCCTGATCTATACAGGAAGAATTGTCATGGCTAGTTCAATTTCAATCACACTCACTGCTGTTTAAAATGGATCATAAGGGGAACGTATTTCATCAGGAGAGAGGATTGCATTATTATGTTATGCCAGAAGAAATGAAATCTATGCAGGCGATGAGTTCAGGGGTGAAGTTGGGAGAAACGGACACGAGGAGAGGGGCTGAAATGTACACGTGTGCAGCCTCTCGAGCGGATTGAAGAACATGCGAGCGTTGCCCTGGATGGAGCCGAGGGTACGAAGGCTGGCCTGGTGCTGCCAGGAAAAGGGAGTTGTAGTTAGTGACCTCTTACTATGTCCTTACTTTGAGCGACCCTAGTTAGGGTCTCCTTTGGGAGAATGATGTTGGAATGAAAAAGAGGCTGAGCCTCCTGAGCTCTAGCAGCCCTGCACAGGAGGGGGCACGGAAGAGAAGCTTCAGCAAGGATCCTTGCAGTGGACAGAGGGCAATGGCTGAGTGGCAGCTGGTCCTTGTAGACTTGTATCCTCGGAGAAGTGTTTGGACACTTCTGTTTTGACCTGGTGGTGAGTTATCATCAATTGTCATCAATAAATATGGCCCTTCTAGCCATAATTCCTTAATGATATAGTAGTTTAATTCAGGACTCTCTACACCTATTACTGCAGTCCCCTTTGGAAGCAGTCCTCTACGGTGGATGAACAGGGTAGGGAACACTAGTGGCGTAGTGGTTACACGTTGGGCTGCTAACTGCAAACCCAGCAGTTTGAAACCATCAGTAGCTCCTTGGGAGAAAGACAAGGCTTTCTACTCCCGTAAAGAGTGACAGTCTTAGAAACCGACAGGGGCAAGTCTACTCTATCCTAGAGGATCACTATGAGTTGGCATTGACTCAATGGCAGTGAGGTTTTGGGGTTTTTTTGTTTTTTGTTTTATAAATAGAGGGAGTGAACCAAGCCCCAGCCTTTGTTTCCTGGGGCACATCTTTGAGTCTACCTTAGCTGAGGCTGTAGCTTAGAGACCATTCCTTGTTTCCCTTGGATGGTGTTTATAAATACCCAATGCACCTCTCCTTCCCTGGAAAGCCAGACCTCTGTTTCCTGACCGAGCTCTGGTGGAAGCAAGGAGTCCTGCTGTGACTTTTGGACACTGTGGGGTTCTGGCTGGAACTTTGCATTCGGCTCGCCTCTGCCTGACCTTTTGGGTTGGGCACTGAACAGCAAGCAGATCCACTATCTCATGAGAGGTTTGCTCACAGTTTTGTGAGTTTCTGTGGGACACTGCTATGAATCACAGAACCCAGGGGCACGAGGGGATGCTCAAGGGAGGAGTGGGGGAAGTGGAGCAGCAGGGCATCCTGAGGAGTTGAATATCCGGGACATCTTTGATCTCCAGCTCCTTGGGACTAGTCAAGTATTGATTCTGCTAAAAGAAATGATCGCTCTAGTGGTTCCTACTGCACGGGATGCCAAAGAGAACTCTTACGAGCTGTGACCTTGAGAATGAATCACACACAACCCACCCTTAAGGGCTGGATTAGTGACACAGAACTCAAAGGAACCAATTGCCAAGAAGAGCTTACAGTCCCTCTTGTGGGCCCAACAGAGGCCTGAACTTAGAATGTTGCCTTCTTGATGAACGTCATCTCCCTTTCCACCCCAAATGTAGCTCTTTCCATTTTGGCTCCGAAATACACTAAACTCACCCTGGAAGGTTGAAACTGTGCCTTCTAGCTGTACGCTCGTTTGTGGTTTCTATCTCTGTGGCATAGCTGCCTCTTTGCATTTGAGAGATGAATTTCTGAAGGTGGAGTGCAATTTTCTTCAAAGTTCCCACTGAAATCTTGGAGATGTGTTCCTCTCCAGAATTTGGGGGTCCCAAGATATCCTAAAACCTTAATTAAAAAATTCAAAATCCTTCTTAAAAAGCAAAGCCCCCCAGCACCTTTTGAGATGGATTGAGAAATGGATTGAGAAACTAAAATGATTTGCCAGCAACCCCAGTTTTGCATTGACTCTGCTAAAGGGAGAACGGAAACGGCCCCCTCCCCTCCCCTTGGGATCCGAGACAATCACAGAAATGAAGGGCTTGAAGATTAGAGCGTGCTGTGTGAAGGTACATGATTGTTATTATTCAGCCAAAGGGACAGGCTGCATAGAGTGAGGAGGACAGACCTCACTTCTGTCATTTGGGTCCAGCACACCAGAGCTGTCTGCCAGCAAGCTGCCAGCCTCTGAACTTGCAGGCTCTCACCTGTCCTGGGGCACACCCGATGGGTTGGCAGCCGGGTCTTCTCTGGTCCAAACAAAGCACGGGGCTAGGAGATGGGCAACTAAGCACCACTCCCTGCAGGGAGGGCCTGGAAGATTGGAGGCCTCGGGGGATCTGTGCATGGGTTACCAGGGCAGCAGCCCCTAGTTTAAGAAGGTGGGTGTAGAGCCTGCCTGCATTTCGTCTTCCCGTCCCAGCCGTGGGGGCTGACACCCTACTCACCAGCGATCACCACCAGCACACACAGCAGCGGAAGTCGCATGGTCCCAGAGGAAGCAGGAGCAGAAGTACCCTTCGCTGCAGGCTGCCCCTTATAGCAGAAGCCGTACCCTCAGCCCTGCCCCTCTCAGCTCCAGCTCCTGGGAAGGCGTGTAGTGCGCCCCTCACTTCCTCTTTTGTAATGCTCTGGAATTTTAGTTATCTTTTCTTTCCTCTCTGACTGCAAAAGGAACACATTCAGGGTAGAAAATCTGCAAAACACAGCAAAGAGAGATTAACAGTGGTCTGTGAGAGTTTTGTATTCTCATGGAATTCAGACTTTGGGAAGCATTGCAGGGGCACCATCAGCTTTAAACCTCAAACCCCAAACACCCCCAAAGTCTTCTTTGAACCAAACTGTGAAAAACAAAAACCCATTGATCCCATTTAATCGACTCTGACTCATAGTGACCCAGCAGGACAGAGTAGAAATGCCGCACTGGAAAATCTTTACAGAAGCTGGCTGCCTCCGCTTTCTCTCATGGAGCGGTTGGTAGGTTTGAACCGCTTGCCTTTTGGTGAACAGCTCTGTCATTTAACCACTGAACCACCAAGTCTCCTCAATCAAACTATAATTTAGTTTAATTTGTAAAGAATATTGGCCTTGAGCATTGGGCTCCTCTAAAGAACTATTTATGTGAGTCAGCATTTGGAAAGATCAGACGGGAGGCTTCGGGACGGTGAGTTTTTGTAAATGGGATAGGAGCCAGTTGGAAGAGGAGGCTTCCAGTGTTTGCCCAACTTCAAGGCTGTGATCAGTGTCAAAGACTTGTATATATAGAGATGGTCGAATTGGTGTATTTCTGCTGCATCTGTTTCAACAACAATAAAACAGGGTATTTTTAAAACTAAAAGGACAAAATCACCTGTGGATTCATTAAGCACCATTAACATTTTGGTGCATATCACCAGGAACACTGAATTAGGGAAATTAATGAATGCAGGCAATACAGGATTAGGTTTCTGTGAGACTCTGGTCTCAGCATTTCTTTCTTTCTTTCTTTTGGTCAACTGCTAAATGCATCATCTTGTTTTACATGTACTTCTGTTTAAACATGCCTCATTTAATATACATTACTGACTCATTAGTATTGAACTCATGGACCAGGACTCGGGCCCGAACAAGTATTTTTGTCAGTACTGCTGCCTGCAGCTTATGAAAAATGAGAGCATTTCTACCACGCGTATACCAACCAGTTAGGCGAACAGATATCCATTGCGAGAGAGCACCACGTGGCTGTCAGTTTGGCACACTGTGCTGGCTTGCATGTTGCTATGATGCTGGAAGCCATAACACTGGTCTATTTCAAATGCCACAGGCTCAGCCATGGTGAACACGGTTCACTAAGAACAGACTGGGAAGAAGGCATAGACTGCCCATGTGTGGAAAATTACCTGCTGAGAATCGGAGGCAGGTAGTGAAACATTGTCTGATGTCGTGTGGAAGATGAGCTCCTCAGGTGGGGAGACACTGCCCCCTCTAATGGGAGCTGAGCTTAATGATATAGATTGAACAAAGCTTTGGGGACCTTCATCTACTGCTGGGCATGACTTAAATTTAGGGGAAAAAATCAATGGCAGATATCCATTAAAATTTTATGTGTGGACTGTACAGAGCCTAAACGTAAGAAAATTGGAAATTGCCCCAAATGAAAGGGAACACAGAAAGATTGATGTCCCGGACATTAGTGAGTTAAAATGGACTGGCACTGGCCAATCTGAATCTGACCATTGTGTGGCCTACTATGCCTGGGATGACAGACCCAGGAGGAATGGGCTTGCATCCATTGCAAACCAGAGCATTTCAAGATCTACTCTGAAGTTCAATGTTGTCAGTTAGAGAGTAGTACCCACACACCCATAAGGAAGAGCAGTCAAGATGACGATCATTCAGTTTAATGCACCAACCACTAAAGCGAGGGATGCAGTAATGGAAGAACTCCACGGTTTTCTTCATATTGAAATCGATCAAACATGTAATCAAGATGCATTGATAATTATTGTTCATTAGAATTTAAAATTTTGAAACAAAGAGGAAGGATCAGTATGGGAAAATATGGTCGATGATAGAAATGAAGCTGGAGATCGCATGGCAGCATTTTCTAAGAGCAACAAAGTCTTCATTGCAAATACCTTTTTAAAACCATCTAAACCACAACTGTATACATGAACCTCACCAAGTGGAACACAAAGGAATCAAATTGACTCCCACTGTGGGAAGAGATCATGGAGAAGTGCATGCTCAGCTGCCAAAATGAGGCCGGAGGTTGACTGTGGGGCAGACCATCAATAGCTCATATATATGTGTGTGTATATATACCCTAAATATATATATGTCATATACATATCCTAAATGTCAAGAATATCTCAAAAACAGATTTCTGCACTGAACCCTATTCAACGAAGAGCTGATGAGCTGTGGGGTGACATCAAGAACATTGTATGTAAAGAAAGCAAAAGGTTATTAAAAAGGCAGGAAAGAAAGAAAAGAGCAAAGTGGATGTTAGAAGAGATGCTGAAACTTACTCTTGAACATAGAGTAGCTAAACCAACTGTAAGAAATGATGAAGTGAAAGAGTTGGACAGAAAATGTCAAAGGGCAGCCCGTGAAGACAAAATAAAATATTATAATGAACTGTGCAAAGACCTGAGTTAAAAACTCAAAAAGAATGAACATGTTCAGCACATCTCAAGACAGAACTAAAAGAAACAGTCAGACCGAGAGTTGCACTATTAAAGGTTTCTGTGGGCAAATTATTGAAGCATCAAAAGACTATGGAAGGAATACACAGAGTCACTGTTACAAAAAGGACTGGTTGACATAAAACCATTTCAAGAAGTAGCATATTATCAATAACTGATGGTACTGAAGGAAGACGTACATGCCCTGAAGACATGAGAGAAAAAGAAGGCTCCAGGAATGGGTGGATGACCAACAGAAACCGTTTAGCAAACTGATGGAGCTCTGAAGCACTCACTCATCTCTGCCAAGAAGTTTGGAAGACAGTGTCCTGGTCAACTGACTAGAGAGCTCCATTAGCGCCCATTCCAAATACAGAAAGCTCAACAGACTGTACAAATGATTGACCAATATCATAAATATCACATGCGAGTAAAGCTTTGCTGAATGTAATTAAAAAACAAAACAAAAGGCAGTAAGTACATTGACGGGAGCTGCTACAAATTCAAAGTTCAGAAGAGGACATGGCACAAGGGATATTGTTGCTGATGTCAGATAGATACTGGCTGAAAGCAGAGAATGATGGAGAAATGTCTACTTGTGTTTTACTGACTATGCAAAGGCACTGGTCGTTATGTTTAAGCCCATTGTCTCCCATACGTGGGGCGTGTTATCAAGAAAGACCAGTCTCTGGAAAAGGGCTGCATGCTTGGTAAAGTGGAGCGGCATCGAAAGATAGGAAGACCCACAATGAGGTGAGTTGACACGGTGACTTCGATGATGGGCTCAGGCCTAACAGCTGTGAGGATGGCGCAGGGCCAGTGCTCTGCTCGGCTGTGAGTCACGACAGACTCGGTGGTGTCTGGCGACCACGTAAATGTTCTCCAACATTGATTTGGTATGAAACTAAGTTACTTGGAAACCTTCTGATCACTTGAAAGTTTGTTTCTCATCTTTGCTAAGGGGACTGAAGCAACAGCCTAGGGCCAATCAACTCCCATACCCCTAACCAACCAAGGCAATCAGGTTCTGAGTACTCTAGGCATGATCCTGTGAATTGTGAGATCTTTTCCCGTGGCTGGTGAGAACGCGGACTGTTTCTAGTCCTGACTGAACTCCAGGATTGTTACCGACCCATGGGTAACTTCCTCACAGGTGTGCACGGCTCAGTCCTCAGGTGAAGACTGGAGAGAGATCTTCTGAAAGCTCTAGAGACCTTTCTGCTCAGCCTTCTCCTCTCCAGTGACGTGCTCTGTGAACCCTAGCCGCCTGGTCCTCCATGGGCTTCCAGATTCATCTCTTCAAGGCAGGGAGATGGCTGGGCTCTGCTGGGTCTAAGACACCCCCCACCCCCACCCCTGCCACTACTGCCCAACTCTCCCACTGGGTGCTGCATCCCAGAAACTCTCTCCAGCCAGTAACCTGGGGGCAATAATAGAAGTAGTGTTTCCGCTGTCTTTCCAGGGTCACCATCCCAGGCTTCCTGATGTCTAATGGTTTAGAAAACCTTTGTTTCATGTACTTGTACATGTTTTTCCCAGTCAAAAGGAAAATCCATTCCCTGTCACTCCATCGTGGCTACAAACCAAATATTAGCACAATGTAAACATTTAATAATCTATCGTGAACAAATCAATATAAAGAAAACAGAAATCCTCGGACTGGAGCCTGAACAACGTGATGACAAATGGAGAACAGACTGCCGTCGTCAAGGAGTTACCTTTCTTGGATCCGCAATCCATGCGCACGGAAGTAGCCACAAGAAACAAATGACTTCCTGCTTAGGGCAAGCCTGCTGCACAGGCCTCTGTCAAGTGTGGAAGCCAGGGGCACCACAAAAGAGGAAGACCCCTACAGGGTGGATGGACACATTGGCAGCCACAGTGGGCTCAGACCTAACAGCAAGCCCGAGGCTGGCCCTGGGCTGGGTACTGTCTCTTCCTTTGTACAGGACGGTGCTGGAAGCAGGAAGAGCCTGGCGGCAGCTCACAACAACAACCATCAACACAATTCTCTGTTGCGAAAAAGGGACTTCAAAATGATTTTCTACCAAGGGCTCACTAGAAAGTAAATGACTAGAAAATAATGATGGCAACATATGTACAAATATCCTTCATACAATTGATGTATGGAATGTGATAAGAGCTGTAAGAGCCCCCGTTAAAATGATGGGGAAAATCCATCAGCTTCTGTGCCCCCTCCCCCCTCCCGCCTTCAATACTTACTCCCGAAATCCCCTTCCCCTCCTTATTGCCCACCCCCCACCCTGCATTCCGTATAACCCCCCGGCATCAGTTAGCATCATGGTACACCCACTCCTCCGGCGCTTCACAGCTGGGAAACCCGCCGAGAACAATGAAAAACAAATCTCACCAAGGATTAGTGTAAAGACATTAGGATAAAGACAAAAATGCAAATAGTGCATCCGTGGGAGAAGGCCCCCAACATTCAGAAAGCCAGGGGGGCGATTGCGGTCACGGGTGCTTGCACCTGGGACAGATTCAGGTCGTGTCTATAGCGGGGTCCACTGGCCAGCTATCGAGTTCTAGCCAGCCTACTCAACGTCGGATGGTCTCTGCCTGCTGGCAGGCCCATTCGGGACTCTTGTCTTTGGCTATGGCGCGTCTGCCAGTGCCTTGGTCGGACTAGGTGCTTTGCAGGTGGGTTTGGGGCTCCCACTGTCCTCCACAGCCTTCTACAAACCGGGCGTTCTTAATTGTAGCTCCCACGCTTTTGTCTTCGCCTTATTCGAGTTGTGTAGTTGTCATCTGTGTATCACCCAATCTAGGGTGCTTCTACTGTCTGGACTTATTTCATAACCCCTCACTTAGATGGCTGTTTGTTTAAGACCCCAATCACTATTTTCATGGACAGCCATATCCCTCTTTATATTTGAGGCTATTTCATAAGTATTTTCTAGGTGGTAACAAACCATTCATAAGCATATTTAATGAAAACATACTGGGCTCCTTATTTAACATAACCAATCTCTAGCTGGTGACTTTTAGACCCCCATTTCTCGTTGCTATACAAAGCACTGGGGTGAACATCTCGGGTCATACATACTATGGCTTTTTATTTAGAATAGATGTCCAGAAGTAAAATGGCTGAGTCGGGAGGTATACAGATTTGTGAATGCTTTGCTTTCTGGACAGTTTGTAGAAATTCAGAAATCCCCTCATTCCTGCCCTCAGTGTCTTAGTCAGCAAGTCTGTGTTTTCTTATTTCCCTAGTAACAATAGGAAAAACCCTTGTCGACCAAACTCTAGGTGGCGAGTGAAGAGGCGTGGAAGGGGCTTAGTGTCCAGGGTACGAGTTTAGTAAAAGTTGCCATGGGCCAAGCCTCTACCGTGGGTCAGACCCTGGGCTGTTAGCTCCTTTCATGTCACAACTTCACTAGCACTGTTTTACAGGGGGGGAACTGAGGCTCAGGGAGATTAGACACTTGCCCAGGACCACACAGCAGACGCATGGCAGTGTTTGGGTTGGACCCTAGGTTGATCAGCACCCTTACGACCCGGCAGATACCGTTGTAAGTGCTTTACACATATTGAATATGAGCAAGGAGGATCCCTGGTGGCGTAGTGGTTAAGCACTCAGCTCTGATTTGAAGAGGTTGGCAGTTGAAAGCTACCAGCTGCTCCGTAGGAGACAGATGTAGCGGTCTGCTCCCACGATGATTACGGAGTTGGAAACCCTCTACAGCAATTCTATTCAGTCCTCCGGGGTTGCTATGAGTCCGAATCAACTTGAAGGTCATGGGTTATCTGTTGAAAGGAGCCCTGGTGGAGGAGTGGGTAAGTATTGGGCTGCGAACCAAAAGGTCAGCGGTTCAAACCCACCGTCTGCTTACTGGAAGAAAGATGTAGTCTGTTTCCATAAAGGTTACCCACCCAGCCTCGTGTTGTCATGTGGATTCTGACTCAGAGAGACCCTCTCCTCCAACAGGGCAGAGCAGGACTAGTCCATGCGCTTCTAAGGCAGGGGAGCTTCAAGGAAAGCGATGGATGGCCGGACCTTTTTTCCTGAGGCTGGCAGGTTCAAACCGTCCAACCTTGGGATACAGCCTGATACAGAACCCATGATGCCCTTGGAAGCCTTTGTGGGGCCGTCTTCTGGAATCTGTTGACGGAAGTGGGGTTGAGGCGACCTCACCCCCCATGCTAGGAGCCCTGGGGAGGCTGTGGAGTAAGTGTCCAACCACTACCTGTAAGGTGGTTTAAAGCCACCAGCTGCTCCGCTGGGAAAAGAGGAGACTGTTGGCCCAGGAGAGCTTTACAGCCTTGGGAACCCTCTCGCGGGCCGCTGGAGCTGGCATCAACTCGATGGCAGTGGGCTTGGGGTTTGTTTGGTTTCAGCCTCAGTTTACAGAGGGGTTCATCAGGCTCGGAGCCTCTGCGGCACTTGCTTCTCCTCCTCCTGGAACAGGTGGAGGTGGGAAAGGGCTGCCCAGACTCGAGAAGGAAGTGACTCCCCTTCTCCTGAGAGACCCCTGTGCGTGTGAACGTAAACTCTTCAGCCAGGACCCAGAGACCCCTCATCCTTCTACCGCCCCTGCTGCAAAGGACCAATTTACCAGAACAATCCCACTGTCTGGACCCCAATTGTGCAGAAAACCCACCAGGGGCGTTAAGGATGATGCTCAGAATTCGGGGAGGCCCAGAGGATGGATGGGAAGAAAGCTAGAAGGAGCCCAGCTTCCCCAGGCAAGGGAGCGAGACCTGTGAGGTTTGCCTTCAGGGGTCAGAGACCCACTTTTCTCTACTGGCGTCAAGACAGAAGCACAGGAAGTCAGTTAGACACCTGGAAAGGACTCAGTGTCAACCGCCGGAGGGTTATATAAATCAATAACTACGTAAACGGGGATCCAATCACACAATGATCACACCATGTGAATGCACTGACGCACTGATAAATCTCACCCACTAGTCAATGGGATGAGCCATATGTGAAAGATCCCATTTATACAGAGTTCCAAAACCACGCGAAAGAATCTGTTAGCCATCATTGGGGTTACAAGAGGGCTTTCGGTTGCCGACACTCTGTACCTTGATCTGGGTATTGGTTAGTGGGCGGTGCTGTGGAATGTCACTCGGCATTCTGCATGTCATTGCATAACTCCTTTGTATGTTTTCCTGCACGTATTTGAATAGACTGATGATGTGGCTTCCTGTGGCTTTGGATCTTGTCAATCAGCCCAACATTGTTTTGGGTTTCTGTTCTACTTCCTAGTCTGGTGAGCAGCACCTGGGGCCTTCAAAGATTTTGACAGATCATCTAAGAGACAACAATTGTCCTCTTCACCTGGGCTAGCCGCTGGAGAAGGAAGCTCTCACTGAAGGAGGACAGGGGCTACAGGCCTACCCGCCTCCATCACCAGGAGAGCCGGGGAGATGAACGATGCCGGCTCAACATGTTGCTCCAGGATCTAAAAGAGATGGATCCTAATCAAAAGGCAGAAAAGCACGAACCGAAATTCAAACTCCAGAAGAAATCACACTTATTGGATCCATTGAGTCAAATGCCCAGAAATAATCTTTGAAATGAGGGCTGAAATTATTGCATGACACTATTGTTAAACTAACCAGCAGCTTAGCCCAGTGAATAAGGAGGGCTTGCTCAAATGAAGTGCTCTTACAAAGAATTCTCTTTTGAGAGTAAACTGACAAGCTGACAGCTAAACCATTGCTTCGTTGAGCAATAGCTTCACTAGCAATTTGTGGTGCCCTGGTTTCGATCTCTGGTAAGTCTGACTTCCATCTGAGTTGGAAGAGCTATTCCTGGTCTCCCCTCCTTTTAATCTAGAGCCCACATGAGGCTTGAAGAGGCAGGGAACCTAAACTAATGGCGGTGCGACAATATGGATAGAGACAGAATGATGACCTAATAGGAACGGTGTGACCAATTTATTGTTATTGAGATGCTCATATAGAAATTATGAAGTGGGCATGTGTTTGTTATGTATATATCACCCCCCAAAATAAAATATGTAAAAAATCAGGATGATGATGATAATATAATAATAATAATAATAATAGCAGATGGAGTTAAATGCTAGCAGAAATACTAGGGGATAGAAGCAAGCTCTTTTAGATGATAAATAATCAAGGTGGTAGAAAGAGCCGACTTTGCTATTATACAGCTCTGGCCTCTGATTCCAGCTTAACACCAGTGCTGCCTTAATCCTGTTACTGTGGCTTTCTCGTGGAGCTAATGTTCATGACTCTGGGTAGAATGATGGGCACACATCATGTATCCAATAAATGCCAAGGAACTTGATGAACACGGACAGACTGCTCCACAGGCAAGGTAAGCAAAGGCTTACTTGTGCTTCCTTATCAACCCAAGATGTAGTAAGACTCATGTGAAACTGTTCGCTAAGCTACAGCTTAGTAAGTAAGCACAAGTCAGCTTGGGCTTACCTTGCCTATCAGTAGTCTGCTGGTGGCTCCTTCTTTCAGAATCAAAGGTTTGACTGAAGCAACGGGCTGAAAAAACTGACCTCCCTTCCCTCTAGTGTCTAGAGACCTGTCCCTAAGTGACAGAGCTGGTCATACACAGTGGGGGATTTCCAGAGTGACCCAAACCTAGGCTGGTGACCTCTAGAAAGCACTTTCAAAATCACTCTAGAAGTCTCACATCCAGCAGCTTTGAGATGGGCATTGTTAGAAGGTTTGTGCTTGTTTTCCAACCCAGCCCTAGCCTTCAGGCTGTCTCTCTTGAGGCCGCGTTAGGCTGGGAGGCTGGAAGGCTAGGAGGCTGGGTGTTCAGAGGGAAGCTCAGGAGTCAGACAGCTCTGACATGGGTCCTGATTCACCTTGCAGCAGCTGTGCAATATCAGGAGAGCGACTGCACATCTCTGATGCGCTTCACTTTTCGTCTGTTAAATGGGAGGGAGGAGGGCTCCATGGTTAGTGGTGTGTCGGGGGAGACTGTACTCCGCAGGGTTTCAACAGCTGCCTCGGTAGAAGCTGACTGCCAGCCTTCTCTTCCAAGGGACTTCTGTGTGGCCTCAAAACGTCCACCCTTTCAGTTAGCAGCCAGCACTTTAGTCTCACCCAGGGCTTCCTGGAGGAGGCAATGCCCACCCACTGGGGCTGTTTGGAGGATCCCAGGAGATGAGGCATGTAAGGTGTTTGACGACGTGTCTCATATACAGTCAGTACTCAAGAGTGGCCATTGTCTTTGCTGTGAACCTGGCCATGGTGAAACCCACCCTTCCAAGAAATCCCCAAGGAACCCCCAACAGGTATTTCATTCAACGACTCTATTCATAGGCCTTTCTTGCACTCCCACCATGTGACCCAGCCACCCCTGACACCCAGTGTGGGACACGGAGAGGAGTGAGCAAGGTCTTGCCCTCTAGTTCCCTGAGGGACCAGACACCTTGCAGCTGGTTGGAACTGAGCTGTGCAGGCCCAGCGTGGCCGTTCGGTGGGAGGGACCTCCCGTGGACTTGGGCGGAATGGTGGCACTTAGACTGGACACCAAAATAGTGTTCTGGTGCACTTAGGGCCGGACCTCGCAAAGAAAGAGGCAAAGGTCAAGGTCACGGGGGTGGGAGACCCCTGAGAAGCCTAGGTTCACAGGACGGGGTGACTCTGTGATCAGATGCTAAGCCAACCCCACCGGGCACCTTGAGAGTGTGCAGCCTTGGCTGTGTCTGAGGTCAGCATCCAGGGGGAGGTGATCAAGGCTCACAGTGATGTGGGTCCTTCTTGAATCCCTCTGACCTGTGGGGTTGGGGTCGGGGGGTGGGGGGGTGCGGGGGGTGCATCATGGAAGAACACCAGACGTTGGGAGCTCACAAGACCACAGGATACCTCTGGAACCGCCCCAAGAGAATGGGAAAACCCTTCTTTGTTATTGACGGTTTGGGGAAGTGGATGCTGATTTGTGTGGGCAGTACCTGAAGCCGGAGATATTTCTTACTATAAATGTGGCCCGGTGGGCCCCACAGCCCGGTCCAGCCTGGTGAAAGTCCTTAGATGGATGGATACGCCACTCACTTTCCAAGAAAGAATAGTGCTCTCCTCTTCCTCCTCAAACCATAAGTCAGATGGTGGGCATGCTTCGTCCCATTCACAGAGGTCGAACCACCTGTTAGTAGAATGCCCAATCAAAAGCCAGTCTTCTAACCCAAGTCTAACTATGGCCCGAAGGGCCAGAGGCATGGCTGATGGAACACTGGGTGAGAAGGGCAGCCAGAGAAAACCAGAAATGCATACAAGTCTTCCTGGAGGAGGTGAGCAGCTGCTTGGCCATTTTCTCCTTTCTTCTGCTTATCCCTCTCGCCTTCCCCACCTGTGCACATGACCACGGGCACGGTCTCCCTGGCACAGAGTCCTGGCCTGAGGGACTGTCCTGGCTAGTCCCTGGGACTTCCAGCTCTCGACCTCAGTATCTGTCTCCAAATGACAGGAATCAGGAAGTCTGAGGCCCCCCTCCTCCAGCATTTGCTGCTTAATGATTAGAAATTATTTGGAGAAACGGGATGAGATAATAAAGATGTTCTTATACTGTAGAAGCAATGTATTTTTCTTACAAACTTTAAAAATTGTTTCTTTAAAGTCAATTTTATTGAGGTACAATCTCCATAAAATTCAGCACGCCTGGTTCAAGTTTGGTGCATTTTGAAGAATATATACATTCATAGTCACTTTTCCAGCCAGGTGTGGCACATTTTCATCCACCCTAACAAGTCCCCTTGTGCCTTATTAAAGCTAGTTCCTCCCCTACCTCCAGTCCAGGTAACCACGCAATTGTTTTCTGTCACTATAAACAAGTTTCACCAGTTTTAGAATTTTATATCTACAAAAACCAAACTCACTAAAAACAAACAAACAAAAACCCAAACTCACTGCCCTTGAGTCATTTCCAACTCATCCCCACCCAGGGAGACAGAGCAGACCTGCCTGTGGGTTTCGGGGACTCTAAGCCTTTACAGGAGTACGGAGCCTTGTCTTTCTCGCGCAGAGTGGCTGGGTTTTTGAACCAGACCTTGCAGTTAGCAGCCCACCAGTGATCCTCCTAGAATTTTATATAGAGGGCATTGTCTGGCATGCAGTCTCGTTGTGAAGATCAGAAGCTGGTTTTTTTGGGTTTTTTGTAGGACTGAGGAGGATTCCCTTGTGTGGATACACAGCATTGTTCATCCTTTCACCGAGAGAAGAGCCTTGGGTTGGTTGTAGGCTTTGACTATTGTGACTAAAGGAGACTTAGTGATGTAATGGTTACGTGTTGGGCTTCAATCCGCATGGTCATCAGTTCGAACCCACTGGCAGCTCTGTGGGAGAAAGACTGGGCTTTTTACTCCTGCCAACAGTTACAGTCTCTGAAACCCACAGGGGGTCGCTATGAGTCAGCACGCACCCCGCGGCAGTGAGAGTGAGTATTAGGAGTGAAGCTGCTATCAATGCCCAGGTGCATCTTCATACGGATGGACATGTGCTTTCTTTTGCTCCATAGTGCACACCTGTAAGTGAGATGGCAGAGTCGCTGGGTAGGCTTCTAAGTGACTGCCTAGTTTCCAAAGTGACTGTATCATTTTACATTCCCACCAGCAGCGAATGAGCTCCACTTCCTCCGTATGCTCTCTAGTCGTTTCAGATGTCTAGTAGAATCGTGTTGTGGTTGTAATACACCTCCGTCTTCTGTGTAGTTGTTTGCTCTATCTTCTTAGGTGAAGTGGCTTCTCAAACATCTCTGCTCATGTTTTTTTAATGGCTTGTTTTCTTCTTAGTGAGTTTTAGGAGCTCTTCATATTTTGGGGACACAAGTCCTTCCTTAGGTATATGTTCAGCCTGTTCCTTTGCAGTTTGTGACTTGGATGCTCAACCTGAAGGTAGGAGAAGTTACTGGCTAGAGGGCAGACGGGGGCTAACTTAAGTGAAGATGAAGGCAGTGGGCTATCAGAGGGAGGCTAGCCAAAACAAACAAACAAACAAACAAACAAACAAACAAACAAGGGTGGAGTCAGGGGAAGACACTGCGTGGAGGGCAAGAGTTCAAAGTCTCAGAAGGTAAAGCTGTGATACACACAATCCCACAATAACTGTGATCTATGAGGACACGTATGGACAGACATGCCATGTGAATGGGTGTGGGAGGTAGAGGTAGAGTGAGACCCATGAGTATATATTGGTTTGACAGAAGCTATGTGTATATAGGTATTTTACCTTTGCTGCAAATTGATCCAGGAATGTGGTGAAACATACAGGGAGCAGCATTGTGAAAACTTCTTAGACATAAGTAAGCAATGCGAGGGAATGGGTCCTGGGGTTCCAAACAGTGGCCTCAGGAGCACCAAGGACAACTGGCATACAGGAGCCCACAAAGACAATGCTCTGCATCTGACTCTGGGGAGGAGGGGTTGGGGCCTTAAAAGTTCCATCTAAGGTGCAATGATTGCTCTCTCCTTGTGCTGAGGACAGAAGAGTGAAAACCATTGAAGACACGTGGAAGCGATTAGTCTAGTGGACTAGTGCACCACTTGGAAATCGGTCTCCACAACACTGAGATGAGGAGACTGGATGGTGCCCGACTACCACCGTGGCCTGCTCCGAAAGGTTCTCCACAGAGTGGAGAAAACATGGAACACAATGTAACAGCATAGCAAGGACCAGGCTTACTGGTCAGATAGAGGACTGGTGGAACCCTGAGTCTGGCTCTTAGTGAACTCACTGCTGGGACTCAGTTTTCAGCCAAACAACAGACAGGTCTAAAGGGGAGCAAGAGCCTTGGTGGGTGGTGATTACGATTGAACTGCTAACCGACAGCTCAGCAGTTCTAGACCCCTAGTTACTCTATGAGAGAAAGAGGAGGCTTTCTATTCTTGTAAAAAAGTTACGATCTGGGAAACCCTCAGGGACAGTTCTACCCTGCCCTGTAGGGCTGCCATGAGTCAGCATTGATTCGAAGGTAGTGAGTGTTATATGGGGAACGATAACCCTGGTGAGGTGGCACAGCTGAGAAGTTAGCCGTTTGAGATGAAAAGCAGAGTACTTAGCGGAGGACCCAGTTCAGAAGGGTTAAGGGAGCAGGAGGAAGGGGGCCAGGAAGGCCAGGAAGTGAGTGAGGTCAGTTATATAACGTAGTGGGGACCGCATTTGAGGACATGACACCAAAGATATACGGAATGTTGAATGGAAAACTGCTCTGCTCCGTAAACCTCCACCCAATTCACAATAAAAGTTAACATAAATAAAGTCATGAAGTTCTAGGTTTGGGGTGGGGTGAGAAGAGCAGCAATTTAAGTTTCCTGTAAATAAATTTGTTGATCCCCCCCCCTTATGGTATTATATTTTCCTCTGTTGGTGCTACATTAAACATCTTTATCTCGTCAGAAAAATTTTCTTCTACATCTGCTTTCTTTTTTAAAAACACATCTTTACTTTCTATGTTTTCTTCTAGAAGTTTTATAAGCTTAGGTTTCCTATCTCAGCGTATGATCCATAGTTTAAAAATAGCTTTACTTAGATTTCATGCACCCATTTCAAGTTTGTGGTTCTCTGTGTGTTGTATAATCACAGCATGGGGCAATCATTGATACAATCTAATTTTAGAGCATCTTCAACACTCCCCAAAGAAACGCTTCATCATTAATGGTCACTCCCTGCTCCCAGCCCTAGGCCATGACAAAATCTACTTTTTGTGTGTGGACAGATTGTTTTCTTAATGGTTTGTAGAAACTCTTTATTTGTTAAGGAAATTAGTCTCTGCCTATAAAAAGCTTGGAAAATACCTTTTTAATAACCCGTAATTTATCCTTTCTTTCTTGTCCTCAATGGTGATTTTAACTGTGAAGGAATTTTAGGTTTCGATGTGGTTATATTCCTGAGTGTTTTCTTATACATCTTCTTGTTCTGGGTCATAATTAGGAAGGCTTTTCTGCCTTTGAGATAAAAAGAATCCTCTCATAGTTCATTCTAATTTTTTTGCTTTGAGATTAAAATGAATGTTCCTGTAGTTTTTTCTAATACTTTTATGATTTCATTTTTTTAAAATTCACTTAAATCTTGGCTCCATTTGGAATTTGTACTGATGTGAGAGTCTCAGGTTTAGACCCAATTTTGAATTTTTCTCATGGCTACTCTCACTGCCATCGAGTCAACCCCGACTCATATCAACCCTGTAGGCTTGAGTAGACCCGCCCCTGTGGGTTTCTGAGACTGTCAATGTTTATGAGAGTAGAAAGCCTCATCTTTCTCCCTCAGAGGGGCTCCTGGCTTTGAACTGCTGATCTTGGGTTAGGTGAGCAGCCCTGCAAGTAGCCCATGATGCCACCAGGGCTCCCTTAGTTCAAAAGAAATCATGCTAACTTTTTATCGGAGTCTCATTAAAGTAATATGCAAGCTAAATAAATGAAAAGGAAAACGGAGGAAGCGGGGTGGGCTTGCATCCTGGTGTCGTGAAGAATCCTGAATGTACCATGGATGGCTGACAGAATAGACACATCGTGGTTGGAGGAACCACAGTCAGAAGGGTCCGTAGATGTGTGAGATTGCTGAGACGTCAGCTCACTTCCTCTGACCATTTTATCAATCTCGGGACAAAGACCTCAGGCTTGGCCAAGCAGCGGGTCAGGGAAAAGAGGGCCCTCTCAATGAGATGGAGGGACACCGTGGCTGCCACCATGCGCTCCCACACGGCCATGATTGGGTCACCTGAAACGCAGGTGTCTTACCCTGAAGCGGTGCGGCCAATTGAGTCCAAGTCAGAGGAAGACCCGGAGGTTCTGTTAGAAGGGATGCCGGTGAGAGATGGCAGTCATGCCAAATGCACGGCTTTGGGATGCCCTGCTCGAAGTCAGGAGGCACAGAGAATACATACATACCTTTGGCTTTGGATTTACACGTTGGGGAGTCACATATAGATGCTTTCTAACTGAGGTTTCAGGCTAACCCCAAGAAACAACGGTGGACCATGAGCAAGCAAACAGAGCAATAAGGGTCTTTCTGACCCAGGCCAGTGTCAGGATGTCTTTGTTGACTAACAACAAGCTAGCAGGGCCTCGCTTTGATTCCTCAGCAGGTCACCCAGAGAAGAGTCTCCGCATTATCTGGACCTTTGGAAGTGACGTCACGACATTCTGTAAGATACCTGGCGCTGACTGCATTTTCTAAGGGGTTTTTCCTAACGGCATTCATATAATAACTGGGGTCACAATTGTGAGGACGGCACAACAGGGTAGTGTTTTGTTCTGTTAAACACCGGAACGCTATGGGTCAGAATCAACTGTATGGTAACTAAGAACAACATTAAAATCATGGATTACATTAGGGAAGAAGTGGAATTTTTATGATGCTGAATTCTGACTAGCCAAGAATGCGATGAGCTTTTTATGTGCTGAATTGACTTTTGTGACTTTTGGAACATTTTCTGATGGACATTTGGGCTACGTGTGTGCGCGCGCGCACGCGCACCCATGCGCCCATTATAAATCATGCTGCCAAGAACAGTGTGTACAAGTTTCTGAAGGGTCGTCTATTTTAATTGTCTTGGTTTATATCCAGGAGTGGAACTGATGGGCTATCGGTGCTTTTGAATGATGGTGTTGGTGAAGATGAATTACACTACGGGCTGCCAAGAGAACAAATAAATCGGTGTTCGCCGCTTCTTGCACCACAAGAGGTGCAGCCAGAATATGCTCCTTAGAAGTGCGGACGGTGAGACTTCAGGGCCCATCAGTCAGACTTGATCAGGAGGGACGGGTCCCCGGGGAAAGACATCACGCTTGGTAAAGTAGAACATCAGAGAAAAAGGAAGATGCTCAGTGCTTGGACTGACCCGGTGGTCGCAGCATAGAGATCAGGCGTGCAGGCTGGGCAATCTTGTAACTAGGGTCTGCCTGAATAGGACTGACTGGCAGCACCTAACCAACCACTCCCCCCCGCCAAGGTAGTTGAACTGTTGGAGGGACTGCCAGGCTGCTTTTCTGAGCAGCTGTACCATGGTACATTCCCACAAGAGATGAGGCTCCAATGTCTCACCTCCGTGTCAGCACTTGTTACCATTGCTTCCTTGCCGCCACCCTAGTGGGCGTGGAGTGGTAGCCCATTGTGACTTTTGATTTGCATTTCCTTGATGACTAACAATGTTAAGCATCTTTTCATGTCCTATGGGCCGTTTATAGAGCTTTGGAGAAATAGCTATACAAAATCTGTGTGCACTTTATTTGTCTTTTTTTATTTTGAGTTGTAAAAATTCCTTCTATATTATGGACACAAGACCCTTCCCAGATATAGGGTTTGCAAAAATCTTCTCCCAGTTTGTGGGTTGTACTTTCATTTGAAACTCAACAGTAGTTTGGTTTTTTTTCCTAAAAGGAATCTGGTCAGAGAATCATTATTACCCACCCTACCCACCCACTGTATCTTACTGAATTCTTCTGTTAAAAAATTATTTTAATGTGGATTTGGTGAAGGTTTACAGTTTTCCACTCAAGAATTCAGACACATTTTGTTTCTTGTTATTGATTGCAACCCCCTCGTGTAACATCTAAATTTGTAAAATTAATTTCAATCTTTCTTCTTCATTTGGGTTTTTGGTATAGTAATTAAGAAACTATTGCTTAATTCAAGTTCAAAAAGATTTACTTACCTCTAATTTTTTCCCCTGAGAATTTCATCATCCTAGTTCTTACATTTAAGACTATGACCTAGTTTAAATCAATATTTGTGTATGGTGTAAAGAAGAGGCCCACTTTCCTGTGTCCCAGCATTGTTTATCAAAACTATTATTCTGTCCCCATTTAATTGCCTTGGCACTTTTGTTGGATTGTGACCAGTTTGAGTTCGTTTTTGTCTGGTGTGAGGTATGAATCACAATTTGGGGGCATACAAACATTCTATCCCTACCCCTAACCATATACATAGCCAATTGTTCCAACACCTTTACTGATGGTGCTCTGTCTGCCTTTATACCAATACCATATTGTCTTGATTAGAGTAAGTTTAAAATAAGTCTTAAAACTAGCGAGTGGAAGTCCTCCAACTTTGTTCTTCTTTTTCAATATTGATTTGGATATTTTAGGCCCCTTTCAATCTACATGAATTTATAGGACCAGCTTGCCAATTTCTATACGAAAAGTCCAAGAGGAGCTTGACTGAGATTTTATTGAATCTGTACAGCAATCTATAGTGAATTGGCATATTAATAATACTGAGCCTTCTGGTTAATAAACATGTTATAATCCTCCACTTTCTTCTTCTGTAATTTCTCTCAGCATTGTTTTATAATTTTCATGGTCTTGGTCTTTTTGTTTATGGATTTCATGTTTTTGAACTGGTTTAAATGTATTATTCTTCAAATTCAATTTCTATTTGTTTATTGCTGGTATATAGAAGTTGGTCTTGCAAAGGTCTCTCATGTGATCTCCAGCTTCATTTCTATCACCAAGTCATGTTTTCCAACCACTAGAAATGTGGCTTCCAACTTTCGCATTGCAATTGTCAATAGTTAACCATGAATCTTGATTACACGTTTGATCAATTGTAGACTAAAGATGTTGGCAGACTTCTTCAATCTCTTCATCACAAGATTTGGTGGTAGGTGCATAGATTTTAATCAGAAGTATGTTGACTGGGTTTCCTTGAAATTGGATTGAGAGACTCTCAAGATAAATCTCCAGATAGATGTTGAAATGTCCTTTATGATGATGAATGGCATGCTCTTCCTCTTGGTTGCTTGATTCCCAGCATAGTAAATCATAAATAATTTTCTTATTCAAAATGACCAGTACCAGTTCATTTCAGCTCACCAGTGGTTAGAATTCATAGTGACCTTATAGGACAGGGTAAACTTGTCCTTGTGCGTTTCTGAGATTGTGACTGCTTATGGGATTCGAAAGCCCTGCCTTTCTCCCTCCAAGTGGCTGGTGGTTTCAAACTGCTGACCTTCCTTGCGGAGTGTATCCAACCCATCACCACTACACCACCAAAGCTCTTACAGGGTACAAGGAGTCAGGATTGACTCAAGGGTGGTGAGTTTGGTTTTTCTGGTTTAATGCTTAGAATGTTGATTGTTCCATTCCAGTTTTTACAACTTCCACTGTACTGGATTCATACTTTGTCTATTTCAAGTTCTGATTATTAATTCATGTTTTCAGCTGTTTCTTCTCATTCTGAGCCATGCCCCATCAGCAAATGCAGATCCCGAAGGCTTTACTCCATCCTCGTCAATATGATCAATTCTACTTTGAGAAGGCAGCTCTTCCTTAGTGATGTTTAGCAACTTCCGACCTGAAAGGGTCGTTTTCTGCCACCATCGCTGGCAATGTGCTGCTTCTTTTCATGAGGTTTCAGGATCTGATGTCTGGAGTCGGTCCACAGGTTTCCATGGTTAATTCCTCAGAAGTGGACAGCCTAGTCCTTCTTTGTTGGGGACCTTGCAAATGAGTTTTGGTCTTTCACTGTCACTCATAGCCTTCTACGAACCAGGGACTCAGAATTTAACTCCTTCCTCTGGTCTTGGGTTTATTACTTGCAATCCTTCAATCACACAGGCTGGTGTACTTCTTCTGTATGGACTTAGTTGACAGCTGCTTAGATGGCTGGTTATTTTAAAACAATCCTTTAAGATCCCAGACGCTATTCTTTCTGCTAGCTGGGAACAAACTGATCTCTTCACCCTACGTTGCTATAGCACCCATATCTTCACTGATCTCTTCGTGAGACCAACTTGCTGAAATGGAGAGGTCGTATTCTGTAGTTTTATTTTGCAGCATCCTTGGTTGCCTCGATATCAGAGTAACAGTGGTCTAGTAGAATTTCCTCTTTGTTTTTCTGTAAGGCTTTTATGGAGAGATGGTGTTAAATCTTCCTTAAGTATTTTGGTGAGTGCAGCAGAGATGCCATTTAGACCACGAGTTTCTTTATGGGGAGCCTCTGACCTGTATATTTAATTTATCAAACTGACGTCTCAAACTCACTACCATCGAGTCATCTTCGGCTCGTAATGACTGTATAGGGCAGGGTAGACTTGCCCTTTGGGTTTGCCAGCTCTTGGTGGGAGTAGACAGACAGCCAGGGCAGACTGGTGGATTCAACCCTCCCTGGCGGCGAGCAGCTAAGTGAGCAGCTCACAGAACACCAGGGCTCCCATTAAACAGACACAGGTCCAGTTAAAAGCCCAGCCCAACCCGCTGTCTCTGCATCGATTACAACTCATAACCAGCCTCTCTAGGGGCTCCGAGACTGTAAACCTTGATAAGAGCAGACAGCCTCACTCTTCTCCATTGGTGCCGTTAGGTGAGTTTGAACCAGTGAACTTTCGGTTAGCTGCCCAATGCCTACCCCGCCGCACCACCAGGGCTCTTTTAAGTTATCTATTTATTTTTGCTTTATTTCTGGTCATCAAAAAACACAAAACACCACAATCAGCCTCCTTTTTCATCTGCCTGTGGGAACAAGTTGGGTTCATGTTTTGGTTTGCAGTCCACGTGGAATTACTGGGCGGATCAGTTTGTTCCTGACTTCAGTATTGAACACCCGATGCTTGGTGGGGAAGGGGAAGAAGGGGAAGAGCCCGCCCTCTCCCACAGGGACTGGCTCTCACCAAAGATGAGTCCAACCAGCATGTCCGGGGGGAGTGCAAGGTGGAGATGGCAGCGGGGTCTTCTGCGGCCCTTGGCTCCTCACTTCCAGCCTTGCCCTCCCTGAACGTGGAGGCTGTATCTTTAGAGTGTGGACCATAGGGCACCTCATTTTTAGCTTGTGGCAGATGGGGTGAAAACAGAGGCAGCCTTGCACTCACGTTGCGCCCAGCCCTGAGGCAGTTTCTGGTCTGATAAGGCAGATGCCGGCTCTGCCCTATTGGGGTCCCCTGAACTTTGAAGGAAATATGTCTCCCAACCCCCATTCTCTGGGATCTCCAGTCTGAAAGAACCCCAAATAAATAAACAAATACAGGAGCACAACAGCATACAGGTACTTACAAAGGAATGTGTAAGCAGGCACAAATTAGGACATCCCATATGGGGTTGGGTGATTGGATGGAGGGGTGTTTACCCAGGAGCACTTCCTGGGGAGTGGGGGGCGGCATGGAGAGGAAGCTGGTTGGGGAAGGGGTAGGGGAAATAGTTGGGCTTGAAGCAGGGGACAGTGACCTGCGGGACCAGCCAGCCAGGTCATTGTTGGAGCCAGAAAAGGAATTAGCTGAGGGAAAGATGTGAAGGGAAGCCCCCCCCCCCTCCGGTGTGTGTGTGTGTGTGTGTGTGTGTGTGTGTGTGTGTGTGTGTGTGTCTCTTGCCAGCATGTCCCTCTGGGGACACTGAGAGAAGGACCCGCGTGAAGGTGATGGGATTTGGGGGCAGCTTCCACTTCCCAGGCTACTCTTCTCTCTCTCCCCACCTGCCATCTCGAGTCACCTCAAGACCCGAGAAATGGCCCCTGGGACAAGAAGACCATCAGCCGAGCATCTACCGCATGCCAGGCGCTGCAGAGCACAGCCCCGCACCCTCTGTCATTGCCAGGGGCTGCTGCGCTGGCCCTGACACACGGCGGCCCCATGCCCAACAGAACACAACCCTGCCCATCCCATGCCATCTTCTAGATCAGCGGAGTGCTCAGTCCACTCTGGAGGCCACTCTGCGCTCTGAGGGCCTTGTAACCTAGAAGGCCCATTTTCAGAAGTTTCTTCTCAGTCTGTCTAAGTCTGGAGGCTCTGCTGAAACCTCTCCACCCTGGGTGACCCTATTGGTTCTTGAAGTACCGGTTGGTATACCCTGCACACACGGGTGACAGGGCAGAGTATATTTATTATAATCAAGGACACAGAGGACAGGGACGGAAACCATTTGGCCCAGGGTCTCATGGCCAAGAAATAGCTATGCTCACGTTGGAGGGGTCAAGGCCAGGGGATAGCTCCCTCTTTGCCATGTGACAAGAGGCAGATGGCACTGACTTCCTCAAACAGAGGCGAGTTTCCCCCCAGGAGACAGTTGGTCATGTCTAGAGACATTGGGGCTGTCACAGCTTGTTCTCATAGGTAGAAGCCAGGAATACTGCAAACTATTGTACCGTGCCTAGGGCCACAGATGTACCTGTGCCCAGGATGGCATGTGCTCTGGGTGACACTTGGAGGGGGTGGGTGCCACTGAGCAGATTATCTTAATCATCACAGTTTCCACTGCCAGCTGAGAGGTCACACACCAATTTGACCCTTTAGTGACCCATGGTACATATAGTACCCACCAACATTGTCAACTTCTCAGGTTTCTCGGGAAGTGGGTGTCCCAGTTGTAATATACCTGTGCAACTGCATACATCTGAATAAATGGGTCTCATCCCACCACCAGTGCCCACTCAGGACATATGAGTCCCACCTAATTGTGTCAAAATTCCCTATTACCTGAAAAAAATTCCCCTTGACTCCAGCATGCCTTCCATTATTAAAAAACACATGGTATCACCAAAAATTCAAAGCTGACAGAAAAGAACTTGTCATGAGAAGGTTAAGACAAATTGCCATGGGCATCCTGGGGCTACTTTCCCATAGATGTGCCCCTGCCTGGGACAGGCCCCAACAAAGCG
>NW_022111357.1:25155216-25156407 GCF_000313985.2 Echinops telfairi | reverse complement strand
TCTAGCTTCCTTGACTGCATACACTCAAACTTACTGCCACTGAGTCGCTCTTGACTCCCAGGGACCCTCTTGGACAAGGTGCAGCTGCTCCTTGTGAGTCTCTAAGACGGTAACTCTTTATTCCAGTGGAAAGTCTCATCTTTCTCCCTTGGAGCAGCTGGTGGGTTCAAACTGCTGACCTTAAGGTTAGCAGCTCAACGCATACTCTAAATAGACCAACACTGGGTGGTTTAAACTCAGGAAAGGTGCGTGTCCTGCCCGGTTGTATTCCTTCACCAGACTCCTCATCTGCAGGCTGAGCAAGGAAGCCAAGGAGCGGGACTATACGTGGGAGACTCATTACACACCGTCCGTGTGCAGATGAAAGTGAAGAGGACTTGAAGTATGTACTGATGAAGAGCAACGCCTATAGCCCTCAGTATGGATTGCACCTCAATGCAAAGGAAACAAAGAGCTTCATAAACAGACTGATAAACAGGATTACAATAAACAGGGAACAGGTGGAAGTTGTCAGGGATTCTGTTTGGATCCACAGCCAATGCTTAGGCCAACACTAGTCAAGATGAGGTTCTCTACTCCCATAAAAATCTACAGCCTTGAGAAACCGGCATAGGGTGGGTATGATTGCAATTAACTCCTGAGCAGTGGATTAAGCCACGCTGCAAAAAGACCTCCTCAAGGCCTGGTAGGGCATGATCAAAGGCAATGTAGCCGAGACGAATTACTGAAACCCAAATGAAGGCTGAACATGATAGTGGGACAAGAGGAAAGTAAACAGAAATAGAGGCAAGAACTAGGAGGCAAAGGGCATTAATAGAGGTCTAAATAAAGGCATGTACATATGTAAATATATTTATATATGAGGATGGGGAAATAGATGTATGTGCATATATTTATAGGTTTAGTATTAAGGTAGCAGATGGACATTGGGCCTCCATTTAAATACTCCCTCAATTCAAGAATATTTTGTGCTATTAAACTGGCATTCCATGATGCTCACCTTCCTGACATGATCACTGAAGACAAAGCAGGTGCATAAGAAAATGTGGTGAGGAAAGCGGATGTATCCCATCTATCAAAAGATATAGCATCTGGGGTCTTAAAGGACTGAAGGCAAATAAGTGGCCATCTAGCTCAGAAGCAACAAAGCCCACATGGAAGAAGCACACCAGCCTGTGTGATCACGAGGTG
>NW_022111357.1:25146781-25154649 GCF_000313985.2 Echinops telfairi | reverse complement strand
AGCTGATGCCAAGGGCTCAAGTGGAGAGCAAATGCTTTCAGAATGATGATGGCAACGAACGTACAAATGTGCTGACACAATGGATGGATGGATGGATTGTGATAAGAGTTGTACGGGCCCCCAATAAAATGATTTTTAAAAAAGAAAGACCTCCTCAAAGTCTCAAGAGCAGAGATGTCGTTTTGAGGACTAAGACGAGTCTGGCTCAAGCCGTGGTCTTTTCAATCGCCTCGTGTGCAAATACTGCCAATGCTCTGGGGTTGTGGTGCTGATGAAGAACGCTGAGGGAGCCGGCCTGCCCCAAGAAAGAACAGACCGTCTCGGGAGACGCTCAGTCAGAGCGCTCCTGAAACGTGAGGATGGGGATACTTTGTTTCGCTCACGTTGGCCCTATTATCAGGGAGGGCCCGTCCCTGGAGAAGGAGGGTGTGTTTGGTACAGCCTAGGAATCAGGGAAGAAGAGGGAGACCTCAACGATGCATTTGAGGGACGCAGTGGCTGCAGCAGTGGGCTTGTGTGGGGGACGAGGATGAGGGTGGCCAGCACGCGACAGTGTTTCTTTGTGTTGTAGGCAGGGTCGCTCTGCGTCAGACCGAGTTCATGGCGCCTGACAACAACAACGAACTCTAAGAAAATAAATTTCTGTTTGTGTGAGAGGAAGAGACCGAGGTCCAGCCCCTCCGCCTTCCTGTAGCTCTGGTCCTGCTGCATCCCCTGGACTTGCCAGAGGCCACAGCAACCCCCTGCCCCAGATGCCCCAGTGGCTGCCGCCGAGCCCTGCGAGTAGCGCCTCCAGGACGCTCCAAGCGCCTTCCTGTGTGCCCTGCTCACGGGCACCTGGAGGGCAGAGCCAGGAGGCAGCTTCCCTGCCACCCACTTGGAGCAGCAAGCCCACCCTGCATCTGCTGCAAGACAAGAAGCTCCCCGTCGCTTGGTGCCGAACTCCGTCTGGGATCAGAGCCAACCCAGCATCCACACACTGCCTTGAGAGTGAGCTGCAAGCCAACCTGAAGGCTGGGTCTCGAACCAGCCACCCACTGGTCTTTCTCTTACAGCAGCACGAGGAAACGAAGACAGCACTCGTCAGGGACTTGAGTAGACTTACCCTTCCACATGAAGGAGCCGTCTTCCAGAGGCGCAAACATGCATTGGGGAGGGGCCCACACTCCCAGTTAGGTTCACAAGCCCTCACCCTTTCTGACCCAAGGAGCACGCTCCTGTAGCCGTGGGTGGGGACTTGGCCAGCGGCTGTGGGCAGGGCCCTGGAGGTGGGAGGGATGAGGGGGAGGAGCCTCTTTTCTAGGGCATGTGTCACCTGCCTCTTGCCCGGCCAGTCTGCAGTGGCAGCGTGAAGCTGGGGTCTGCTACCCAGAGACTTAAGAGTGGATCTCAGTCCGTGCAAGACCTATGTCGCTGGCCCCCCTGAATCCAGAACATGGCAGATGGGGCGCAAGCCAACCCCAAAGGATGCAGAAAGAAGGTGCCGGTTAGACACCCCTCTGGGAGTGAGCCCTCATGCTTCCCGGCTTCCTCTCCTGGGAGAATCTCCAGGTAAGTGCAGGCTTTCCTGGGCTGGAATCTCCAGAGGAGAGGGCAGGATGTAGGTGGGGGTGACTTGCTCCCCAAATCCCTTTCTCCAGAAAGCAGACGATGGACTGAGCCATGTCACTGTATTTTCATGCCGGGAAGGGTCTTCAGGACCACCTACTCAAATCTCCTGGGACATTTATGCCTAGAGAAGTTAATAGCTCTGCTGTCAGCCACGCAGCATTTTGAAAACAGAGCTGGGGCTAGAACACAGCCAACTCTTGTCGCTAGGTTGAAGCCCTATCTCACAAGGCTGGGTGGGTGGCAGCTCACTGGCTCAGGACGGTGGGTGGAAGGTGGGTCGGCTCTGATCCCAGAGGGGGTCCTCCATCGAGATATGGCGGTTCCCTTTCTGGAAGCTGGTGCAGGGAGGGGCTGCTGCTCCTAGCCCTGTGCTCCAGGTACCGGTTCCTCCAGGAGGAGCTGGGCACACAGGGAAGCACTTGGAGCTTCCTAGAGGTGCTAATCACAGGGTTTGGTGGCAGCCACTGGGACAGGGTTGATGGGTCCTTTGGTGCGCCCTGAGGAAGGTGGAGGGGACAGACTGGGGACCTAGGACTCTTCCTCCCGCAGGTCTAGCCTGGGTATGAAGAAGCTCTTCGCCATCGCCCTCCTGGCCGGTAGCGGTGAGTAAAGCCTCTGAAGGAGGCTCCTCCTTCGCTCCCTCCCCCAGCCCGTCTCTGTGACAACGTGACCGTGGCCACTCTGGGCTCAAGGCCACTGGCAGGCACTGAGACCCCAGAGCTGCCACTTCCTGTCTCGGAGCTTCCACTTCCTGCTTCAGCCCCCAGCCAGCCCTCATCCTCCCTTCTGGGGCCTGTTTACTCCCCAGTCCCCTGTCCAGCGCCAGTCACATTTACGAGGCTCAAGGGGGCAGGGCCCACAGCTGAGCAAGCATTGTAAAACAGTGGTGGGTGCTGAGTGAGCACCCGGGTTGCCCAGCCAAGTCTGAGTGTTTGCGTGGACAGAATTGTATGATTGTTACTAAAGGAGGCATGTGGACACGAGGTCGGGAGCCTGGGTGGGGGTGGGGGTATTTGCCATGCATCTATGATGGGTGAAAACAGGCCTGGCAGCAGGGTGGTGTATGTGAATCTGTGTGCTCACGTTGGCATCTGAGTGTGCGAGTTTACGTGTGCTTATTGACCTAAGTGTGCGTTAGCGTGGTGGGTAAAATCTACCGACTGTGGACATGGGCGTGTCGAGGTTAGGGGTCTCTGACCCATGATGGCCTGGGGAGAGCGGGCCAAGGCGTCGCCGGGTCCTGTGCCGTCCAGTCCATCGTGTGGCCATCACGTCCATCATCTCCCGGGGGTGTGCCCTCTTTCTCGCTGACCCTCCCTTTGACCAACCTTGATGCCCATTTCTGGAGACGCACATGAAGGGAGGGGGTGAAGCCTTGCCATCCTCACTTCCGGGGAGCCTTCCGGCTGCAATGCTTCCCAGAAGGGTTTGTTCTCGCTTTGGGCCACCGCGGCATCGATACTGGCATTCCTTGCCAACACCACAATTTACACGAAGGTCGCGGGGCCTCTCTCTGTGGAGTGTGAGGTGACAAGATGGAGACGCAGCTTCACACACAAGAGACACATGGTGGAGAATTCCGCTTGTGGGAACTGCTCTCCCTGGGCCCCCCAGGGCATTAGCGATCGGCAGGAGACGATCCCTGGGAGGGCCAAGTGAGGCTTTGGATGCAACTCTAGCCCATGCCACACCTCCAGATGTTGTGTGGCCGGCCACTCAGGGACATGGGATGTGCACTGAACTTTTCCTCCCCCCGGGCTAACACTCCCTGAACACAGACTGACTTGAAGGAAAAATACCTGTATGAAACACACAAACAAACAACAAGGTTAGACTGGGCCAGGCACTCGGAAGTGCTGGTTGAGTTCATGCCACGTGGCCTGCCATTAGGAAGCGCTGGTGAGGGGCCAGCCTGTCGCTGGAGCGCACAGATGACGTTGGCAGTGTGGGGAGGGCGAGCTTCAGGCCCCTGGTTTTCCTCAGTGTTGTGTGTCTGCGGGCGGATGTCTTTGTGAGGTGTGTGTCTGTCAACGTGGGAGAGGTGTGCGTCGGTGTGTTTGTACAGATGTGAGCGGAAATGGGGGCAGGAGGCATGCACGCTGTAAGTTGGGTGTGGGGGGTGAGTGTATGCGCGTGAGAGGGTGAGGTTGGCGAGCACCTGTGTGCGTATGTGAGGTGTGTACAGGTAGTGTGAGGTGAGTGAGTGCGTGTCCGTATGTGTGTGTATGCCTGTGGTGTGTGGTGTGTGCATATCTGTGTGTGTCAGATGTGAGGCTTGTAGGGGTAGCATGAAGTAGGTGAGTCAGTGTGCATGTGCGCGCGTGGTGTATGTCTGTATGTCTGCATCTGTGTGAGGTATGTGTACAATGGCTGCGTGTGGATCTGTGCGTCGGTGTGAGTGTCGGTGAGAGACTGTGTGTGCTCCCCAGTGTGTGAGTGGGCACTTCCCTCTGTTACAATGGGGGAGAAGTTGAGGGTCAGGAAGCCCTGCCCCCAGGATAACAGCTGCCGAGAGTGGGGGAGGGACACATTTCAGGCTGAGGGAGAGAGAACAGCACCCCTCACAGATGTGTGCTCCCCGCGCCACCCCCACACACGTTTGTGCTCCTCAGGACCTCCCAGATGCTCTGCACAGAGTGTGTTGTTGTCCCCAGGGTTTAGATTTGGGAACTGAAGCCAGAGAGGTTTCGTGACCCACCCAAGGATCCACAGCGATAACTGGAAGCCTGTGTCCAAGGCAGGGCTGTCTGCCTCCCTGGCAACGTAGTCCATGGTCGTTCACGCGGCTGTCAGTCCTCACCATAGTTGTCTTTCACGTCCCCCATCCCTTCCTATTCTCCTCGCTTATTGGCTCCCTGGTCTGTAGTGATGAAAACTTTGAAGCCAAGGGCCAGGAAGACCCAGGTGCGGCACATTCCCCAACATCATACCAAAGAGAAGGGTGGCCCCCAGTGGCAGTGCAGGAGGCAGGGAGTGTCTTGTGTGTGCCAGGCTCCCAGGTGTGTGCGGTATGAAGTGGGGGGGTGCCAGCCCCCCACCGCTCGTCGGGTTCAGTAAGCACAATTGTACGGTTGAGATATATATATCTAAATATATAGATATATAGATATAATATTAAAGTCATCGAGAGCATGAGAGGTAGAGGAGAGATTGGAATAATGGAGTCAGGCACATTTCATGGTAGCATGCTCACCTCAGCCTCGCTTGGTGGTCCATGTGGAGAGAGGGGGAAGGGAAGGACAAGGGGAAAGGGAAACAGAGGATGGGAGAGGAGAGGGGGAAGAGAGACCAGCGAGAGAGACCTCTATTGCTAACCCGGGCTTATATACCTTGGTGGGGGGGCAGCGTGCAAGCCCACTAATTACAGGTAAAGACATACACCACAGGAAGGGGTTTCACTATAGGTTATATAGCAATGAGAGGGGGTGGTCTAGGGACATACACGCAATAGGAAGAGGAGAGATTGGGGGTATACATGTGACAAGATGGGTGGATCCTAGATTCACTGAGCGGGTTTGATCTGTTCTCTGGATCTCCATAGGAACCATTAGCAGTAGGGTGTAAACCCCACCTGCTGGAACCAAGCTAGGGAGAAGTAATCCATTGTCCCCCGCTGGCAGGGAGCAGGGCCGACTGTGTAGTCTGGCGACTAACTGCCTTCAGGAAGGATGTCCGTTAGCATCTGACCTCCCCCACAGGTGCTGCCAACCTGAACCGCCAAGGCTGGGACCGCTCTTCCAGTTTACAAATGAGAACACTGAGGCCCGGGGAGCTTCGACTGGACCCAGGTGCTGGGCTCTGTGTCCTGCCTCCCCTGGCTGGCCAGATGCTCGGGCTCATTTCAAAGTCTGAGCTCTCCTTGCTAAGCCATGTTGGGGGGCCAGCTCCCCATCACCAGGGATGCTGGGCTGCCACACTTGAAGAAGCAAGAAAGAATGTGTGTGTGGGTATGTGTGGGTGTGGGGATGGGGGTGGGGTGTCTGAAGGACAAACCCAGCAATGCTCATATACGTATAGGAGGGAGTTTTATATCAGGAAGTCATCTTATATCGAGAAGGCATCCCAGCCCAGTCCACCTGAAGTCCAGGGTCAGATACTAGCTGGAGCGCGCTGCAGGTTCATGTCACTGCAGGCCGATGGTGCAGAAGGGGGAGGTAGGCAGCAGGAAGGTCGCAGGCCTGTAGGTGCAGTGACACATGGATCCAAGGTCAGCGGGAACATGGCAGGCTGCTGACAGCTCTCAGGATCAGGTGGCCTACCCGGGGCCACCCCTGGAGGCAGGCACTGAGTCCTGGCAGCAGAGAGAGTGAGGAAGGGGTCCCTAGTCTCTTATAGAAGGTCCCCAATCTCTCTTCTCAAAAGGCCCCCCTCCCAGGAGGCAGCATGAGGCTGTGCCCTGATTGGCAGGTTGGACGCCACCCCTGCTCAAGGGCATGTGGACGTGAAATCTAATTGCTACAGAGTGGCTTTGGGATTCCCATGCAGGCCTGTTTCTGGAATCCTTGGCTTCCTCCCCGCTGCAGGAACATTTCCTGATTTGTCTGTGGGTCAGGAAGGGGCACAAGGAGACAGGAGGGGCCACTGAACCCTGGCACAGCTGGAGAAGCCCAGAAGGTCAGAGGTGGGGTGGGGGGCTGTCTTACAGAGGCCTCCTATCCCCCACCCCCCACCCGCCTGGGTCCCCGCTGGGCTCTGCCACAGCCAGGCTGCTTTTCCCACCCAGCCTCAGTCTTCTCACTTGCCCAGTGGGGATGGAGCTGCTCTCCTGCTGAGGTGTGGAGTGCCAGTTGAGCCCCTGGCTCAGAGGCAACCCAGGGCCCAGGGGCAGGGAGGCCACAGCAGGAGGCTGAGCTCCTCAGACTCCAAGCAGCTGACTTGGTTGGTACTGAAAGTGTTCTTGTGCTCCTACTTGCTGTGAGACACAGGCGAAGGGGGGCGGTGTGAAAGTATGGGTGGTTGTGCACACTGTGCAGACAGATGGCATGTGTGTAAGTGTGTAACCAGGATGCATGCATGTGTGCATGTGCATGCGTACGTGTGCATGCGTGTGTGTGTGTGAGGGTGACACCAACACCCGTGAGCACAGCAGCCCTCTCCCAACTCGCAGCCAGTTCTAGGCTGTAACTGGAAGCATCGGTGGCCTCTGGGTGGGTCCGGAGATGCCCTGTGAGCCCAGGTGGGGGCAGAGGTAGCTGGACAGGTATAGAGAAGAAAGACAAACCCATTGTTTACAACTGCATGTGGCATTTGCACAGCCTCTTCCAGTGTGACTGCCCCTCAGCCTCTCCCCCTTCCCATGCCCACCCGCCCCCCCTCCCCGTCCTGCCCGCTGAGAACCAGCACTGCTGAGAGGCTGGGTGTACTGGTTCTGGGCCCTGAGCGCCCACCAGTCTACATGCTAAGTCCACCACGGCTCTGGACCTCAGTCTCCACAGCTGTACATGGGTGTTCATCAGAGCACCCTGCTGGGGGCCTGAGAGGGCCCAGGGAGATGCTTGCAAGGGGCTGCAGAGCACGTCGGCCCAGCGCAAACTCGAACTCACTATGCCCTCCTGTCAATTCTGACTCATAGGGCCGCACAGGGCCAGCCCTCTGCAAACAGCAACTCCCACGGCCATCTCCCGAGGGGAGGCGGGATGTGGGCAGCATGCTGTCCTTGGTACGCGAGCTCTTAAGACCCCTTGGCTCTCTTTCAGTTCTGCCCATGGCCCAGGGAAGCATGCTCAACCTCAAGTGCATGGTGGAAGCCATGACAGGCAGAAAGGCCATCCGGGCTTTTGTGGGCTACGGCTGCTACTGCGGGCTCGGGGGGCAAGGCCTGCCCGTGGATGGGGTGGACTGGTAGGTTGACTGGATTCCCAGGGAGATGGGGTGTGGGTGGGGTAACAGAAGGTCACTCTTGTCTCTACTTGTGAGAGGTGGGAGCTTGAAGGCATCTGTTTGACCGCCCAGTCTCACCAGGCAGGGGCTTCTGTCCCAAAGTCCCCACGGGAACAATAGCCACACTGCTCATGTCCTGCTCAGGCAAGGACTGGGGGCCTGCTTCCATCGGGCAGGTGCCCGCGCATAGCCTGAGCCTCCTCCAGCAGACTGGGAGCTGCCAGAGCCCTGGCTTCTGCTCCTACCTCCCCATCAGCAGGCAGAACCATGGCTGGAGTCACCGGGAGCCGAGCCAATGCATGCTGGCCAAGTGGTTTAACGCTGAGGGGATGGGGACAGCACCCCCCACCCCCCGCCAGTCCCCATCTCAACTTGTC
>NW_022111357.1:25144778-25146681 GCF_000313985.2 Echinops telfairi | reverse complement strand
CCTGAGCACACTGACAGACCATCAGACCCTCTTGCCCCTGTGGCCAGGGCCCCAAGGGGTCAGCTGGCAGCTCAAGGAGGACAGGACCAAGAGGCAAGTGAAGGGAGAGTGGGGCGCTGGCCCTGGCTCTGCTACTGCAGGGCTGTGTGATCTCGGGCAGGTAACTCCCTCTCTCTGGGCCACCGTTTGAAAGACGGATCACTGAGGAACTGGGACAGCTGACCAGTGTCTCTGCTGGTGGGAAATGGGCCCCACCTCTCCTCCACCTGTCCACAGGTGCTGCCATGCCCATGACTGCTGTTACCAGAAGCTCTTTGACCTGGGCTGCTTCCCCTATGTGGACCCTTATGACTACACCATCGAGAATGGTACCATTGTCTGCAGTGAGTCTCTCTCCCCCCGTTGGGTCCCTGAGTAGGTGGGTGGGGAGGGTGGCTGGGGTGGTGGTGGTGAACAGCACAAGGGCTACCAGCTCCACCCACCTGTGGTGGGTCCGTGGGCAGGGTTGCCCGCTAAACACTGTTCAATTTGAATTTCGGATGATATTTGCGTGTCACAATGCAAGCATATCCTAAATATTACATGGATGTGCTTATCCTAAAACGTTAAGTATTCGTCTCATGTGAATCCACCCACGCACACCGGGAATTATCATCAGTACACAGGGAAGTACTAGTGCACGGGGCGTATTCACCCTAAAACAACTTTGGGGGAGTGTCCGAAATAGACATTTAACCTGTGGCCTGCTTCTGCGTTGCTGACTCTGACACGCCTCGCCCCGGGATCTGGTGGGGATCTGGATGAGCAGATCCCCAAGCCAGGGTCGGGTGCCTGGTCTCCACCCCCAGTGGCTGAGCTCTGGGAAGCTTAGGAGAAACACTTAGAGGTTCTTAAACCAGAACCCTAAGTGGTCCTGAGCCCGCCCTTCTGTGCGTCCGGCTTTGTAAACACAGACCTGAGAGTTGGGAGCCCTGGGCATAGTCTCCATCTCCTCACTGTGCACACCTGGGCGAGCCCCTTCCCACCTGGCCTCATCCTGTGGGTACACTGAGGGGCCCCGTGTTCCTGCCAGCGGTCCTAGGATACAGAGACAGGCCTGGCAGAGCTCCCTCCTCCGCAGATGACTGAAGCTTGCAATCTCGCAGGACAGGTGACCCAGCCGTGCCTCCCCGCCTGCCCAGGCCTCCGGCAGCCACTGGGCTTTCTCGGCCTTGTGGTCCTCGCCAGGCCCTGCGTGGTGTTCTGTACCGATGGCTCAAAGAGCGCCTGCTTTGCAAAGAGACTTGCATCTCCTGTGCTCTGGGAAGCATCGGGGAACTGGGCCCCTTTGAGACCCCTTGGAAGCCCAGGGCCCCAAGTCTGCTGTCCTGGCCTGGGGAAGGGGAGTCCCCTCATCCAAGGAGTTCAGGAAGAGGCAGAGGCTGGGTTCAGAGAGCTCCTAGGGACATGGGCCTGCTGTCCCACAGGGTTGCCTGAGCATATGTTGCTTACTCAGCCGTTTCTCGTGCGGCTGCCTGCTGTGCCGGCCCCTCTGCCCAGTTGCCTTTAAGGGAGATAATTCTGCCAAAGGAACTCACGACTGTTTGCAAACCACTCACTCCGCCCGTGGTTCTCAAAGTGGGTTTTCTGGAGCAGCATCAACAGCGTCACCATGGAAAGCGTGGGAAAGGCACCTTCTCAGGCCTGCCCAGCCTGACGGACTTGGAAGCCTAAGGGGTGGGTCAAGGGGGTCTGTGCTCTAACCTGGCCGCCGCCTGATTCTAGCACCCCCTTAAGGTTAAGAACCGCTGGGTCTCGATGGTTTCCGGAGGCCGGACTAGCTCAGCTGGTAGAGTAGGAGACTCTTAATCTCAGGGTCCTGGGTTTGAGCCCCACATTGGACCTCTGTTAGGTGCTCTGGGAG
>NW_022111357.1:25138147-25144670 GCF_000313985.2 Echinops telfairi | reverse complement strand
AGGCCGGACTAGCTCAGCTGGTAGAGTAGGAGACTCTTAATCTCAGGGTCCTGGGTTTGAGCCCCACATTGGACCTCTGTTAGGTGCTCTGGGAGTGCTTCCCAGGAAGCACTGGACCAATAACTGGTAGGTCCCTGGTGGTCAGGGCACAAGGTGAGGTTCTCTGCTCCAAGAGATGCCCAGTCCCAGGACCAGTCAGGATGGATGGGATGGCGGCAGGTGACATCGCTGTGGGTCTGAATTGAAGTCACAGGATTACCTCCCAGCAGGTCACTGCAGCCTGGCCACCACTTTCAGGGGGCACCTGAGTTCTGTGAGTGAGGAGAGTCGACCAATCACAGCCTGAGGAAGGGGGAGCGGGTGGGGGAATCGGCCCCTGTCTCAGCTATGCCTCTCACTCACTGGGGTGCTTACCCAGGTGCACCCCCCTTTCTGGGCCTTAGCTTCCGCAACGGAGAAATGACCGGGCTGGACGCAGGGGTGGGGGTGGGTGGGTGGGGGTTCCATGGTAGGGAGCATTGTAGCCACCTGGAGGGCTGGGGTGACCTCTGGCCCAGGACCCCCTTTGGGAAGGCCTAGGACCCCACGTGCCTACCCTTCTCACCCCAGCTGGGCGGCCGCCCCTTCACCCACAGCCTTTCTCCCCTTCCCACGCCCCGCAGGCGAGCACCAAAAGACCGAGTGTGACCAGCAGGCGTGCGCATGTGACAAGGACCTCGCCCTGTGCTTCCAGAGCCAGGTGTACCATGAGGAGTACCGCAGCTACTTTAACATCCGCTGCCAGAGCTCCCGGCCCCCCTGCAGCATCTACGAGCAGCACCAGGAGGAGGTCACCTGCAGGCAGACACGCCTCCCCAGCACTCCCCCAGCCCCCCTAGCGCGTCTCACCTCGGAGAGAGAGGGGGCAGGGGGTGGGAGTGGTGGTTCTGGTCTGGGCAAGCAGAGGGAGCAGGTGTTGGGGGTGGAAGGACGGGGTGGAGGTGGGGAGGCATCCAAAAGCTACCTCCTCCCTGGAGCCCCCGCAGGCCCAGCCCCCAGGCCAAGCCGTGTACCCTGGAAGGCTGGCCCTGGCCCCAGGCCCCTCAGGTCCAGTAGCCAACCATAGCTTTTCTGCTCCTGGCCCCAGGCCTGGTGGGGTGGGAGATGGGCAGCACCCCCACCACCCCCAGTGTGAAGGGAGAGGCCTCCAAGTTATCGCAAATGCATTTCCTCAGCTGTGCCCTCAGGCTCCCAGCTTGGTGTGCTGGGACCAAGAACCCAGGTCCTGAGGCCTGGGGGTGGGCTCACCCCTAGAACAAGTAAGTGACCCTAGCTGGTTTCAATGAGGTGGACTGGGTGGGGGTGGGGGGCTGGCTCAAACACAACAGGATGGCCACAATGCTGAGGTCCCAGTTTCCCAAAGTGCCTAAGAGTGGGGACACCGGCAGAGGCTACAGGACACTCTCCTAAGTGCATGGGAGAAGAGGGGGCCCCTTGGAGATCTCCTTTTGACACACGCACAGGGAGGGGTTCCCTCGACCCTGTCCTGCACCTGACCCCAGGCCCTGACAAACAATGAGGGGCCGGGCCCAGTCCCCTAGCCCCGATCTAACCGTCACACTGCAGGCAGTAGCCAGGCCAGGCCAGGCCAAGAGCAGAAAGACCCAGGCCCCCCCTCTGGACCACATGCAGGCGAGGACGGGCCCTCTGGAGCGAGGAGGAGGAGGGAACCATGAAGGGAGGCCGGTGGGGTGGGGGTGGCGCACAGAGTCCCTGGCAGTGTGTCCCGGGCCTGTGGGACTGAAGGCAGAGGTGGGGGAGGGCTCAGGCCTCTGTGGGGCAGTTACACTTCCCCAAGGGTTCTCTTGTGTCACCCCTTGACACCTTAGGGTCAGTGGCCTCCAGGAAACCAGCTCGCCCTGCCTCACCCCCGTCCCCAGCTCCTCCCCCAGCAGGTGGCACCTGGAGGACCCTTGCCGTGGAGACAATGTCTATGGACAGGATGCAGGATTGGACAGAAGCCAGGACCCAGCAACTTCCACAGCTCCGGCAGGACGGAGGACAGGGCATGGGCCGCTGCGTGGTGGAGAGACCTTGGGGCTTGCAGGCCTGGCTGTCTGCTGATTGGCATCTGAGGGTTCTGCCCCACCCCCTAACTTTTCCCTCCCTGAGACCTCTGAGGAGCCCAGCTAAGACTGCCTGTGTTCCTGCCCACGGCTGGCCGCCCCCCATCTCTGAGCTGAAGCCCCGCCAGCAGGGCTGGAGCTGGGAAGGCGTCTGGAAGTGGAGACTGGGGAGCCCTTGCCCCTTACTTGGCCCTGGCCCAGCCTCTGTGCAGCTAGAGCTTCCGCTGTGCTATCCACGTGTACACCAGGGCCTTCAGGTGGGCTGCATCTGCTGCCCGCCACCACCCCTCTCACCCTACACCCTTCTCCAACCGAGAAAGGCCTCCTGCTAGACCCTCTCTGCGTGGCCCTGGGGGCTGACCTCTAGCCCCCGACACACAGCACCTGGCACTACCGACCCCGTGCCGACCCAGCAGAAGGCAAAGGTGGGGAGTGGTGCTGCGGCCACCAGCATAGGGTCCTCAGCTGGACAAGTGAAGGGCTTTCGGGACAAGAGCAGCTGGACAAGTGAAGAGCAGCCCTCTCCCAATCCCCACGCCCTGTCCTGTGGGACAGTCGAGGGCCAGCGAGGACCAGCCACGTGTGCGAGTCACACAGGCGATAGAGAAGAGGCGGAGCGGGTGTCTGCCTTCCTTCACTCCTCCTCAGTGATGGCTTGGAGTCCAGTGGGCAGTGGGGGGAGAGGCCAAGGTCCTGGGTAGATGCTGCTTTGCTCTGGCAGTGCCCCCCGCTGCCCCCACCGGTGCCAGACCACACAGAATCCCCAGCGAGGACTTCAGTTCTGATGTGACTCACGCAGTGCAATCCCACGGAGGAGCATGGCCACGGCAGGGACCCCAACAGCGAGCACAGTGGAAAGGTCCTGTCTTTCCAAGACAGCAGCAGGCGAGGCCATGTGACTCACGGGGTCACGGTGATCCTGGTGGCCCCTCGGATCCACTGGTCAGCAAGTCGATTGGCACCAGTACCCCTTGGGTGCATTGGTCAAGCCGGCCTTCCAGAAAAATGCTTTCCTTGGTAGAACCAACCACAGGGACGTCTCTATTTAGATAATAAATGTCTGCTGAAGCACCGCCCACAGCTTGACGGAGAGTCCTGCTGGTGCCACCGCCTCTGTCAGGGTCGCCGCCCTGCGCTCAGGGGGCACCTCCCAGCTGCTGTTGATGTTGTGAGCTTTGGTGGCAGCCTCCCCGCCCCTGCTGCTGTGAAATGGGAGTAGATCCCTGCTCTGATGGGTCACAGGCTCATCACAACAGCCCCTCACCGCCCGAGACAGCAGGCAGGAAAGGGGATTTTTGAGAAGAATAGTGGGGGGTGGGGGAGTGGGTGAAGGAGAAGGTCCCTGTAGTGACTGAATTTGGAGCAAAGACGCTCATTGGAAAGAAAAATGAGGCGAGGCCAGTGAGACCGGGGGATGGACAGGGCCAGAGGTCAGGGCCCTGGGTTCTAGTCCTGCTCCATCCATCTCTGAGTCAGGGTCCTGCTCCAGGCTGGAGTGACCAGACCCAAATGCTCCCCAAGCTGCGCGCTTTGCCGGCAACCTCTCAGGTGGTCTCTGGGGGATGCGTAGGCTGAGCCGTTGAAGTTCTGTCCCCCACCCCACCCCACCCTCAATCTAAAATCAGCAACCCTGCTTTTCCTGGGTGATCAATCGATCGATAGGGGCAGTTTCCCCACAAGAATCTCTAAGACGAAAGAGATCCTTTAGGCGGAGAAGCGTGTGAAGCTTGCTGATGAGACCCCCAGTCCAGGGGGCTCCACTGTGGCGTCCCGGGCACAGGGGCGGGGCTGGGCTCGGACATAGCCTCTGCCCAGTGTGTGAGCCAATGGATATGTGGTGTTAGAGCAGAAGACCCCTTCCAAGTTTCGGTTATGCCGATCCCATTGCCGCCTTCATCAAGTTCAGACCAATTCTTGATGCCCTACATGCTCTGTAGGGTTTTAAATGGCTGGTTTATTGGAAGCAGATCACCAGGCCTTTCTTCCTAGGCACACGTGGGTTGTGAACCCCCAACCTTTCAGTCAGGAGCTGAACACGTTAACCACCTGCACCCTTCCTCCTCCCACCATGCCCTCGCTCCAGGGGTTCTGTTTTTATCATCATCATTATTATTTTAATGCTAAGGCTTGACACAAGAGGATTTCATGGTCTCTTCACTGGTGGGGGGCTGCCATCTCCTTTCCCACCTCCCCACTCCTTAATTCTGCAGGTGCCTGGAAGGACCCTCCAGGGAAAGGTTGTCGACTGTTTTCTAGAACTTGAGCGACACCTAGCGGCTATTATAGGTCACCACTGCCCCTGCACCCAAAGTGTCCCGAGCCCTGTTGAGAGCCCCTGCCCCAGGCTGGCAATGCCCAGGAGACCACCAGGAAGTGGTCAGCCTCACCCTCGCCATTGTCCTGTCAAAGAGTGCAGTCAGGGTATCCTCAGGCTGCATGGCCTTGGGGAAGTCACTTCATCCTCTGAGTCCCGGTCTCCCATTCTATAAAATGCGGACAACAAGGCAGTGTACACTGTGGGTTTGGAGGTCAAAGGAGGTCTCGGGCAAGAAGGCTCTGGCCAAGGGTCTGACGTGGAGTGAGACTGTGGCCTTGACCACCAGGTCCAGGTGGGGAACCGGCAACAGGGAGGAGACAGGAAGCAGGAATCCTCTCTATTAGGGACTGAATTGTGTGCCCCCAGATGGGTCAGAATCCTAGCCCCTATACCCGTGGGTATGAATCAAAATTAGAAGAAATTGCGGCAAACATCCACCAAAAATAGGAATGCAGAAGGTACAGCTATGAATCTGGGGACACGAGATGTTGTCAAAATGAAATGGAATGCTTGGAAATTGAAGCCCTAGGTGTGAGTGAGCTGCAGTGGACTCGTATGGGCCCTTTTTGACTCGGCCAAGCCTGTGGCCTACTCTGCCGGGAATGACAGATTGAGGGTGATCGGCCTCACTGTCAACAAGCACCTGTCAAGCTCTATCCTGACGTGTGATGCTGTGCATGACAGGGTGGTATCCATGTGTCATGCAGAGAGACTCGTTACGATGACAATTGTTCTATTTTTATGCACCAACCATGGGTGCCAGAGACAGAGCCACTGAAGATTGTGTGAACCAGCCCCTGCCATCTGAAAACAGCCCTGGTGGCCCAGTGGGTAGAGTGCTTGGCTACCATCGAACGGAAAGATCGAATTTAACAAGACCGAGGACCGTGGCCAATGCACTTTTCAACAGCATGTATGGAAACTGTATACGTGGCTGTCACCAGCCGAAACACACAGGAATCAAATTGGTGACATCTGGGGAAAGTGAAACCCAGCCTACTAGTCAAAACTAGGCCAGGGAATTGCTCACAGGCAAGTTCTCGGGTTCTAGCTTTCAGTGTGGATTACACCCCCATATAAAGGCCTCGCAGCTCCTCCTAACTGGAACCAATAAACTCCATTGCAATAAATGGAGAAAATCTTAAACGTGCCAAGGAACTCATTTTGCTTGGATCCACCATCAATTTCCATGGAAGCAACAGTTGAGCCATCAAAGAATGAACTGCTACCCAAGACCTCTTTAAAAGGTTAAAAAGCAAAGCTGTCCCTAAGGTGTGCCTGACCAAGGCCCGGTATTTTTAATTGCTTCACATGCAAGTGAAAAGTGGACAGTTAAGGAAGACCAAAGAGGAGTGGATGTATTTGAGCTATGGGGCTGGTTAAGAGTTGTGAATACCTTGGACAGCAGAGAATGAGCCGATCCATGCTGGAGGTGGTATAACCCACGTGCTCCTTAGAAGCTGTGACTGTGAGACTCTCACTGACTTTGGACATGTTCCAGGGAGGGACCACCTCCTGGAGAAGGACATCATCCTTGGGAAAGTAGAGGGGAAAGAGGATGGGTAGGGGTAGTGGCTGCCACGCTGAGCTAAAACAAGATTGTGAGCGCGGAGCAGGCCTGCACGGAGCTTCCTTCTAGGGCAGCGGTTCTCAACCTCCTCATGCCGCGACCTTTTCATACAGTGCCTCCTGTTGTGGTGACCCCAAGCCATCAAATTATTTTCGTTGCTACTTCATAACTCATTTTGCTACTGTGATGAATCGTCATGTAAAGATCTGATCTGCAGGATGTATTTTCATTGCTACCAATTGAACGTCATTAAAGCATAGTGATGAGTCATGAAAACAATATGTCATTCTAGATTGTGAAATATTGATTTCTAATGACTAATCAATGAAATTTTGTCTTGAAGCATGGTGTACCATGGGCAACAGTCTTAACAGAACAACAGGAAACTACATTGCGACATTTTGCGACAGTATGCATAAACAGCCAACATCAGTGTGAAGGTTGAGATAGCTTCTTTCTCACCAGATCAGAAATTCTCGGGGCAGTCTTTGCAAGAGCACAACGAAGATCATCTTCCACAAGTCTACTTCT
>NW_022111357.1:25128655-25136909 GCF_000313985.2 Echinops telfairi | reverse complement strand
CAAGCCCAAAAGGACAAAGATGCTGCGAAGGTACAGCCAAGGAGCTGAAGAGAGCCTGGGCTAGAGAAACCTAGACACGCTTTCTCCCCAGAACTGACAGGAAGGACGTGCCCCGAATGCTGACTTCCAGACTCTTAAACTGGGGGAAATCGATCTCTGTTCATTAAAGCCACCCCTTCCGGCAGCATTAAGAAACTAGTGCCAAATTCACTGCCGTCGAGTGGATGTCGACTCACAGTGATCCTATAGGACAGGGTAGACCTGCCCCGGTGAGTTTCTGAGGCTATAACTCTTCATGGGAGTAGAAAGCCCCCTGTCTTTCTCCGCAGGAGCAGGCTGGTGGTTCCGAGCTGCTGACCGTGTGGTTAACCACCACGTCACTAGAGTTCCTAAGAAACCGAGACGGTGCCCAAAGTGGAAACCTTTGCAGAAGGCGAATTTGTGGCTTAGCAAGAACACCTGGCTCCCTCCTAGTGGGTGTGAGGAGGAAAGGGACAGAGATGGAAGGAGAGTGAGGAGGGGAAGGGATCGGTGAGGCAGGTCTGTGGACACTTCTGGTCCCCGGCTCACAGCCAGGCACCTGCCACCTTGCCAGCCCTGAGCCTTGAAGCTTCACATCCTCATCCTCAGAGGGACTTGACTGTGATGGGGAGAGGTGGCCCTCCCTCTCCCAACGTCGGCACGGCAACGCTGGCTGTCAGTTCTCCCCCTGTGGCTTTCTAACAAGCAGCTGATGCCACCAGCAGTGAAAACAGCAGAGTTCTAGAAGGAAATACCAAGGTAGTGCCGGGCACCAGGGGGCGGGGGTGCCGGGCACCGGGATGCAGGCATGTTGGTACAGAAAGGCACAGGCATGCCACTCTACCAGCCGCAATTCTATTGGAATATTCCTGCCCGCCCTGGGCATACAGACTGGGATCCCAGGATGTCCAGGCCCAAGATAGCACAACAGGATTCATTGGATGGACCCTTTCTGTGGGCAGGCACTGTGCTCAGAGCTGGGAGTGTGTGCTAGCTCATTTAATGAACCCTTTCATCAACCCTGCAGGCACCAAACCACTGGTCATCGTAGAATCAATTCTTCGTCATGAAGGCTCCACGTATGTCGGAGTAGAACCGGTGCACAAGGTTTCCAATGACTGGAGAGTTTTGGAAGTAGATTGCCAAGACTTTCTTCTGAGGTGTCTCTAAATGCCCTCAAACCTCTACATTTTTGGTTCGCAGCTTAGTGTGTTAACTGCACCATCAGGGGACTTCAACCTCACCAAGCCAATCAACCAAGTCAAACCAAACCAAATCAACCCAATCCAATCCAAATCAAACCAAGCCAACCCAACCCAACTAGTCACACCAACTCAACTCAACCCAAACAAACTCAACCTAACCAGTCACACCAACACAACTCAACTCAAACCAGCTCAAGCCAACCCAACTCAACCCAACTCAACCCAACCCAACTCAACCCAACCAGTCACACCAACCCAACTCAACCCAACCCAACCAGTCACACCAACCCCTCAAACCAAACCAAACCAACCCAACCAAAACCACACCAACCCAACTCAACCCAATCCAAATCAAACCAAGCCAACCCAACCAGTCACACCAACCCAACTAAACCCAAACAAACTCAACCCAACCAGTCACACCAACCCCTCAACCCAAACCAAGCCAAGCCAAGCCAAACCGACCAACCACATCAACCAAATCAACCCAACCCAACCCAATGCCACTGAGTCGATTCTGACTCATAGGGACTCTAAACAGCAGAGTAGAACTATTCCTGTGAGTCTCCCAGGTTATAAATCTGTACAGGAGCAGAAAGCTTCGTTTTTCTTCTTACAGAGAGACGAGTAGGTTCGAACTGTTAACCTTGAAGTTAGCAGCCCACTGTGTATTCCACTGCACCACCAAGGTTCCTTCTGACTTCCCCAGGAAGAGGCTATACTGGTTTCTTTGCTTGTAAGAGAGGAAATCCAAACCCAGAGAAGCCAAGTAAATTCCTCAAGGGAAGAATTTGAACTCAATCAAACCAAAACCAAATTCACTGTGAGGGAGTCGATCCTGACTCATGACTGAACTTGGGAACCTTAATCTCAGAAAAGATCTGGCCTGAACCCTTTGTTTTGTGAAAGGGATGGAGAACAGGAGATTTAGAAACAGAGGACACAGGTTTGTATCCCAGCTCTACTGTCCCCTAGCTTATGACCTGCCACATGCCGCGTGGACCTCATTTTCCTCTGTAATGTGAGGGTGACGAACCTCTGAGATAGCACAGGGGTCACCTCCTCTGAGACACTGCAGGACTGGATTCCCTGTGGGACCAACACTGGCTTTGAATCACTTGTGGGAGGCCCTTAATGAACCCTTTTACCACACAGAGCCCCAGTTTCCTCCTCTATAAATTGGGGGTTTCAGCAGCACCTGTCTCTTCAAAGGTTCAGGTATGACATGTAGGCCCTTTCTCTGAGCCTGGCATAGGTCAGCATTCAGTACTTGGAGGGGGTGGTGGTCTTCCCAGAAACTGGGGGATCAGCTGCTTATAAAACCAGCCTTTTGGACATTCCTTCTTCTCCCCACTCAGGAGCTCAGGATCTGGGCCACATCCCTGGCCTCCAACCTTCTTTTTCCTTCCATCTAGACATGACTTTGACTTTCAGTGATCTCAAGAATGCCTTATTCATCTCATGGACCCTCAACCCATGCACTCATTGACCCAGAAACCCAGCCACCACCACCCCTCCCACGTTGTTGAACCTCTGCAGGGTCTGCAGGCGTGGTCCCCCAGCCACATGCCACACTGCGCATCCCAGTGCCTTTCATGGTTTCTCCAGCATCCCAAGAGTGGGGAGAAGCAACAGTGACTGCTTGCCTCAGGTCACACCTGCTGTCAGCCGCGGAAAGTAACAGCTTCTGGTGGTGGTGGTAGGGGGGTGGGTGCTGCGCCAACCCCTTGCCCTGAGTAGATGATCAAAACCACCAGCCACTCCGTGGAGAAAGATGAGGCTATCTACTCCCATAAGGAGTCGCTGTCTTGGAAGCCCACGGGGGCAGTTCTAAGCTGTCCAAAAGGTTCCCTCTATGTCGGACTCGACTTGACAGCAGTGAGAAAGGGAGAAGAACCTAGAAGTCCTAACGATTAAAGACCTGTTACATCAGTGCGTTGATGCTGCTTAGCAAACCACAACAGACTGAGTGACTTCAGACAGCAGCTTTGACTTTAACACAATTCCGCATGTCGGCGATGAAGGCTGGACTCAGCCCAGGCTTGCCATCTGACAGAGGCCAGAGCCCAAAGAAAGCCGGAGGGGTGGTAGTGGAGAAAGTACAGTGAACCCTCGCCACTTCGCGCTTCGACTTCCACGGCTTCACTCTATCGCGGTTTTTGCGTAACAACGCATGCTCTGTCATTACTGCCACTGATTGGCTCATACTGTACACGCTTGATGCCATAAATAATATAATAAATAATAAATGATAATTGTAACGTCCAAAATGTTTTACTGTATTTTCCCTTTTTCGTTTAATAAATTGGGTAATACGAGTGTAATGGTGACTAAAGGGTGTTTTTCATGTCCTCTCTGCTCTAACTACGAAAATATTTGATTTACAAATAAGGAATCCTACTTCGCGGAATTTCATTTATCACGGTGGGATCTAGAACCGATTAACCGTGATAAACGAGGGTTCACTGTACATCAGACTTCTTGGGACTTAGAACCGGTAGACCATCACTTTCGCTTGACCAAAGTAAGCCACGAGGTGAGCTGAGACTCAAATGGTGGAGAAATAGACTCGACCTCTCTTACCTTGGGAAAGGCAAGGATTCAGGAGGCCAGAAGAATGATAGCCATTTTTCCAATCTGTCATACCGGCCGGCCATTAGAAGGATCAGCACCCACCCAAATGACATCACTTTAATTATTTACTAGAACGGAGGTCTGATGGGACCAGGGGATTCTAAATTTGGATGAAAAACTTGGCTCTGGCTCCCTCACCCATCCCGTTGTCTGTTTCGTTTCAAACGCTCTTCCACCTTCTCCTTCTTGTCTCTTCTTTTCTTTTCTTGCTCGACTCAGATTTGGCCAAGGTTGCATTTCCCACTGGACAGAGTCCAGCCAAAGGCAGCTGACCACTGAGGCTGATGGTGACAGCTTTCTGGCCTGACATCTGTGTGGCGGCAGCAGGAGGGTGGTGTTCTCAGGGCACTCTATCTTCTGAGAAGTGAAAATAGCAACAGTGCCCCCACTCCCCTATCCGGGGGGTTCCTGGGAGCAAAACTTGAACAGATGAGAAAGACGCTCCGAGTGTGCCGTGGGTCTTTGTCCAGCCTTTGCCGTCCCCATTTGGGGGATTGTGGGCCCAGCTCCCTCGTCTGCCCTGCCTCCTGATTTGGGGCTGGGGAGGAAGGGGAGTTCAGGGTAGATCCTGGAATCTCTTCCCATCCAGGAACTTCCAGAGATGGGGATTGGGACATCTCTTTCCCCCATTGCTTTGTCCAAAGCATTTCCCACTTTTGGAATGCATTCTATTTGTCCATGTTGGTGCTCCATCTCCCTCTCTGGAACCAAGACACGCTCCTCAGGGCAAGGATTCACTGATCTCCAACCCACAAGGAGGACCCAAGCCGGAATGCGGCCGGAGGAGCTGCCCCCTTGGGGGAGACGCTGTGTTCTCCCTCCTGGGAGAAGAACTGGGGCCTGCGGGGGTGATCTGGAGGACTTCCCCAGGGAGTGGCGGGAAGCAGATGCTGCACATCAAGGAGGGCCGGCAGCCTCCCGAGCACTGCGGCTTGCGCCTGCCGCGTGGGGCGGCTGGGGAAGAACTGCTCCCCGCTCTTCTCACAGGTGGACAGGCTCTCTCTGAAGCAGTACACAGACTGCTTGTCACACTCGCAGGCCCCAGCCCACAGGGACAGCCAACGCCAGGACCCAGGGCCCATCCACCTGCAGAAAGACAGGGACCAGAGCGTCACTGGGAACTTTCAGCCGTCAACCAGGGGTTGGTCTGAGTTTGGGGTGAATGGAGAGCTCAAATGTTAAAACAGAAAGGAAAACTACCCTGAACTAACACGGGGGAGTCTTGTTCTTCCCCCCCAAGCTCCTGTGACCACAGCTGGACATGGCACAAGTGCTGAAGCAGAGAAGCCTGGGAAAAGTTAAGAGGGGGTGGGGAGCGTGGGTTGATGGAGCTGGGCTCAGCTGGGCGGTTTTGTTGTTTTTATTACCTGCCCACGGTCAAAGCAACCCCCCCCACGCACTGCCATTGAGCCAATCCTGAATCATGGTAACCCCAAGAGCTGCATGGGACTTCATAGCTGTGATCTTTCTGGAAGTGGCTCACCAGGCTAGTGGGTGGTTTTGAAACTCTCTAACCTTTTTGATTTTGTATTTATTTATTTGTTAAATTTAAAAAATGTATTTTCACCCCCCTGCCCTCTTATTTGTTGCTGTTGATTTGTTCTTTTTTTTTTAATCACTTTATTGGGGGCTTGTACAACTCTTATCACAATCCATACACACATCGTGTCAAGCACATTTGCACATCTGTGGCCACCATCATTCTCAAAACATTGCTTTTTACTTGAGCCCTTGGTATCAACTCCTCATTTTACCCCTCCCTCCCCCTCCCTCCTCCCTCATGAACCCTTAATAATTTATAAATTATTATTATTTTGTCATATCTTACACTGTCCGACGTCTCCCTTCACCCACTCTTCTGTTGACCGTCCCCCAGGGAGAAGATTATTATGTAGATCCTTCTAATCGGTTCCCCCTTTGTACCCCTTTGTTCTTGAGATGGCGAAGACCCCAGTCAGAACAGTGCCCTCCTGTCAAATGCCTGAGAGGTGGGGCTGCACGCCTCCCAACAGAGCCTGATCTGCCCCCCACCTCCCGAGTCAAAGAACTTCCGCATTTCCCAAGTACGATACAGTCCGTTCTGTAAAACTCTTCTCCTCATGGTCCTACACTTGCTTGCTTCTCTCTCATCGGTGGGGAGCACAATGAACAGAGAAAACACCACCGCTGGAAAAATCCAAACTGTAGAATCATCTGTCTAGCCCACCCGCCACACCCCACTTTGGCTCTTCCCCACAGCTGAGGTGGAGAACCTCTAAGCTTCTGGATGCTGGTCAAGGACACACTGTTTTTACCAAGCCAGGGACCGCGCCAAGGTAAGAACTCATCTCCTAGATCCAGCGGCTTGCTTCAGAGCCCACCGGGATGCCTCTAGCAGCTCCAACCTAAGACGCTCAAAAGGGAACTCATGCCATTTGGATGTTCCTCCGTCCGCCCAGCCTGTCCTTCACCCACGCACGCATCTCAGTCAATGGCACCGACCTCCGATCCTCCCCGCCTTTGGCTTTTCCCATTCAGCCCACCAGCAAGCCTGAGCGGCTTTCTCTACACCAACACGGCTTCATGGCCTGCCCGCCTGTCTTCATCGTCTCCACTACCCCAATCCCCAGCACTGCCAACTCCCCTCTCTTGAATTAGGTTCACTTTCCTGCCTAAAGGCCTGCGGAGATTTCCCAGGATGCAAAGGAGAAATCTCAAGCCTACAAAGCAGGCTGGCGGTGGCCCGCCCCACCCTCCCTCTGCTCTTGTCACACTAGCTTGCTGCATGTCACACAGCTTGTTCTAGCTTGCCCCAGGGCGTTTGCACTTGCTGCTTTCTTCATCTACCATGCTTCTCCTGGGATTTTCAAAGAGCTGACTTAGTCCCACCCTCTAGGAATCACTGACTGACAATGATTCTTCGTAGGATTGTCACGAAATGCATGCTGTTGATGGTAGATGGGATGATTTCGGTGTGCCGGGCACACAGCAGCTCTGGCAGCGTAGTGGGTTATGCATTGAGCTGCTAGCCACAAAGCCAATAGTTTGAACCCACTAGTTGCTCCGCCGGAGAAAGATGAGGCTATTCACTCCTGTAAAGATTTAGAGTCTTAGAAACCCAAAAGGGCCATTCTACTCTGTCTCATGGGGCTGCTATGGGCTGGAGTCTACTTGATGGCAGTGGTGGGTTTTTTTTGGGGGGCCACACAGAAAACCCAAAACTCAGTGCCATTGGGTCAATTCCAACTCACAAGGATCCTAAAGGGCAGGGTAGAACTGCCCTTTTGGATTCCTGAGACCGTAACTCTTTACGGGAGTAGAAAGCCTTGTCTTTCTCCCTTGGAGCAGCTGACGGTTTCAAACTGCTGACCTTGCAATTAGCGGCCCCACCTGTAACTACTCTACCACCCAGGGCTCCTTGGCACACAGAAAGTGCTCCATCAATGCTGGCTATGATGATGATGATGATGCTCCCTGAGCTTACTAATATATGTACAAAAAACCATATTCCCTAAATGAATTTTGATTTACATTTCCGTCAAGGTATCTCCCATTACTGAAAACACATGGGTTCAAGAAAAACTTCACAGCAGAAAACAATTTGGCCCTGAAAGGGCGAAGTTGGACCCAATGCCACAGCTAGAATCTTTTTGTTTCCCTTTCTCCCTCTCCAAAGTCCGTAATTCTGCAGGAAGCTGTCCTCCCACATCTCCTTGGAGACTTGATTTCTCAAGACATGTCAACACCCACCCTACGCTTCAGCCGCACCTCTCTGATCACTGAACAAGATCTGCCAGGGACGTTCACGCCTCGGGGGCTCAGTTCCCAGGGCTCCCACGGATCCTGATGCTGGCTACCTTTGCCCTCCCACATCCCCTTCTCCATCTGTGGGCACTCTTCCAGACCTGTCAAGCTGGGCTCCCTGCCGGCATTCATCCATAGTCCCTACAACTGTCCATCTTTCTCTCCTCGTCTGTTCCCAGAGGGGCCCCTGGGGGACAGGGGGCACTGGGTCCTGTAAGACTGGTTCTCTGCCTCAACCAGCCTTCTTCCCCTCCCTGTGGGCCTGCCAGCCAGGGCTGCCACCTGGACACCTGGTGTGAGCGGCTTCTCTCATCTTCCTCGGCCCCACCTCACCCTTCTTCTTTCTTCCTTGTTTGCTTCTCTGTGGTCGGTTCCTTCCTGCCCCTCGTCCGGCTCGTTTCCCTCCTCCCTATTCTCTACACCTCTCCCTTCCTTTCTCACTCCCCTCTCCCCTTCACGTTTTAGCTTCCTGTTCTTTCTCATGGGTGGACTGTCATTCTCTCTGGGCTGCCAGTTCTACCGCCAATGGCCTCCCCAGGCTCCGGGCCTTCTGGGACTGGCCTTGACCATGGTCTATGGGCTCATGTCTGTAGGGTCATCCTTAGAAGCAA
>NW_022111357.1:25125993-25127004 GCF_000313985.2 Echinops telfairi | reverse complement strand
CACCCACTCCCTGCCACGGAGCCGATGCCAGCTCACAGTGAGCCTGCAGGACAGAGTAGAACTGCCCCTGTGAGTTTCCAAGACTGTAACTCTTTATGGGAGTAGAAAGCCTCATCTTTCTCCCAAGGAGCCCCTAGTGGTTTTGAATTGCTGACCTTTCCGTTAGCAGCCCAACAGGAAACCACTATGCCACCAGGGCTCCCTAGCTAAAGATAGGACCCTGCCTATTTCTTGAGATCTGCATTCGCTCAGTCACTTGGCAAACCTGAGCCGAGTTCACCGCGTTCCCATCGTGTGTCTGGCCTGGGCTAGGGCCTGGGGGTTCCATTAGGAGCCATCGGTCCACCCTGCCCAACCCCAGGGGCATGTATCTCTGCAGACTCTGAGCACAGCGCGCCACTCTCTGCTGCTCGGGCCGTCCATGCTCCTGGGGGGACAATGTACACGCCTCAACCACCTCAGTGCATCTCGGGCAGAGAGAAGCCCTTGGTGAGGACATGGGGCACATTTCCAGGGCGCACAGAGGTGGTGGTAAGGAGTATGTTCAGTGGTGCACTGAAAGGTCTTAGCACGCCAGGGAGCCCATGGGTGATCCTTACCACAGGCTAAGCCCTCAGCTGCCAACCTAAAGGTTGGCGCTTCTTGCCCATCCAGAGACTCTGCAGGAGAAAGGGCTGGTGACCTGCTCCCGCACAGATCCCAGAAAACCAAACTCCCTGCCTTGAAGTCCGTGCCGACTCAGAGCAGCCCTACAGGACCTGGTAGAACTGCCCCTGTGGGTTCCGGAGTCTCTCTGAAAGCAGAAAGCCTCCTCTTTCTCCCGCCAGAAAGATTATAGCCACAAAAACCCTCGGGGGCATTTCTACTCAGCCCCACCCAGGGTCCCTGGGAGTCAAAGCTGACTTGTAGGCACCCAGCAGCAACCACACCCTCACAGGCTGCTGGGAAAGCCCCCCACTCAGCAGAGGGGCCCCAGGGCTCAGGCTCCAGCCTCCCTGGGTGCTGATCTCC
>NW_022111357.1:25123618-25125371 GCF_000313985.2 Echinops telfairi | reverse complement strand
CCTGTGACCTCAAAACGGGGACACCGAGTTCATTCCGGCTCATAACGACTGTGGTTTCGGAGATGCCCGTAGCTCTTGCTGGCAGCAGACAGCCAGCTTTTGTTCTGGCGATTTCCCCTTGCCACCCAGGTCCATGGCAGCCCAGCGCGGAACCACTGCACCCCGGGGCGGGCGGGCTCCTGGTCCCGCCACGGAGTGTGTGGGCGGGGCAGTCTCTGAGGGCGTCCTCAGCTCTGGGGTTCCAGGAGATGGAGAAGAACAGGGTCTGGGCGCCCCCTGGTCCATGACTTTGGCCCTCGGAGCAGCACTGTCCCTGGGTGGACATGGCTGGGAACCCCATCAGTCCTGTGCCCGGGACTTGCGGAGGCTCCGCACATGTTGGAAGTAGACCCAGGACGGAGATACAGCTCTCCCAGCTCCCAGCTCTCAGCTCTGGGCCGGGGTGCAGGGCTTGGCAAGGCAGGTGTGAGTGCCAGGGAACTGCCTGCACCCACTGGCTGGGTCAGGTGTGTGTGTGTGTGTGTGTGTGTGTAGCCTCCAGGGGACTGTCAGAGGCTGTCAAGGCTACAGGAGCTGCTGGGCCTTCTGCTCAGGAGGGGGTAGCATTAGAGAAAAGTCTAGCTGTGGACAGTCCCCTGCCATCCAGCCACTGCCTGCATATCCCCTGCCACCAAGTATGTGCCAATCCAAGGTGAGTTCCTAGTGTCACCTCCTGGGGCCCTGTACTCTTCCCCCATTGCTTTGCTCTACTCTCCTGCACAGCCTGGCAACACTGGTGCCCCTCATGGGAAGAGAAGAAAGCGAAGTTGAGAGGGGTGCCCAAGCCAGCCCCGCATGCAGGCTGAAGGCTGGTCTGGGCCTCAGCCCCCAGGGATGGTGGGGAGAAAGGAGCTTCACCTAGGGAAAATCCCAGCTACCTCCCCGCACTGCAGGGGAGCATCCGAGACAGCACCCTTAAACGTTTTGTCTTCTCAAATCCTTGCAGGTAATCCTGGATCAAGACTAAAAAGAGGAGGAAGAAGTCATGTGAAAACAACCTAGTGGCTGGGTTGAGCAGAGCATCCCAGGGGTCCCTGTGCTGTGTGCCTGTCCCCTACTGACCAACAGCCAGGCTGTGGTGGGGATCCCCAGTATGGGGCAAAGAGAGGTGGGAGGAGGAGTCCCTGGTCTCAGGGTGCATCATATTCAAAGAAAGTAATACGCTGGAGGCAATCTCTTCCAGGCCCCTTTCTCCCACCCCTCTCCCCAGGCCCTGGCCTTGACCTTGGCCTTGGGGATCCCAGGGACACACTCTACTTGTTGGGCACCAGAAGGATCCAAGTTGGGAAGCCTGCAGGAGCTCACGTGGGAAAAGGGGGGCCCTTACCTTCAGACAATGCGAGGGAGGGCCAGGATGGAGGCCTGAAGAACTGGCCTTCCATTGCAGGGGTCTGCGCACTCCCGGAGTCAGAACTCTGAGTTTGGGGCAGTGAGGAGACAGGGGGTCTGAGTGCTGAGTGTCCAATAAGAGACAGCAGCACAAAACCCCCAGTTTCTGGGGAGATGAGTGGGGGGCAGGTGCTAGCCCTCTGGCCTGGGAGGAGACAGATGAGATAGGAGAGCTCACAACGGCTGATAAAAACCCTCAGGCGATAAGTCCATGTCTTTATCCAGACCTCTATAAATGCCCTTTGCCTCCCAGCTCTTTCCTCTATTTCCCTTGACTTTCCTCCTGTCCCACGATCATGCTCAGCCCCCACCAGGGTTTCAGCAA
>NW_022111357.1:25119456-25121690 GCF_000313985.2 Echinops telfairi | reverse complement strand
CAAATGTGCTTTACACAATTGATGTATGTATGGATTGTGATAAGAGTTGTATGAGCTCCTAATAAAACGATTAAAAAAAAACCCTCGGGGGAGTGCATCAGGGAATCATGTACCCCATGGGACCAGGCTGAGGGCCACTGGTTCTTGGGAGCAGCCAGATCACCGGCTCGCTGCCATGCTGCTGCCCGCCTTTGCTCTTCAGAGCTGGCTTTGCCCTGTGGGAACCTACCAGCCCCAGACAGGCTGCAAGATGTTGGGGGCCCTTCCCTATGCCCTGGACACTCAGTCCACCTGTTCACCCTTGCCCTTGCCCTTGCCCTCGCCCCTTGAATGGCATCAACACAACATTCATTTCCTTCCTTCCCCTCCTTCTTACTTCTGTGTCCCTGCAACACCCATCACAGTGTGGGGCATGCAATTGCCCTGGACAAATATTTGCTATCTGCCTCACAGAAGGATAGCCAAGTGGCTTCGTGCCATACATGACAGACAGGAGGAGGAATGCTCTGCTTGGCCGCGGTTGCCATGCAATGTAGTCTCAAGGCAACAGATGTTTATTTGAGCAACTACTAGGTAACCAAGGAGCCCTGGTGGCTGCTAACCAAAAGGCTGGTGGTTCAAACTCACCAGCGGCTCCGAGGGAGAAAGAGGAGGCTGCCTGCTCCCATAAAGAGCTACCATCTCAGCAACCCCAGGGATACTTCTCCTCTGTCCTGGGGGGTCGCCGTGAGCCGGAATCAACTCAATGGCAGAGGGTTTGGTTTGGGTGGCTTCGTGGTTAAGAGCTTGGCTGCTAACCGAAAGGCTGGAGAGTCCAGCTCACCCAGCAGCTCCAGGGAAGAAAGACCCTGCGACCCCTGCCTGTAAAGACTGCAGACCAAAAGACCCCAGGGGGCCATTCCAGTCAGAATTAGCTCGGTGGCACCCAATGACGATGACCACTATGTCAGGGGCTCATGCCTGATGCTTGGGGAGGGTACTGGGGGTCCAGCTGTGGACAGGAGCCCAGAGGCACGAGGCTTCTCCCAGGGACCTCCTCCCATCCCAAGGCAGACAGAAACATCCTGTTTCCTCAACGTTCTTCTGGTGAAAAAGGAGGGGCCGTAAAGGAAAGGTCCCATGACGGGCCCCCAAGAGAGGGCTACTCACAGAGCACCGTGCCGTTGGCCATGTGGAACTGGTAGCCGTTCAACACGGGCTGGCAGTCCAGCTGTTTCAGCTTCTCATTGCAGCAGTTGTGAGCCAGGCAGCACCTGGGGCCAGAGGAGAGGGTGTGAGGGGCTCCCTGCAGGGTGGGGGGTCCTGAGGGCGCAGCTAGAGGCCCTCACCTGCTTTACCCGAGGATGAGGACACGCTGAAGGTGGGAAAGGGAATCACTGACCATACATAGCTGCTACTACTCAGAGCCCTTTCTAGAACCCATTACTAGCTCACTGACCCCCAAAGCCGCCGCAGGAAGCGCCACCACGGCGGCCATTCCATAGAGGAAGAACTGCGATCTGGAGAGGTCCGTCCCCCAGAATTCCACCACTAGAAAATGGGGTGCCCAGCACGCAAATCAAAGTCTGTGTGATGCTCAGTCCACAGTGTTACCAGGCGCCGTGGCGGTCAGTGGAAGCAGGCCTAGTCACTGCTCTCTCGTTCCGCACCATCTGTGGGCTGGGGGCCATACAGCGGGGCATGCAAGTGGAGAAGAGAGCCAGAGATGCCCCCTCACCCCGGCAGGAGAACAGGAATACAGAGACACCGCCACCTGCCTGGGGATTCAACTCAAAGAGAAAATAAAACTTGCCTGGCTGATACTCTGAGCAAGGCATTTCTGTCCTGCTATCCCCACTGGTGGCAAGCAGGCTCTCCGTCACCTTTGATTGCACACACACACACACACACACACACACACACACACACCCGCCCCACCAAACCTTACTCCCTGCCAGTGACTTGACTCTGACTCCTAGTGACCCTTTAGGGCAGCAGTTCTCAACCTGTGGGTCGAGACCCCTTTGGGAGTCGAACAACCCTTTCACAGGGGTCACCTGATTCATAACAGTAGCAAAATTACAGTGATGAAGTAGCAACAAAAATAAGCTTATGTGTGGGGTCACCACACATGAGGAACTGTATTAAAGGATCTCGGTGTTAGGAAGGATGAGAACCACTGCTTTAGGGTGTGGTAAACTGACCCTGTGACTGGTGGTTTTGAACTGCTGACCTTGTGGTTAGCAACTCACTAC
>NW_022111357.1:25094048-25119085 GCF_000313985.2 Echinops telfairi | reverse complement strand
GTCTAAGGGCAGGTTGTTCTTGGTCTTCACTGTTCCTACCTGTAAAATGGGTTTACCTCCCTCAAAAAATCCTTGTGGGGATTAAATGGAACCTTAGGTGCCAACCCACCAAGCCCTGTGCTTGGCACAAGGTGGGCACTTCACAGTGACAGCGGCCTTCCAGGACTCTGGGCCCTTCTAACCAGAACACTCCATGACCCATGAGCCCAATCCAGTGGATTTTCAGAGCTGTTCTGGAAACATATTGATCCACATTAGGCTGCGTATGGCTAGGAGTGGGACATGATGTTCTTTTTTTCAGATGAAATGATGAACTTCTTGTTTCCTACCTCCCTGTGCCCTCACCAGGGGACACCAACCTCTGGGTATCAGAGTCCACCCATCACATACCCCATCTTTGTGAGTAGACCCCGGCAAGTAGGCTGTCCTCTGGGTCCCTGCCCCGACCCCACCCAGATGGGCAACATCCCCCAAATGATCCTCCCTCCCCAGATCTGGAATCGGGACTGAGCAGAAGCAAGTCCGTCCAGCTGCGCCTATAAACCTTAAAGCCGAGGCGCTGAGGACTGAGACGTGGCGGAGTTGGTGACACTATGTGCAGGACCCGGAGCAGGATGCAAATGTAAGGACTGTGTCCAAGAAGTAAAGACTTCAAGGTGGTGACAGGAGAGCAGTAAACCACGCCCGGTCCTTTCTGAACATGGGGCCCCTGTGACTGGGCAGGTCACACGCCCAGGAAGGCTGCCCGGTCTCTGGGTTCTTCCAGACCTACCCTCTGGCTCCCACCCATTGTTCCCTTCAAGGTGACAGCACTGGTTTCTGCCTCTTGCCACCCTAATGCCCGCCTCTTGCTTCCAGCATGGACAGACTTCACTCCAAATTGGGTGGGGTAGCCCGGGAGCCCCACCATTGGTGCTCACCGGTCAGTGTCATGCCCCCCAGCCCGCAGTAGCACTCAGTAGTATGAGAAGAAGGCACTCCGCCCGTGATGTGTTTGACCATCCTTTGAAACTGCCAGAAGCTGCTCTGGGCGGGAGCCACCACTGCCGGTGGGGAAATAAGACAGGACAAAGATGCAGAGAGAATGATGCCACTTGGACTTCCCCAGTGCCTGCCCCTGGGTGCAGGGGTGCGGCTGGCATCATTAGCCCCTTTCATGGAAAAGAAAACAGGGTCAGATGGCCCCCCAGACCCAGCTGGCATCTTGCTAAACCTGGGTGCACACACGTTTCCATGACACTGGGGACAGTGCTCTCTTGTCAACCACAGTCTCCCCACCCCCATAGAGTGGGAAGCCACTGAGACGGAAGAAGCCCCCTCAGGTCTGCCTGCTGCAATATGAAGTGGGACAAGGCAGAGCTCAAAGCCACCTCCTTCAGCAGGCGCCGGCCATATGCCGTCTCACAGCAAAAACAGCATGCCAAAGACCAAAGACGCAGGAAATTGCCCTCAATCCATTAAAGGAAAAAAAGAGGCAAACACGCGTGTACCCAGCAATTTCACATCTACAAAAGGCTTACGAAAGTAGGCAAAACAAGGCTGTCTGCTGCTGCAGCAATCTCAATTTTGTTTTCTGTGGGATCAAACATTTGGAAACCACCCACATGTCCACCGATAGAGGAATGATAACTAAATGATGTGCCGTGGAAACATAGCAGTTTAATAGCAGTATCTCTAGGCAATGGGATTGAGGAGGTAAGCCGAGGAACAAACAATGTGTATTTTGTAAGCATCTCTGTGGTCGGGGTTTTCCCCCCTTTTTACAGTGAAGATGCACTGATTTCCATCTACAATGTCTCAAACGTGTCTGTGTAAGCCTAGGAGGGTGGCCACCATGCTCAAAAGTGGTTTCATGGGTGTCAGAGAAACACTGGCGTCTGGCAAGCATGGGGAGGGGCTTGACCTTGTGACGACGCCTCCAGTTCGACTTCTAAGTTACAAGCGTGCATTCCTTTTGAAGAGCCCTGGTGGTGATGCGAGTTGGGCTGCTAACCTCTAGGTCAGCTGTTCGAAACCACCAGCCACTCCCAGCGAACTATATGAGGCTTTCTACTCCCGTAAAGAGTTACAGTCTCAGAAACCCACAGGGGCAATTCTGCTTTGTCCTAAAGGGCTGCTAGGAATCGGAGTTGAGTATTACTTTTTGCTGAAGCCTTGGTGGCACCATGGTTAAAGCGCTCAGCTCAATCTCTCCTGCCACTCCGCAGGAAAACAATGGGACCACCTGTTCTAAGATGGAAACTCTATTGGTTGGTTCTGTAGGGTTGCTGGGAACCTGAATCACTAAGTTTATTGCTTTTGCAATAAAACGAAAACAGGCCCTTGAAGGCGCAAAGCAGAGCGTGCACTTGGGGGAAATTCCTCTGGAGCCTCGCTGCCGTATGAGGATGGTTTGGGAAACCTGCGCTCATCAGGCTCTGCAGAAGGGCATGAAGCCCTGGAGCGGGTGGGGACCGGAGGGAGTGAGGCTATTGTCCCCTGCCCTCCAGAGAGGGCTGGGCCATGCCTAGGCACTGCTCCTGGGAGCACCGTGCAGAACTGCAGATGGGGTCCTACTTGCATGTGGGACCCCAGAATTTCTGCATGCAGATATTCAGGACCTCTGTGAGCTTGAGAATTTCCTGCATACGAGTCATCTCCAACCCTGTGATCCTTCAAACTGTAAATTCCACCATGGAGTCAAACGCAAACCAGACTCACTGCCATCGAGTCAATTCCGACTCATGGCAACCCTATGGGGCAGGACAGAACCGCCCCTGTGGGGTTCTCAGATTATAACTCTTTACAGGAGTAGAAAGCCCAATCTTTCTCCAAAGGCACTGGTTGGCGGGTTCAAACTGCTGACCTTGTGACCAGCAGCCCAACCATAACCGTATATACGACCCATAAAACCAGAACTCAAACTCACTGCCATCGAGTCGAGTTCCACTCTCAGTCACCCTATAACATAAGCTAGAAATGCCCCTGAGGGCAGAAAGTCTCATCTCTCCCCCATGTAGCAGCTGGTGGTTTTGAACTACTGACCTTGCAGTTAACAGCTCAACGGGTAACCATGATGCCTCCAGGGCTCCTCGACTGACTAAAGAGGGGAATCTATTTTTGACATTCTGTCTTAAGAGCCCCAGTGTTATTACCTCAGGGCTGGCAGAGAGTCCCTGGGTGGTACAAATGGTTAACACAGTTGGCTGCTCACCAAAAATCTGGCAGTTCAGGTCCACCCAGAGGTGCCTCGGAGGAAAGGCCTGGCAGTCCGCTCCTGACAAACCAGCCCCTGAAAGCCCTACGGAGCACAGTTCTACGCTGACAGAGTAAGCCTCTCACCGCTCGGTAGAGGTATGCCATCTGACCACTAGCAGTGGCTTATCAAAAGTCAGCAGAGAATGTCTTTCTGATGAGAATCAGTCATTCCTAAATATGATGCCTGTGAGAGGTGAATAAGGAAAATTCACGGAATTTTGAGGTGTTTGAACTCCGGTCTGGGGAGAGCCTTGAATGTACCATGAGCCGCCAAAAGAACCCCTCAATCTGTCTTGGAAGAACAGTGAAAACGCTCTAGAAGTGAGGATGGAGAGCCTGGGTCTCGGGCACTTTGGAATTGTTGTTCAGGTAAATCCAGCTCAGAAAAGTCCAGCCCCACTTGCACTATGGTTCCAACAAGGCTTTTCTCCCTTAATATCCAGGGATCTTATCCATAGACTTGCTGTTGTTGTTGTTGTTGTTGTTAGCTTTCATGAAGTCAGCCCCCTCCTCAAGGCAACTCTGTGCACAAGGGACTGAAATGCTGTCTGGCCTGGGCCATCCCCAGGATCAGTAACGGACTGACCTGTTCTTATCCGTAGAGTTTTCGTGGACTGGTTTTTGGAAGGAGATTACCGGTCTTTCTTCCTACTCTATCTCCATCGCGAAGCCCCACTGAAACCTGGTCAGCATCTTGCTGTTGTTGTTCGGTGTTGTTGAGTAAGTGCGGACTCTCCACGACCTACATCTGACAGGCGGAAACACCACCTGGTCCTGCGCCATCCTCGTCACTGTTCTTACGTTTGAGCTCATTGTTGGAGCCACGTTGTCCGTCCAACTCATCAACGGTCCTCCTCCTTCACAACATGACCATCTACTTTTTCAGCATGATGTCCTTTTCCAGGGACGGGTCTCTCCAGAGGACACGCCCAAAGTACGCCGCCATCCTTGCCTCTAAGGAGCATTCTGGCTGCGCTTCTTGCAAGACAGATTTGTTTGCTCTTCTGACTGTCCATAGCACTTTCGGTATTCTTCATGAGCGCCGTCACTCAAAGGCGTCGGGGTTTCTGCGGTCGTCCTTCTTCCCTGTCCAGCTCTCACATGCGTGTGAGGTCATTGAGTCTGACACACCGTTGTCCTCCAAGTGACATCCCACTTTTCCAATACTTTAAAGAGGTTCCAAAGGATGTGTTGTTTGCATTCCTGACTGTTGGTTTCTTGAGCACTGACTGTGGATCCACGGGAGATGAAATCCTTGACATCAACCACAGCAATGGCAAACCCCACTGACGGAAGGGCGGTGACCGCGTGTGGGGCAAAGCAGCCAGAGATCACCTGGCTCCTGCATGGAAGATGAGACTTCTGTTCCTTAGGACCCCCCACCCCACCCAATGCCCCACTGCTTCATATTTACAAACTTAGTCTTTCTGAATCTTGGTGCCCTCTCCTGCAAAGTGACACTGAAAATACCTACCAATCATTTCTGACACTCATTCATAGGCTGATTACTGCATGCCAGGTACCGTGCTGGGGAAGTGTTCACTGGTGGGCAGCTAGTTAATCCTCAACAATAACACAGGCGGGAGAGCCTATAATCATTTTAGAGATGGGGAACCTACGACTCTGAGAAGCCAAGGAACTTCCTCAGGCTCAGGCTCCCCAGGCTTCATGCCTAATTCACAGACCTGTTATGAGGGCCAAGGGAGGGGTGAGACAATGGAAGTAAAACCAAGTTGTGTTATTAAGCACTATGGTAGTCGGTGTGTTAGTAGGGGTTAGCCAGAGAAACAAATCCAGAGACACTCATATATGTGTAACAGAGAACTTCATATCAAAGAGTAATTGTATATTAAGAAAAGATCCCAACCCAGTCCAGATCAAGTCCATAAGTCTGAGATTAGCTCATATGTCTGATACCAATGGATAAATTCCTATTCCGACTCACACACCACATGCAATGATGCCAAATGCAGGGAGATTGCAGGCCAGTGGGTGGGAGGGAAGTCTTGTGGATCCAGTGGCAGTGGAAGCATCTCAGCACTGGCAGGGGTCTCCACATGGTTCCACCACCTCCAGGGCTCTGGCTCCATCAGCTTAGTTCCATATGGCTTGTCAACAGGAATGTGTAGCAGAGAAAGTGTGTCTGGCTGCCAGTGAGCTATTTATCTCCGTCATGCCTCCAAATGAGGTCATCGAGCTGTGACCTGATTGACAGGCTAGACTCCACCCTTCCTCAAGTTAACAGTAGATGATGTAACTGCCACCATCAGTGTGGTTGCTAGCCGTCACCACGTGGTGTCGCAGGAGAAGGTGCTCCGGGTTCCAACAGCTGCTTTTCTGGTTTTCCCCAAAGCAGGTCCCAGGCCTTTCTTCTGAACAGAACCTCCGCCGTTCTGGTTCTCAGCTGAGTGCATCATGACCACAAGCAATGACGAGACCCACCCCTGGCACATTTCCAACTAGACGACAGAGGAGTGTGTGGGCTTGGCATTCCTTACTCAGACCCTTTCTGGTATCAGTTCACAGCCCCCCTTTAAAGGCAACTGGTCCTTCTAGGTCTGCATCCTAAGTCAGGCTGGCACAGGTAATGGTGGGACTTGGCATGAGAGCCACAGCTCCGCTGTGGAGGATCTAGCAGGTGTGGCGTTTCAGCGAGACTGGCAACACTTTGAAATGAGAGTCCTGCTGCCAAGCCCGGGAGAGTTCAGCAGGCACCTGGGTTATTTTTGCCCCCTTTTCAGCGTGGTGGATGCTGTGAGACCCGGCCCTTCCCAGGCCTGGCCCCAGCCAGCCTTTACTTCAAAGGCAGCTCCGTGTGCTTTTAATGAGGTTCCACCTCTGTCGGCTTGCTGTCTCTTTCTCTTGAGTCGGAGAGGGGAGGGTGTGCAGGACCGCTCCATGAAGAAGGGGCTCGGAGCTTTCAAACGAGCAGGTGACAAGGCTTTGCAGAGGTGAAGACAGAAAGGGAGCTTGGCACTTGAGAGATAGCTGTCATCCACCCTGACGGAGGGCGACCTTGGGTACAACAGAAGGAAACACGGCCCAGGCCTGCATCACCCTCACAACTGTTGTGTGGCTACTGGGTCCATCCGCCTCAACGAGGGGCTCCTTCTCCCTCTCTGACCAACACAACGCTTTCCTCCAGCGGTTGGGCCTCCCTGCAGGCTTGTCCCAAGCGAGCGAGTCAGACAATGTCCTGTGGGGATCTATGGAGCTTCTATCGGTTGATTTTCCAGCTGTTGATCATCAGTCCTTTCTTCTGAGTCTATCTTAGTATGAAAACCCTACAGACGTCAGGCCGCCAGGGGTGACCCTGCTGATACCTGATATACAGTTGGCATGGTTTACAGCATCACAGCAACACGCAGGCCACCATGGTACAACATGCTGATAGATAGGTGGTGATCGGGTGCTTTACTGGTCATACCATAGGACAGGCTTTTAATAAACACCAACTATGTGCTCTTCTAATGAGACAAGATTTGGGTCCAAGGAGGGCTTCTGAGCCAGCTGGAGAAACCAAATGGGTAAATACCAAAATAGACAGCAAAAGCCGCATGAAGAGAAGTTCTATGTTTGGGTCCCCAGTGTTTCTTGCGTGCTTAGCACAGGCTCTAGCAGATGGCACCCCCATCCCCACCCCCACCAGGGCTAGGGTCTTGACTGCTGCCACTACCACAGCTGTGCCCCTTACTGGGAATTGCTGTCGGGGCTGCCCCGGCCAAGGTCAGGATCTCCTCTCCTGGCCCATGTCCGGCTGAGCTGATGCTATCAGTGGTGGCGCCCTAGCCTCCTCCAGGACAATTCTGCACTGCCACCCAGCTCCAATGCTTTCAGGAGGCCTCTGGGAGAAAATAAGAGCTTGCAAGCTGCCTGAGGACAAGGATCAAGTCCATCTACTCTAGTGCTGACCTAGCCCTGGGCCTGGAGCAAATGAGTGGCAATGAGGATGCTGGGCAGCGTTTATAGGGTACTTATCTCATCCCTTGCACAGTTCTGAGCACTTACCTACTACTTACTCATTTCAGCCTCGGCCCCCAACACCCAGCTAGTGGAGTATTGTCAGTATCCTCATTTTGCAGATAAGGTAAGTAGGCACAGAGAGCTGAGCAGTAAATACATATTTGAGGACTAAATGAAGGCATGGTCAGAGTCTAGTTGTACTTCAAGGTCCAGAAAGTAGCTCCAGGACAACCCGCCGAGTGTGGTGTGCAGAGCACCTCCTTGATTCACAGCAAAGCATTTAGAGTTAACCCTAGTTTACCGACAAGGGAACTGAGGCCCAGAGATGGGAGGTGATTTGCCCTGCAAGTGGAGATGCAGGACCTGGTTCTAGTGTTGTCTCCAGTGGCTGCTAATCCCTCGCTGACCTGTCTCTATGACCCAAGGGCTGTACCTAAGCAAGGCACAGCTAAACAAACAAACCCGAGAACAGACCAGGCAGCTAAGTAGATGCCCCGATGCTCTTATTTTAACCACAATTCTGACACGCCTCTCTTGCTCAGAGCCAGAAATGGAATAGCAATGATGTCACCGTGGCTGCTATTAACTAGTAGGAAGGCCAGGGAGGAATGATTAAAACGATAACTACCCAAACACAGAAACCTGACGCCCCTGGATGTTGGAGCAAGTCGCTCTCCCCACACCTGCGGCACAGTGATTGATTTTGAGTCTCCAAGCAAGGGTTCCCTTGGACAAGAGAACTCTGAATTCGTGTCAGAGAACTAAGTTGGGGTGGCGCTCCAGCACTTTCTGGCAGAGAGATTTAATTGCCTCAGACTTCAGTGTCCTCCTCTGGGAGGCCATGGCCTTGGTCCCCCACCCAGGCTTGCCTGCAAAATTGAAGCTCACCAAGGTGAGAGCATTTTGCCAGCTGTAACCATGGTGAGTTGCTAGGTTCGGTGTGTTCCTTAGGAGTGGGGAGTAAGCTTCTGGGAGCTTTCCGGTGATATGGGGGCAAATGATAAAAAGCTGAAATACTTTTTCTTCTAAAAGCTTCCTTCTCAATGCTTTGAACATGAGGATGGCAGCATATGGGCCAATGTGCTTGACACCTGGATGAATGTATGGATTGTGATGAGAGAGGTAAGAGCCCCCAATAAAAGTATTTTAAAAATAAATCAAAATAAAAACTCTAAAGGAAAAAGGTAAGCTATGGTAGGATTTCATAAGCGGGACTCTGGATCACAAGACAGAACTGGTGATTCTCAAACTGTAAGAAGCGGTGTGTGAGCAGCCTTCTAAGGTGCAAATATTGGTCGTCCCCATCCTGAGCAGAGCAGAATGACAAAAATAAAAGTCAAAGAAAACAATTAAAAAGATAAAATAAAAGCTTCCTTCTTGCAGGTCCCCTCGGGAAGCTGACTCACAAGAAGACCGGTGCCAGGCTCTTGGGCCCTCTCTCTGGTAAGCATCTACCAGGCACCATCTCTTTGAAAGGTTATTCAGGACTGCCACTGGCGTGCCTGATGATGAGATCAAAGGCAGATGAGGCAGGACACTGGGCCCAGGTCTGAAATTTAGACACCGCTAGTTCCAAATGAGATGGGTCCCTGGTGGTTCAGTAGTAGAACCGTCACCTTCCGTGCAGAGGACCCGGGTTCTATCCGCGGCCAACTTACCTTGTGTGCAAGCACCACCCAGGGCTTTTGTTTTGTGAAGATGCTTAACAGGTTTCAGCAGAATTTCCAGGCAGACAGAAAGGAAGGTCTGGGGTATAGTTCCAAAAACTCAGTCAGCGGATACTTGAGGGATCACAATGGTCCAACCCTCAACCCATCAGAGCGATATTGCAGTAATGGGTGCCATTTTGCCCTGTTGAGTGTGGGTTCACCAGGAGGCAGGGACAACCTGCCACAGCTAACCGCAGTGACCCCAGCAGCCAAAGACTCGTTGGAGACAAGATGCTGAGAAATCCAGAGTTCCTACCTTCAGCTCAGCCCTGGGGGAGGTCCCTTAGACTACGAGGCCGACACCCCGGAGGGATGCTAAGCAGCAGTTTGCTGCTCTCTCCATCTAAAAGCCAGCTGGGGAGTCGTCATCACCATCACTGTTCATTTCACTCTCCTTTGCCACACACAGTTTTCAAGTCCCTGCCTATAAGGAACTGCTACCCTCCGGAAGGAGAGGGGCACTGCAGGGTGAGAACAACGCTCAAAGATGCTCACCAAGCCCTGCCCATGTGCCTGGCGATGTTCTGGGATCTTTGCATGGATTATCTCATTTCATCCTGTCAACATCTCCATCCCACGGATGTGGCGCCTGATGTCCATGGGACTTAAGACAGTTAGCTGCCCAAGATCCATTGCCTAAGACCCTTAGCTAGCAAGTGGTGAAGTCAGGATTCAGACTTGAGCCTTGACTCCACAGAGAGCCCCTGCGACCAATCTACTCGGAGGGTAGAGGGGATACTTGGGTGCAGGAAGGGCTTTGGAATCCGCTGGGCTTTCGTTCGAAAACGTTCTGCCACTCGTTCGCTGGGAAGCACGAGATCCGGTTGTTTTCAAAGGCAATGGAGGCCAGTTGTAGAGGTTTCATGGAGAAGCTACTGGAAACAGGGTACACAGGGTGACCCACGGGCTCCAGAGGGACAGGAAGGGACACATGAGGTCGTGGGGTGGGGTATGAGCAAAGGCCTTGATGGAACAGGTGTCTTTTAAGGTGAGTCTTGAAGGATCGGCGATTTGGATTAGCTTCAGGAAAAGGATGGGCAAGGCCATGACGGTGAAGAAACTGAGGGTTCATTTCGGGGCCCCGAGAGAGAGCTGGGAAGGAAAGCAAGAGGTGGCTGGAGAGAAAGTGAGCCCTCTTTGAGCTGGTGACGTCTGCTCCTGTTTCCTGAGACTCCACTTCATAGGCATGACAGACAGCAGGCACTCGCGGGCTCCGGAAAGGACAGGAGACAGAGCCCCTTCTCTCTTTAAAGAGCAGGCTGGCACAGCAGTTGACTGGCAGCTTCTTTTCCTTCGCTTTCTTATGGCCTTACCCTGGAGCTGTGCATGGCACCACAGGGGGGCAGAAGGCATCCGCTGCCACAGGCCCAATCATCAGGGCAGGAGCACGCGACAGGAAGCCGATCTGGTTTTTCAAAGGGCTGCGTACTTCTGAGGTGCTGTGCAAACAGCTGATGAAGAATCTGCTTCCCTGGTTTTCTGGGTGGGCGAGGAAGGGCTGGAGAGCTTTGCCTGGTTGTTTCTGACAGAGTCATTTCAGAGAAATAAGCTGCCAGAAAGGAATGCCAAACCCTCCAGCTCCTAAACCACCATCTCGGGCACCTTCCCGGGGCCTCGGCTGTCTCTGTGGATGTCCAGAGTGGTGGGGGGAGGGGAGAGGAAGATGAGGGGGCGGAGGGGGGGAACAGAGGGAGGGCAACCTTACCAGGAAGCCTGCCCAACCCAGGCCTCCCAACTGTTGCCATGGATCAGGAGTGTCCTCTTGGTGACAGACAGAAGCCCCACTGCTAGGCTGACTTCCTCCTTCCCATTCCCCCAAAAGACTTCCTGTCTCTTCTGATCCCTTGGGACATGATCCCATCAGGCCCGTTTGCCTGCTCTTCCGGTCTCAGCTCCAATGGTAATGCAAAGCACATGATTGGTTAACTCTTTGACAGCGTGTCATGTGTCCTCTCAGCTGAAGTATGGGCTTCCTGAGGGCAGCCTCTTCCTTACCTGAGACTCTCTGCCCAGGCCAGACAGCAATGCCAGATAAGAAACCCTGATTCTATTTGCTGATCATATGGAACTCGAATGTCTGCTCACACTGTCCTCAGTAACACCGCCTCTAAGGGACCCATCAAGCATCTACACCAGTGCTTGGCAGACAGCAGTGCCATTGGGACTCCTTGGGAACCCATCTTCATGCCACCTTGGTAGAAAGGCCTCATCCATTTAAGTTGGGGTGTGAAGGGTGACTAGGAATTAGGTAAATGAGCGTGGGGGAGAAGAATCTTCTTGCACAAGGAACAGTAGGAGAAAGTCTGGAGTACTGTGAGGGTGTGTGTGTCTGTGGCCAAGCGGGAGTCCATGGAGGGGCGCCGTTAGTTTTGGATGGAACCAGAAGACGGGCACCACTTTCATTAGAACAGGAGGGCGGAAAGCAGGGACGTGAAGGCAGGCACGTTTGTAGGTTTCCATATGATGGCTTCTATTTTCTCTCCGAAAAGGGAGGTACGGTGAGCTTCTGAGAGGAAAGAGGAAGGGAAGGGGTGGAGAGCTTCGGGAGAGAGAACCAGGTTTAGAAATAAACTGAAAGGCGAGAGACCTGCGCTGGGGAAGATGGAAGGATGGCTGTGCAGTGCTGGAGACCCACGCGTCCACTGCACCAGCCTGTGTGTCTGGCGGAGTGCTCTAGTACAGGAGTGCAGGGAGAGAAGGCAGATGGTGGCTGGTTTGGGCGATGCCTTCAGTAGATGGGAGAGAGCTAAAGACAGCCGGGCAAGGTCCTGGAGGATTCAGGGAAGAGAGTACTAAGGTCACAGGTAGAGAAGTGCTGGGTGATGGGTGGGGAAGGGCACACGCCCAAAGCCTGCAAGTCCCAAGATGAAAAGCAAAGGCAGTGGAGACAGAGACAAGGTAATTTGCTGGGACATCTAGGAGGTTAGGGACACATGGCCAAAGCAAGTGCTGGGGTGGCTCATCGCAGGGCAAGCCCCAGGGGGGCCCAGTGGTGAAGGGCTGGACTAGAGAGGGACGAAAAACAAAACCAGCCAACCAAACTCACTGCCATCCAGGCGATTCTGATTCACAGTGACCCTCGAGGGCACACACACACACACACACACACACACACACACACACACCATGGGTTTCCCAGACGGTGCCCCCCAGCCCCCAGCCCCCACTCCCAGGAGAGGCAGAGATGGGTCAAGGATGGGCTAAGGGCTAGGGGTTCTCTGATTCTCTGACCCCAACTGGGCAGGGCCACTCCCAGCAGAGGGCATACTGACTCACCTGAGGTTCTCAGTCTAGCATTCCCGTTCCTGGTCCCTCCCCCACCCCGCAACTCCACCCCACCCACCCCACCCGTCCAGGGCGGTTCCGGTCAAGCCGGAAGCACGTGCCTCCCCACCCAGTAGCGGTTGCTCTGGAGACCAGGGCTGTTTACCAGCAGACGTGGAGGGGAGCTGAGCGAAGGCGCGGATGGAGCGGAGCTGCGAGGTGAGCGCGGCGGTGCCTGATCCCGCGGACCTGGCGCTGGCCCGCTGCCTGGTGTGGGCACCCGAAGAGGCAGGTCCTGAGCTCTCGGACACGTGTCCCAGGGAGGCCTCCCCAGACCCAGTCTCGATGGGCGAACCCCGCCAGATCAGACAGGGGCCTTGGGAGGGGTCGCTTCAAAAACAGGGGGGGGAGTGTAAAGCGCACACCGTGACCGCAACAGGAAAACTGCGAGTTCTGCTGAAGCCCATCGGTCTGGTCTGGGGAGCCGCTGGGCCATCCCCTCCGGGCTGGGTCTAGGCAGGGACACTGGGACGCAGCAGAGTTAAAAAAGGACATCCCTGTCACGTGGAGACAAAGCTACCCGGGACCTGCGCCCTTTCACCCAAGCCAGCGCGCACTTTCTAGGCGGGCTTCCCCAGCCCTGCCCTGCTCTGCTCTGCTGACCGCCTGCCCCAGCACCCCGTCCCCCTCTGCCACGCCTGGCAGCCCACGGAATCCTCTCCCAGGCCCCAGCTTAACCTTCCTTCACTTGGTGGCTTGTGGCCCTGCTCACTCCTAAAAGACATGGCACGCTACAGCGGACAGTGTATTCTGATCAAGAGTCCCGGGAGGACTGGGAATAATCTTGAGATTTGAGGTTTGCTTTAGCTCCGGCCACCTGCCGGCTCCCGTTGGTGCCCTGAAGGTTTTTTTGTTCGTTGGTTTTGTTTTTCTGTCCATGGGGTGGGAGTTGGGGGCGTTGTCCTGCCATAGTACTAACTGATAAACATTAAAAAAAATTTTTTTTAATTGTGAATTAGGTGAGGGTTTACAAAGCAAGATCATCATCTTTTTTTTTTTTTTTGCGTTCAGCAACTTTGGGTAAACATTTTTTAAAAAGACCAATTCAAAGTGTGCATTCTGGTTAAATACCAGCAGATGGTCTGTGGGTGGGTGATTATCTTTTATGGATTTCCTGTCGCTTTAGATTCAGGTTGCCAGTGAGATAGGGGATGGTCGGACCCCCTGGTGGGGGTCAGAGATCTGGCTTCCCCTGCTCCCGTGAAAAGTCCCCCTCATTGCTCCTGACCTGCCTGGGGATCATCGGGAGGCATGGGCAGCTGCCGTGTTGGCAACTTCTTGGAAACTGTTATCAGTGTTTGTTTGCGGACTCCTAGCAGGCCTCCAGGATGCGGCGACTGTGTTTATGTAAATGGACCGCATGTCTATTCCGCAAGCTGCCTGATGGAGGGTGCCGCCGGGATCTCATCAAAGCCCTTTGTGTGGAGGTACCACCGGCCTTGGGTGGGGAAGGAGCCCTGGTGGCCTAGTGGGTATTGCCTGAGGGCAAACATGAGGCTATCTACTCCTGTCATGAGTTATGGCCCGGAAACCCAAAGGGACAGTTTCACCCTGTCCTGTAGGGTTGCTATGAGCCAGCACTGACTCCAAGGCAGGGAGTGGGGTTTTGAGTTTGGGGGTGCAGTTTTGAGTTTTGGGGTGGTGAATGAGCAGGGCAGGGATTGTGATGGCTGTGAGGGAGGCCACCTGAGCTTGGGACCCTGGGGCGGGGGGCATACAGGCACAGTTGACCCAGATCCCCAAACACCTGTCTCCCTTACCTCTCTCCCCCACAGCCCCCTCTCCCTCCGCCCCCATGTCATGGCTGCTGGGGAGAGTTGCTGGGGTTTCCTCCATATGACAGATGGTCCCTGCAACTTGGGGGCAGGCAGCAGGTTATGAAAGCAGGTTCGATGGGATGGTTTTACCTGAAGGAGGTGTTAGTCTTTAAATAACCATGAGTGGGTTTGTGGGAATTAGTCATAATTGAGGTTTTTCTCTGAGATAACTCAACAGTCATGTTATCTTATGACCAGGGCATCTTGACGGTGACGCCTCCTGAACATGGATAATTATACTGTACCGAAAGGTATAGAAAGTGCTTGCCCATACTTGGGTTTTACTGTTAAAAATAAGCCAGCAGAGAGCTGGTGGGAACACATGACTTCCCTCATCAAAGTTGTTAAGGATGAGGTTTCTAAGTTACCAAACTTACTGACAAGTTAAACCTTCCTTAGGAATGTGTGGGAGTTGGGAGCCAAGCCTGTGATAAATTGGGAGAAGCTGTGGCAAATTAATAGCCATTCCACCCAGGCAGCGAGGGTAGGCAGCGAGGGGGAGTCGGTTTACCAGTTGAGCTTATCTTTGGGAGAACAGTTGGACAATTCTAACCTTCGCGTGTCGTCCGGAGTTCAAGTGCAGAGCCGTTTCATTAAAAGAGAAAGACGTTACCTCCCAACTAAGATGAGACGGTGGGAAAAGAGCCCACATGCTTCACAGTTGATCAGAAAATAGATTAACAGGGAGAAAGAGAGGCAGGCTTTTTTGACGCCAAGGTTTTGCCAAGGAGGAGGCTCCTGAACTCCCAGCAGCCAGATTGGGTGCGAAAGACTAAGGAGACATGGAAAATGGGAGTGTGGACAGACCCAGTCTGTGAGTACAGTGGAGACAAATGCAAAAGCCAGCGCAGTGGCCGTGGAGGGGACGCTGGCCCATGATGACCCCGCCTTGGTGGGCGCAGGACTGTCCCCCACAGAGTTTCCAGGGGCTGTGACCTTACAGAGCTGGGTCTCCAGGCCCTTTGTCTGCTCCACCTCTGGTGGCTCCGAGCTGCACCCTTCCAGGAGTAGTGGAGCGCTTACAGAGCACGGCAGAGAGGCCCTGTCAGCGAGGGTGGCTTTTACGACTGCACTGACTAGGACGTCAGCCGCAGATGGCTCTCGCTTGCATTTCGTTTGGTTGTGTTTTTCAAGGGGAAGGAGAAAGCTGTCCCCTCCAAGTAGGCCACTTTGATAGCACACCCAGGTGACCCTTGCGGCTCACTGTTCAGAATCGTGTGCTGACGTTAGCTTGGAGTATGTGAGTCTCCGTATGAGGGAAGTGCAGGGGGAAGAAAAGCCTGTGGCCACTGGCTGCTAACAGGAGGGTCTGCTGTTCAAACCCACCCGTCTCTCCCCGGGGGAAAGAGGGAGCAGGCTGCTTCTCATCAAGGTTGTGACTGCATCTCACTGAGTTGCCGCCAGCTCCTCGCATCCCTGTGGACAGCCGGACCAGCCACCGCCCAGCCTCGCACCACCCGCAGTTAGACTTGCGCCCATTGTCGCAGCCACGGTGTCAGTCTGTCTGGTGGAGGGGCGGCAGTCTTGGAAGCCCTGTGAGGGTTCCATCCTCCTCAGTCCTATGGGGCCGGACAGTGGCAACGGGTTTGGTTTCATAAGGAGAAAGTGTAGAATCAGAAAGAGAATACACTGGGGACATTATTTCACATTTTTAAGTCAGTTTCCTAGGTAGCAGCTCATGGGACTCAACCTCACGGCATTTCTGTGCAGTGGGCTGGGCTAGTGTGTAGCACGAGTCAGCCAGGTGGTTCAGGTGACTAGGAGTGGCACCATGCAGGGCACCCTCGGAGAAAGGCAGACGCATCGGGTACACCTATGGACCTAGGGTAGTAGCACCAAGAACAAAGCCAGAAACCACTTCCAAAGGTCTAACCTTTAATGAACCCTCGATCCACGCTGGGCCGTGAGGCTTGCTGCCTTAGCTCTAGGTTTTTCGTAAGTCCTCGTCTCAGAGATAAGGAAGCTGCTGTGCAGCGCTATCTAAGTAATGTCTTCACAGTCACACAGTGAATTCTCTAGTTTAGGAAACATATGTACCCGAAAGATGGAGTGCCTGCCCCATAGTTGTACAGCTAGCTAGTCACAGAGGCAGATTTAGAACCCAAGACTGTGTGGCACCCATGCCTGCATCCTTCGCTACCTAAACATGCTGCTTCCTGAGAACCATGGGTCTGGAAGCCCTCAAGAGGTCTTAGGAGTCTGGGAGAGACCTGGCCAGACTGTGGGCAGAGGAGGCAGCTGTCTTGGGTGGCGGTCAGGATGCAGAAGGAGCCAGGCAGCCAGCAAGCCACATGCAATGTCCCAGAAGGCTTTAACTGGAGTGGAGTGAACGAGGTGTTAGAGATGGCCTACCAGAGGGGCCATCAAGACGGCGGTGAAAGAAGAGGTGCATTGGTACAGAGACACGCTTCGGTGCCATTTGGTTTAACTGTTCTGGTTGTTAGGTGCCATCAAGTCAGTGTTAATACATAGTGACCCCATGTACAACAGAGCAAAACACTGCCGGGGCTTGTGCCATCCCACAATTATTCTTATATTTGAGGCCTTTGTGCAGGCACTGTGTCAATCCATATTGTCGAGGGCTTTTTTGCTGATGAGCTGCTCTACCAAGCATGCCGTCCTTCTCTAGGGACTGGTCTCTCCTGACAACATGTCCCAAATACTTGAGACAAACTCTCCCCATCCTTGCTCTAAGGAGCATGCCAGCTGTACTTCTTCAGAGGCACATTGTTTGCTCTTTTGGTAGTCCATGGTACTTTCAATATTTTTCTCCAGCACCGCAATTCAGATGCACAGACTCTTCCCTTGTGGCCCTTATTCAATGTCCAACGTTCACTTGCATAGGGGCCGATTGAAAATACCTTGGCTTGGGCCAGGCGCACTGTAGTCCTCAAAGTAGCCTCCTTGCTTTTTGACATTTTAGATTTACCCAAGGCAGTGTGTTGCTTGATCTCTTGACTGCTGCTTCCATGAACATTGACGATGAAGCCAAGCAAGACAAAATCCTTGAAAACTTCCATCTTTCCTCCATTTATCATGATGTTACCTCTTGCTCCTCACAGGGACATTTCTGCTCTGTCCTGTAGGCTCACTATGAGTCAGCAGTGAGTTCGTTTTTTCATCGGTCCATTGGCGAGGATTTTGGTCTTCTTTACACAGAGCTTTAATCCATTCTGAAGACTGCAGTTCCTGGGCTGCTTCAGCCATGCTGCAAGCTGCAAGTCCCCCACACTTTCAGTAAGCAGGGCTGGGGCATCTGCATATTGGGGGTGGATAATAAGCCTTCCTCCAATCCTGATGCCACCTTTGTCAGCATGTAGTCCAGCTTTTCTGATTGTTGGCACAGCGTGCAGATTGAGTACGTGTGGTGAGGTGATGCAGCTCTGCAGAACACCTTTCTTGATTTCAAATTGTGCAGTACGCCCTTATTCTGTTCCCACAACTGCCTTTGGATCCGTGTACCAGTTCCACATGCACACAATAAACTGTCCTGGAATTCCCCTTCTTCTCAAGGATATCCATAGTTAGTTATGATCCACACAGTCGAATGTCTTTGTGTAGTCAATAAAGCACAAGCAAACATGGCTCTGGTATTCTCTCCTTTCAGCCAAGATCCATCTGACGTCAGCAAAGACATCCCTTGTTCCATGTCCTCTTCTGAATCCAGCCGGAACCTCTGGCAGCTCCCTGGCAATGGACTCCTGAAACAGTTGTTGGTTTTCAGCAACATTGTGCTCGCATGTGGTTTTAATGATATTCTATAATTTGAGCATTCTGTTGGGTCACTGTTTTTTGAAATGGGTACACACACGGATCTCTTCCAGTCAGTTGGCCAAGTGGTTGTCTGCCAATTTTCTGGCATAGACGAGTAGTGCTTCCAGTGCTTCATCAGCTTCTTGAAACAGTTCAATTGGTATTCCACCGATTCCTTGAGCCATGTCTTTGGATAATGCTTTCAGTGCAGCTTGAACTTCTTCCTTTAGTACCATGGCTCTTGCTCATATGCTGCCTCCTGAAATGGACTGTCGGCCAGTTCTTCTTGGGACCGTGACTACGTATTCCGTGTATGCCATCTTCCTTTGATGCTTCCAGCTTCATCCTATTTTGTCCATAGGACTTTTCAATCTTGCAACTGAAGCTTGAATGTTTTCTTGAGGTCTCTCAGGTTAACATATGCTGAGGACATTCTTCATTTTTGGTATTCTAACTAGGTTTTTGCACTTTTTCATTATAGTATTTGACTTTGTCTTGAGCCGCCCTTTGAACTTCTCTGACGTCATGATTTCTTCCATTGGCCTTAGCTACTCTACAATTAAGAGCAAATTTCGGTCGGACTTCTCACTCGGATTCTGACCTCCCTGACTCTCTTCCCCCTCTCCCTTGTTCCCTTTCCCTCCTTCCCTTCTCCCTCTCTCCATGTGGACCACCAAGCTGGGCTGAGGTGAGCAATGCTATCATGTAATATGTCCAACTGCATTATTGTAAACTAAACAACTTCAAACAAACAAAAAAAGAGCAAATTTCAGAGTCTCTTCGGACATCCATGTCGATCTTTTCTTTCTAGTCTTTCAATGACCTGCTTTCTTTATGAAGGATGTTCTTGATGTCATCCCACGTCTCCTCGAGCCTTCTGTCATTAGCGTTCAGCACAGCAAATCTGTTTTCAAGATGTTCTAAAAGTTCAGGTCATATTTTCGCTCCTGTAGACTTGTTTTAATTTTCTGCAGCTTCATCCTGAACTTACATATGCGCAATTGGTGGTCTGTTCCACAGTCGCCCCCTGACCTGGTTTTAGCTGCTGATACTGAGCTTCTCTGTCATCTTTCCCACTGATGTAGTCCATTTGATTTCTGTGCGTTCTAGCTGGAGAAATCTATGTGTATAGCTGAAAGCTGTATTGTCGAAGAATGATATTTGCTAGGAACAAGTCATTGTTCTTGCAGAATTCTATCATGCAACCTCCAGCTTCATTTTTATCACCAAAGGCATATTTTCCAACAACGGTGCCTTCTTTTCTGTTTTTTTAAGTTTTTTGCATTCCAATCGCCAATAATTATCAATGCATACTGCTTGCATGTGTGATCATTTTCCAACTGAAGACATTGGTAGAATTCTTCATCACTAGTATTAGTGGTTGGTACATACGTTTGAATAATAGTTGTATTGAGTGGATGTCCTTGAAGTCATGTAGATATAATCGTAACACAGGCAACGTTGTGCTCAAAATAGATCTTGAGATGTCCTTTTTGCCTATGAATCCAGCGCCGTGCTTCTTGATGGTGTCATTCCCCCGCATAGTAAACCATATGATTTTCTGATTCAAATTTGCCAACCCCAGTCCCTTTCAACTCACTAATGCCCAGGATATCAAGCTTTATGTGTCCCATTTCGTTTTGATGAAGTCCGATTTTCCTAGATTCCTACTTCATATATTCCAAATTCTGATTACTAGTGGACGTTTGCCACTGTTTCTTCACCTTTGAGTTGTGCCAGACCCGCAATGAAGGTCCCGCAGGGTTTGACTCGTGCGGGCTTCGCTCCCTTCCTGTCACGGTCCACTCTGCTCGGAGAAGGCTGCCCTCCCTCCCACCTGAGGAGAGGGTGCCATCTCCCGGCACCCTCTCTGACAGTCTGCTGCTTCTAGTCGTCAGCCCTGCTGTATCTGCCCATGTTTTCAGGGGCTAACTCCCACCTGAGGAGAGGGTGCCATCTCCCAGCACCCTCTCTGACAGTATGCTGCTTCTAGTCGTCAGCCCTGCCATATCTGCCCATGTTTTCAGGGGCTAATTCCCCGGACCTGAGTAGCCTCTTCCTTTTTTCGTGTTGTTGTTGTTAAGTGCCATTGAGCCGGTGCCGACCCAGAGCTGCCCTGTGCACCCCTGGAAAGAAGCGCTGTCCGTCCAACACCGTCCACACAATGGTTCCCGTACTTGAGCCCCCTGTGGCAGTCATTGGGTCCGCCCGTGTCCTCCAGGGCCTTCCTCTTTCTTCGCTGCCCCTCTACTTTACCAAGCATGATGTCCTTGTCCAGGGACTGCTCTCTCCTGACAACACGTCCAAAGTGTGTGAGGTGAAGTCCGCCATCCTCGCCTCTGAGGAGCACTCTGGCCGTACTTCTTCCAAGACAGATTTGTCTGTCCTTCGGTATTCCTCACCAGCACCGCACATCAACTCTTCTCTGGTCTTCCTCGAGCGTCCAGACTAAGAACAAGCTGCTTTTTAGTCTGGAAGCTCTGCTGAAGCATGCTTGCTTTCGGCGACCCTGCTGGCATTTTAAATACCAGTGACATCGCTCCCAGCCTCACAGCAACACACAGCCACCCCAGGGCGACAGACCGACAGACCAGTGGGGGTGGGTCTAACTGGTACTCCTTGTTCCCAACAGCTACTACCAGAACCGTGGCCCTAGGTCAGTTCCAACTTGTGGCTACCCCAGATGGGCCATAGGTTTTTAGCAGCCGAGTTTTCACCACCTGGACTTTCTTGTGAGGTCTTTTGGGTAGACTTGAACCTCCAACCTTTTGGTGAGCAGCCAAACATGCTAGCCATTTGTGCCACCTGGTGATGCCCAAGCATTCAAATACCTAGGGTTAGTACTAAGCAACCTGTGCAGAGCCAGGGTGAAGGAAGCGAAGGAAGGGGGAGCCAGGCCACAGGGGGAGCAGTCCTCAGCAGAGGTTGTGGAAGAAAGTGAAAGTGGAGCTGAGAAGGGGTTCTTCCTCAGTGCACAGGGGCTTCTCCGCTCTCCTGCCATCTCCTCTTAGCGCTGCAGGGAAGCTGGGCCCCAGCTCCTACTTGGGTGGTTGGCAAAGGCACTCATTGGCACCTTCTGCTGGCCACTCGGGGAGTGGTTGACAAACCTAGAGAAGCCCCAGGAAGTTTAACGCCTGGCCTCTGTTTCTTCCTGCTCCCTCAGGGGTCTTGAGACGCAATGGCCACAGAAGCCCCTGTGAACATCTCACCGCTTGACCACAACAGTGCTGCCGGCCCGGCAGCTGACACCTTCCTCTGGCAGCACAGACCAGTGACCATGCATGTCATAAGGCCCAAGTCCGCCAAGGGCCGAACACGGCCCAGCCTCCACGCAGCCCAAGGCGCGGCAGCGAGCTCCAGCCACACACCTTCTGCTCCACCCCAGCCGGCTCCCTGTGAGCCACTGACTAGCCGGAAGCCCGGGGCCTGCACCCCCAGATCTCCAGCCCATGGTGCTCCCAACGAGATCCCCGAGCTGCTGCAGCAACAGGTGCCCTTTGGGGCCTCCTCCGCCTCCTCGCTCAATAAATACCCAGTCCTCCCTTCCATTAACCGGAAGAGTCTGGAGGAACAGGTTGGGGAGATTCACAGGGCCAGCTCTCTGCAGCTGAAGCCAAGGAAAGAAGATGCCAGAGCTGGGGCTTGGCCCTCGGAGGAGAAAGTCACCATCCGAGCCAAGCAGCAGGGCTCCTTCAGGGCTGGAAACTTAGAGGAACCTTCGGACCAAGAGCCCAGGCTGCTGCTTGCTGTCAGGTCCCCGTCCGGCCAGAGGTTTGTCCGCCACTTCCGGCCAACGGATGCCTTGCACACGGTGGTCGCTGTGGCCGAGCAGAAGAACAAGACCACCTACCCTTGCTGCAGCATCGAAACGATGGAGGTACCCCGGAGGAGGTTCTCGGACCTCACCAGATCTCTGCAGGAGTGCCAGATCCCCCATAAGTCCGTGCTGAGCATCTCCCAGGAAGACGGGGCTGACTGGCCCTGAATCGGCAGCCAGCCAGACGGGATGCTGGGCGTCTAAGCCAGGAGTGTGCTCAGCCCCGCGGCCTCACACATGCCATGTGGACCAGGTGCAGCTCCCATGCCGGGCACGCTTGTCTTCACAGCATCTTCTGTGGAGTGGGGGGATCTTTACACACCCCGAGTGGGGTAGCAGACCTGCTTCCTGGTGGCCAGAACCTCTCGGCCCCTGTGGGGCTGCCAGGCTACGTGGGCCAATCCTGAACCAGCTGCCACTGGGTCCGTTTCTTTCCTCTCTAAATGAATGGCCCTTTCTGGGGCCTCTACTTGCCTTTGATGATGAATGTTCCCTCTCGAAGCCGATGGTTTGCCTGTTGTCTGTATCGGCCACGGGATTGAAAGCCCCGGAGAAGACTAGCCAGGCGTCTGGGACTGTCTGACCGGCAGTTGCATCCCGTGAGTATCTTCCAGAAGCAGGCAGTTGCCCCTCGGTCTCTGGAAGCAGCTCTCCCTTGGTGGTGGGCTCAGGTCCTCCAGGCTCCCCAGGATGCTGTTGGTGTCGGGTGACATCGGGGAGCGGAGCAGGGCCCCCCAACACATCAGCAGCTCTCCCGTCTCTAGGTAGAGTGCTCCAGGTGCATGGGCAAGCCAGCAGGTACTTTTTCATAGAGGCTGGCTGCCTTCACCACCGTCCATGCGCCACATTCTCCCCAGACGAGGAAACCCAGGGGCAGCTGATTTCCTCTGCTTTGGTCAGGAACAGAAACTTTCTTTTAAAAACGCACATGCCTACAGCCTTCCACAGCTCGTGGAAGGTCCCCTTGGCCTGTCTGTGGTGTGGTTCAGGTCCTTCACCGCCCCACCCCCCGGGCCCAGTGTCTCACCCACTTCAGACAAGGGGGCTCCTTCAAAGCAGCCCTGGTGGCACCCCTGTGCTCTGAGCGCCCTTGGGTGGCTTTGCTGAAAGCCCATGTGCTCAGGCGTCTGGCTACCAGGTTTGAAGTGACCACTACATCCTGTAGCTTCTTTGAATACCAGGAAGTCTTGCTTTTTGCCAACTCGGAAGTGGTGAATGTGAACAATTTGCCAAAACGCCCTCGTAGTGCGAAGTCAGCAAGATTGCCACCGCTCATCGGCAGCATCTCCGAAGGCCACTGCACAGAGTAGGGACCACTCTGCAGCCCTGCCGCGCAGCTGTCCACCAGAATACAGCCATCGCCATGCCCCACGTACCAGCATGTGCCCACCACCTCCCGGACACCCAGAGAAGGCAGGCATCAGGGGTTCTAGACTCGTGCCCCTGTGGCTTCCTCTGCAGCACATGCACACGTGCACTGAGGACACAGAGAAGGAGTGTGATAGGCGTTTGCTACTTCTAGCAAATTGAGACTTCCTAGCAGTGGAGAGTCCCGGCAGGGGAGCCTCTGAAGAAGGGTGGGTCTGTGACCTGGGTCCCACAGCACTCCTATCACCATAGAACAGGTTCTACCTGGAAGCTTTGCAGGATTTCTCAGGACTGACCTGACTTGGCCAGCCACTCTCTGGATTGGTAAGGTCACCTGGGCCTTGTGGTACCTCGGGCAGGCCCACATCACTGGCCACCCCTTCCAGGCTGCCCCTGATAGCGGGCTGGTGGCAGGTGGGTGCCTTGAGCTGGGGACTCTCAAGATAGGCATTTTGCCTCTCACCTAGGAATTAACCACGTAGCTCTGCCTTTGATCTTAGAGGCTGGGGGAGGATCTATAAGATGACTCCCACTCTGGTAAGAATAAAATCCCACCCACCTAAGACATGATATTTCTGCCAGGCAGGAGAGCTTCCAAGAAAATCAGCGAGATAGAGCAGGCTTGAAGGCGTGGAGAGGCCTCCATGTCCCAGGGTTGGTGACTGCCACCATCTGGCTTAACAGTGGCCAGTGTGGTGGGAAAAGACAACATGGGAGGGGAGGAGCATCACCATGGGATCTGAGATGTGAATAAAGCTAGCGTTGAACCATCTTAATGATTGTGGGGTTTGGGTTTTTGGTTTTTTTTTAGACAAAATATGATAATCCTAACAATAAAATGTCGTTTGTGTGAAATTATGTCAGTTGCGAAATGCATCTTGCGCGTTAGCCTAAGACTCGGGCTGCCACCCCATGGGCAGAGGGGGCTATAAATTTGACCTTCAATGTTCTCCCTGTTAGAGCCAAGTCCTCCTGCCCAGGCACTTGAGAAGCCAACCACAGAGGCCCCGTAACTCCTGCTTGTTCCTGAGCTACAGTCACAGTACCACGCTCACCTGTACAGAGTCTAGGAATTCCTCCTCCAAAACCATTCCAGAGACTCTGATCTTGGGCTCCGACAGCACAGACTCCAGCAGAATGTCAGAGGCCTGGGCGACTTTGGAGGTCACCTTGCCAGGCAGGCACCCTGGCCCAGTGGGCTGTGCTGGCCCCAGCGTACTCCCCATGGTGACCCTGGGTAGGTCAGCCTCACGCCATCCTGTGGGCACAGGCCTCAGTCATCGGCCGAACCAACCTTTGAGGGCTTACTCTCTGCCACCCTCGGTGACAGGCGTTGGCATCACAAGCTGTTGGCCATAGAGAGCGTTGCTCAGAAAATGGGGACACAAAGCAGGACTTTCATTGTCAAGGCCATCGATGCCAGTGGCTATAACTCTCCCTGGGAAGGGCTCCAGAGAGTAGGTGAACTGTGTCTTTCCAGCAACTTCTCTCCATCCTTTGGGAAAACAAAGGAGACTACTCCCTCCAGCACCCTCTGCCCCCACCTCCACCCCACTCGCACCCTTCCAAAGATGGCAGTAGGAAGAGGGCTCACTGGGGAAGCATACTCTGCCAGGGACTAAGCCCCCTGCCAAGCCTCTGCAGTATCTATTCCTGATGGGAGTCCAGCAGGTAAATTAGTCCTGGCAGCAGAAGGAACAGCAGGAGAAATAAGTGACTCACCACGGAGGATCCAAAACATCGTTACCGACAGATGGCAGGTGGCTTTTGAACACAGCAGTCCTTGCCCTGAGAGTACCTGGGGACCCAGCCAACAGCCATCCACCCAAGGCCGTCCTGGGGAAGAGATGTCCCCGTGAGCGTGGTTCTTCCCGGACAGGATGTGTCACAAAGCAAAGAGGAGCCTTGGGGCATTCCATTCCGATGAATAACCTTCAAGACTTGGGACTGAGCATCATCTTACAAAAGCAGGCATCCGAGGCACCAAACTATTTGCTTAGCTTTAAACCATCTGCCATTTAAAAATGGGGTCTCTAATGTAGGCTATGC
>NW_022111357.1:25091515-25093498 GCF_000313985.2 Echinops telfairi | reverse complement strand
GACCCACAAGTTGAGAATCGCTGCCCTGTGCTGCTATCAAGGCTCTGCCCTGTAAAGATGATCGTCTCCGAAACCCAAAAGGGGTAGCCCTCCTCTGCTAGAAAGTCAAAACCCAAAAGGGACCATTCTGTCCTGTGCTGTAGGGTCGCCATGAGTCAGAGGGCCTCGACGGCAGCAAGTTTGGCGGGGCGTGAGAATGAAACCATTCTCCACGCACAGTGGTCTGGGGCCGCTGCACAGGACTTCGCAAAGGGACTCGGATGTCTACACCCCCACGAATGAATGAAAGTGGACATGACCTTCTTTCCTGCTGAGGGGCTTCGTCCGCCGTGGCCAGCATCGACTGTGGAAGATGGGAGACCAAGGGCTGGGTTAGGACAGTACCCCAGGCAGAGAGGACGCTGGCCTGACTAGGTGGGCGGCTCTGGCTGTCGGGAGTGTGGTCAGGCTGTGGACAGGCCATCCATTTTCTAAAGGGAAGGGCAAAAAGAGGGCAGTGGGACAAAGTGGGACCTGGCCATGCAGTCTCCGTGTGAACCGTCTGGTCAACTCCTTCCGCCTGAACTCACATGACAGAACAAGACAGAGTCCGGGCAGACGCGGGGAAAGCGCTGACCGCAGCAGTGCTCACACGCAGGAAATGCATGGATGTTTCTGGCCCAAGTGTTCAATGACTCCCAAAGTGATGAATTGCTTTACATGAAGAGGTGCGGCCAATACCGTCCCGGCTTCCCTGAGTGCTTAGGTCTAAGATCACAGCAGCACCTCCTCGAACGGCAGGGTAGGATTACGGCCAAGGAGACGTCCTGAGAAAGTCTTTGTTCTAGCCACAACAACACCTTATCTCTATCACCCTCCTCCCCCCTCCCTCCCCTCCCTCTCTTCATTCTCTTCATTCAAATCCAGCAGCTGATCTGAGATGGATTCCTCCTTAAGAGACCAAACAGCAGCACAGACAGACAAGACAAGGCTCCTCTGTGGGCTGCTTTCATGCCTGCCTGCTCTTTACAGCGAGGCCTGGGCAGTGGGACCAATCTTGGTCCTTCTGGTGGCCCGAGGAGCAATGCATCTCTGACACTTGCCCAGTGAACAGCCTGGGTCTGTCTGGTCCAGCCCCTCACAACCAGTACCAAGAACGACCACCCACGTGCCTCCAAACCTGGGAGAAAGGGCAGTGATTCCCATCTTCCCATGCCCTGCAGCCAGCCATCAGAATATTGGGATGGCAGCCAAGACTTTCAAGGGTACTGTTGTCCCAAAGACTCTGGATCCAGACTCCTAGACACGCTGTACAGGGTTGGTTAGTGCCCCCCCCCCCAAGCAGGCCTAGGCCTTAACTCTAGCTTCCCTTTCTTAATGGAGTTTCCCTGAGGGCTGTCATCTGTGACAAACTCATTCCACAAATATCCTGTTCCTTGCCTGGCACATCCCAGGCCAATCAGTGAACAGAGCAAGCCAACTCCTGCCTGCCTTTATGGAGGTTACATCCCACAGAAACGGCCCCGGGGGCCTCATCTGCCCTCCCCTGGCTCCCCAAGAAGGAGGAGGAGCCAACTTCCCACCAGCCCAAAGCCTAGTGCCACAAGAAAAAGGTCAGACAGGCCTCGGCCCTATATTCTTCGTTACCTGGTTGGGACACAACACTCTCTTCTTCTGCTGGGTTCCATAACCCATCCTGGTGGCCACACAGAACTCACAGATTTACTCACGATAAGGGGGTTTGTTAGGGAAGTTAACGGATGACCGCAAGTGGCGATCATCAACTGGTAAGCACACGAACAGTGGGCCACAGCGACGCCTCTCTTCAGCCAGCAGCCAAGTCTCTCTCTTACTGCCGGCCTCTCAGCCCCTTGGTCCCTTGAACCTCTGCACCTCTTTGGGCCAGGAAGCCCACCCACCACTCAGTCTCACAGTCTTACTGTCTCGTCCCTGCTCCTCCGTGCTATCTTAAGATCTCTTTGTCTCGGCCCCTGATGTCAGCGG
>NW_022111357.1:25089602-25090754 GCF_000313985.2 Echinops telfairi | reverse complement strand
GTGGTGATGGTGGTACAGGTGGTGGTAATAGTGATGGTGGTGGTAGGTGGTGGTGGCATAGGTGGTGGTAATGGTGGTGGTGGTACAGGTGGTGGTAATGGTGATGGTGGTGATGGATGGTGGTGATGGTGGTGATGGGTGGTGGTGATGGTGGTACAGGTGGTGGTAATGGTGAGAGTGATGATGGATGGTGGTGGTGGTGATGGTGATGGTGGTATATAGGTGGTGGTAATAGTGAGTGGTGATGGGTGGTGGTGATGGTGGTACAGGTGGTGGTAATAGTGATGGTGGTGATGGATGGTGGTGATGGATGGTGGTGGTGGTGGTACAGGTGGTGGTAATAGTGAGAGTGATGATGGATGGTGGTGGTGGTGGTGGTGGTGGTACAGGTGGTGGTAATATTGATGGTGGTGATGGGTGGTGGTGGTGATGATGGAGATGGTGGTATATAGGTGGTGGTAATAGTGAGAGTGGTGATGGTGTTGGTGGTGGTACAGGTGGTGGTAATAGTGAGAGTGGTGATGGTGGTGGTGGTGGTACAGGTGGCGGTAATAGTGATGGTGGTAGTGATGATGGTGGTGATGGTACATGATGAGATTTTATTGTCTGCTCAAGGTAAACCTTAGCAATAAAGCACCATTTGAGTACAGATTTGAAGTAGATACGGGAATTGGCCCCATGGATATGAGAGGAGAGGCGTGTTCTTGGCAGAGGAGTGGATGCAAAGGTCCTAAGCAGAGAGCTCACCTGTTGTTGGGGGAGAAGCAAGGTGGCGAGTACTGCCAGCAGGAGACCAGAGCTGTCAGAAGGGAGGTGGAAAGACAGACCCTGTGAACCTGTTTAGGTATCAGTGCTGAGTAACATTGGCAGAGACCTTGGAATTCGGGGTGCCGAACAGAAGAGTGGTTCCCCACGGATATGTTCAAGTGAACCTCACTCTAAACCGCTAAAGCCGTTGAGGCTTTAGCGAGCACAGGTAGAAGGTGGAGGACCAGTTAGAAGCCAAGGGCAAGACCAGGCAAGGTTTCTTTCTGTTGGACAGAAAGCTGCCAGGAGTTGGAGCCAACTGGATAACACCCATCATCACCCCAGAGGAAGAGGAAGCCGGGGGGAAGCCACCAGTGTCATAACAAGCGGTCAGTTCTTCTTCTT
>NW_022111357.1:25086204-25088696 GCF_000313985.2 Echinops telfairi | reverse complement strand
CAGGCCAGGCCACTGGCCAGCCTCCGTCCCTGCCCTGACCCCCTGCACGGGCTCCCACCTCTTCTACTCCAGTCCCACGTGCCTGGAGGACTCACTCAGTACCAGCTTCCCTGCCACACTCTGCTGGAAGGGAGCTCTCCCTGGGGTCCCCAGCGCATTATCTCGCTCCAGTTTTCCCAGCAGGAGCCCTCCCAGGCCGGCAGAAAGAGGCGGGGTTCCAAATCAAGAGGTCCACCTCCTACGCTTGCATGGGCCACCATTTCTCCAAGCCTCCGTCTTCCCACTCACAATGGAAGGAATTGCCTCCCAGGGGTTGCAGGGAAGACCCACATGAGGTAATGCACATTCAGAATGTTTTGACACTGAGTTAGTTAATTGTGCCAGCCTGGCCGATAATCACATGTGGGGCTAATTGAAAGGTGGAGGGATAAATGGGTGGTGAGCCTCGCCTTTCTAGTTCTCGGGTCTCTTGTTTTGTGATGGTTGCTCCCTCATTCTGAAGATTAAACTCGTTTCGCACATTACTTCCTTGCCAATAGGCAAACATGCATATTTTTAACATTTGTAAGCCTAACAAACACAGTTTATATTCTTCTTCCAGATTTGCAGTCTTCACAATTGTTTTATGACAGTAATATTTCAGCATGCTGCTCTACTGTAACTTATCAAAACATTTACAAGTTTTATGGGACATTTACAAGTTTCCAGCTTTTCGCTATAAAATTCAATACTGAATGCCTCATTTATATAGCTGGATACAGTTCTTAAAAAGTGATTTCTGTAGGATAAGTTTACAGGAATCAGACTGGTGGTTCATCACTGTGAAATCCTTGATGGGTTCTGCTTTGCTAGCTGAAGGGATGCGTAGCAAGCACAAAGCAGTTTCGACAGCTTTTCATTTTGAGACTATAACTTTTTATAATACTTTCCCCTCATGTTGTGGATCAAAGTGCAATCCAAAAGTTTAAAAAGTTCTTACTTTGCATACTCTTGATTACCATTCATCATCAGCCTGTTCTGATACCAGTGAGCATGTTTTTACCACTTAGATCAGCCCTAGGGACATTCACTTTGTTCCCCTAGGCTGACCTGTTTCAGTCTGACGGAAGCCAGGCGGGCCGGGGAAACAACTGGCCGGTCCCGAGAGAGCCATTGCTTTGTTCTCCGTGTGGATGAGAAACAACCTTGAACTGTCCGCATGCGGGGCTTTTATGACTCCAGTCTTAGTTCAAGATCTTTCCATCTAGCCAACGAACGGAACAAGTACCAGCACCTGTCAAGGGATTCAGGGAACATGAAGATGAACCAGACTGCTATCGGGTCTCAAGGAAGTACCCAGCGAGCGGAACAACCCCACTGCCCGCGAGTGATCCCAGCCCTAGAGAGCCTGCCGGACAGAGTGGAAGCGCTCCCCACAGGGCTCTCGGAGAGGTACCGCATCTTCTCAGGAGCAGTTGGCCACTACTCACAGTTCTCTCCCGTGGAGCAACTAGGGGTTCAAACCACTGCCGGGAACAGTTCAATGCTTAGTCCATGGCCCCACCGCGCAGTCCACTTGGTCTAGTGTGAAGAGGCATGGAAATAAAAAATGACAATACGGGTAAATACTGTGGTCGTCTTGTCTCTCATCTGATACTCGTCTGAAACCAACTAAGTGGATGAGTCTTGCCGGGACCAGACAGCCTCCTCTTTCTCCCGCGGAGCGGAGGCTGAAGGTGCTGAAATGCAGGCCATGCTGTCAGCAGCCCCACTTGTCACCCCCTCTTCCACCAGGGCTCCCAGCATGTAGCTACACCGCTGGTCGGAAATAGCAAACCTTCAAACTAAATTCACTGCCATCGGGTTGATGCTGACTCATAGCGACCGCACAGGGCAGGGTCCAAGTACCCCTTGGAGTTTCCGAGACTGTCACTCTTACGGGAGTAGAAAGCCTCATTTTTCTCCTGAGGAGCAGCTGGTGGTTTCAAACAGCTGACCTTGCGGTTTGCAGCCTGACGTGCCACCACGACACTAGGGCTCCTCAGGAAATAGCCACCAATTTCGAAAAGCTCAGCCTCACAGTTGGAGGCTGGCCAAGCGGCCCACGTTCATTCAGTGTGAAGGTAGAGACCACCACACCCCGGTTTGCTAGTGCCTTTTAATTTGGGTCTCACAACATGGGGACCGGGTTGACGATAACAAAAGCCAAGCTTAAAGGACAGGAAATCTGGCCACTCGACACAAGAGTCTGCCCCTTCTGCCATTTATACTGGACAAGAGCCATTGAGGAGACACTTCTGGGACTTAGTGAGAGTGTCTTTGGACGTGGCCCTGACTATTCAGGCTGTGGCCCACTTGCTCAAAGCATTCCCTGCCGGGCCAAGGTACGCCACACTGGCTGCCCCAGCCCCGTCCTCCAGGAAGCCCAAGGCGTGTGCACTTGCTCAGCGGAGAGTAAATCAACATACACACATACACCCTCAAGGGCAAGCCGGGGAGAATTTCTAGGCCGT
>NW_022111357.1:25082275-25085057 GCF_000313985.2 Echinops telfairi | reverse complement strand
ATGGGTTAATGTTGGACTTGTGGGCTTGGGCAGCATTGGGTTGGGATGTTTTTGTGATGCACACTTTCTTTACATAAAGCTCTCTTATACATGAGTTGCTGTGGATTTGTTTCTCCAAAGTACCCAGACTAATACATGCACAAACGCCAGGCTTTATTTCAGTCCCTTGGGTTGAGATTGGTTTCCATGCAGGCGGCCGTGATCCAAGGTGACCCTGTGTCTGCTGGGATGAAGCTCTGCTCAGCCCCAGACCCTCCTTGTGATCAGGGACCCTTGGTGGCAGTGGCTCCCAGCCCGGGGCCTCCCGTCCCAGCACTCCCTCAGACGGGGGCTTTGCCTGGGGTCATCCTCCGAAGCCCATCACCAGGCCTTTCTCCTCCTGGGCACTCCCCTGAAACCTGTCTTTCCATCCCGGGTGGCCCGCTGGCATGTAAAGAACCAGGGGCATCCCAGCATCAAAGCAGCACGCTGTGTGACAAGCTGGATTTTAGTCACTACCCGTCTCCCGCTGCGGTCACTAGTTCCACAGACGTGTCTTTATCGAGCACCCTAGGCTGGGCCAGGCACCTGGCCTGCCAACACAAAGATGTGGACCCTGCTCTCAAGGAGCCACTTGGGAGAGCCCGAGAGAGGGGTACCTCTGGAGAAGAGACGGGCCTCTGGTGCCCACAGCAGCCTGGTGCTGGTTAAACGTGGGTAGAGGGAATGCATGAGAGGACGAATGAAGAAGAGGCTCCCATGGAATCCCATGAAAATGGGGGCTGGAATTTATAAATGATCATGGGTTTGTGAGGGAGGGAGGGAGGGGGGAAATGAGTGATACCAAGGGCTCAAGTAGAAAGCAAATGTTTTGAGAATGATGATGGCAACAAATATACAAATGTGCTTGACCCAATGGATGTATGGATGTATGGATTGTGATAAGAGTTGTACAAGCCCCCAATAAAATGATTTAAAAAGAAACGAAAATGGGGGGTGAGGTTCAAAGGCCCAGGGGAGGGGGGAGGCCGGGAAAGGTGGGGGGTGCATGGAGGAGCCAAGGGAAGAGTAGTGTCCTAGAAGCAGCTGAAATCTACCCAAAGGGACCTTGAAGCCAGGCTGCCGCTTTGCCTCTGACAGATCACAGACTTCGAAGCCACGAGGGGCACCGTGTTCCTGGGCCGCACAGGAGTTACTCGGGGCTGCTGTGAGTCAGAACACACCCCACCGCAGCTGCCGGTGTTGCTTGGGTAAGGTGGTATTCTGTTCGGCTCTGACCCATGGATAATTCACCGGTGGGTTCCCCTCGATGCCCAGGTGTGGTCCTGCAGGTAGGAGGTGCCAACAGACAGCAAATACAAACTCAAACCAAACCCACTGCCTTCAAGTCAATTCTGACTCATAGGGGCCCTGCCGGACGGAGAAGACTTGCTCCTTAGGGTTTCCAAGAAGACTGTAAATCTTCACAGAAAGCCCAAACCCCTCAAACCCACCGCCACCGAGTCGATTCTGATTCATAACAACCTTAGCCAGCATTTCCAAATGTGTGCATCTTTACAGGAGCAGACAGCCTCGTCTTGCTCCCCTGGAAAGGCTAGTGGGTTTGAACCACCCACCTTGTGGTTTGCAGCCCAGTGCCTCACCCACAGAAGCCTCCCTGAAATGAAACTGCTCAAGGTCCTACTTGGAAACAAAACACCTCAGCCTTAAAGGCCAATAGCTGACTCAGGTCACCTCAGCCCTCCCGCTGTTCACAGTCAACCAAAGAGGCCATCCACGAAGGGCCTGGCATGATTCCCCAGCTCCTCATAGTGCCCGTGCCAGGTGGGCACACGCAGTAAGCCAGCCCATCTGCTTGGTCCTCATCCACACATTCCAGAGCAGGTCCCTCACTGCCTCTATCACGGCGGTCTGTTCCAAGAGCCAGGGACCGTGCAGACTGGGTGCGTGCAAAGTCACTCTTTCACAAGGACAGAAGCCCAGTCTACAGACAAAGCGGTCAGCGTGTCAGCAACCGAGTGTGCTGCTGGCCTGTTCCCGTCTGCTCCGAGGACCACGTCTCCGAAGGAAAATGCTGCGACCAGGGCTCAGAAACTAGATGGGAAAACTTCGAGGCCCACTGAGTGTCTCCCAGGAAGGAGTTTGAAAGGGCTGCTCATCCCAAGATCAGAGGTTCACACTCACCAGCTACTCTGAGGAAGACAGTTGAGGTAGTCTGGGTCTGTAAAGACTTACAGCCATGGGGGGTGGTTCTGCTCTGCCAGGTAGGGTCACTGGCTCTCCACATTGTCTTGTCGCAGTGGATTTGGTTTTGGATTGGAAGGTGGTTTTGCATATGCCCTGCTGTGTAATGCCCTGTGACCTCTCAGGGCGCAGTCAGTTCTGCGACTCTGCAGCCCAGCCAGGGCGGGGACTCTTTTTCTGCAGGGGGCTGGAGTCTTTGCTAAAAGCCAGCACCGCTGCACACTGTGAGCACGAGCAGTTCCTCTCTGCAAAACATGCACATTTTAAGTTCAAGTTCTACAACTGCCACAGCGCCCTCGGCCCCGGCCGGCTGCCCAGCTGCATAGGGCTGTGTTTCTGCACCATCTCTCCCTGAGGCCAGGTGAGTAAGTGAGACTCAGAGCAACCTGGCCAAGCTCCAGAGCCTCTGGCACTTAGAGAGCATACCGTCCCTTATGTAAAGCGGCCAAGTGTGCCAAAGGGGACGCTGTGACAAGACAGGGTGCTTGTACAAGCAGGTGTGTCCACGTCCGATGACACTTCCTGAAGGTGATCACAGAATGAGGAACTGTTTAGTTGG
>NW_022111357.1:25070595-25081653 GCF_000313985.2 Echinops telfairi | reverse complement strand
CTCCTGCAAGCAGCCAGGCCACCCTGGGAAAGTTCCTTAGCCTCTCCTTGCCTCAGCTTGCCAGTGTTTAAAACAGGTGTCCTCAAACTATGGCCCGCGGGACACATGTGGCCCACCAAGGACATTTATTCGGCCCGCCGGGTGTTTTTGCCCCATTTGGTTTTTTACTTCAAAATAAGATATGTGCAGTGTGCATAGGAATTTGTTCATCGTTTTTTTTAAAAACTATAGTCCAGCCCTGCAACAGGTCTGAGGGACAGTGAACTGGCCCCCTGTTTAAAAAGTTTGAGGACCCCTGGTTTAAAACAAGGATATCTGGTGGACTTAAAGGACTGTGGGAACTAAATAGGCTGACACACAGGAAGCACTTAGTCTCGAGGGAAGCCCACCGTAAGTAGTTTGTGGGGCTAAGGAAAATGGGTGGAGGGGCTTCAGGTTTTCAGGTGTGCTCCAATACAACCTTAGAGTAAGCTGCCCACCACCAAAGACTCACTGCCCACTGCCCACCCAGCATGAGCCTCCTTAAGAACCTGCCTCCGGTCTCCATGGCACCACCTCGTGCCCCTCCTAGACGAGACCCGCAGCCATTCACCCAGCTCTATTGATCTCGGCTGCCACCGGGTCAATGCCAACTCATGGCAGTCCAAGTGTGGAAATGCCACAGGGTTGTTGCCAGGCCTGTCTTCCAAGGTGCCTCTGGGTGGACCCAACCTGCCAGCCTTTTAGTTAGCCTCCCAGGGCTTAACTGTTTGAGCCACCACCCGGGCCCCCAGCAATCTATACCTCAGTGACTACAACCGGCTGCCGCAGAATTGACTCCGGGTCACAGCGGCCCATGCGTGTGAGCGCGGCATTGTTTTCAGCGGTGGGGCCCATGCGTGTGAGCGCGGCATTGTTTTCAGCGGTGGGGTTTCTTGCGAAGCAGATCTCCAAGTATTTCTTCCAAGGTGCCTGCGGGTAAACTGGAACTTGGGTCACAGCGGAACCTGCCAAACCCGGGCACCTCCCGGGAACTCCAAACCAGTGGGTGAGGGCATCCAAATGCAGTTCATGGGCAGGCGTGGTGCTGGCCAGGCCCCACCTGTGAACTGTCAGCCCACAGACAGGAGCTAAACACCTACGGAGGAATTTGTCTCTAAACATTTGTGGGGGAACTTGTTCCCAAACAACAGACCCAAGAGGGCGGAGGGCTGTTTTGCTTAAGGTTTCGCGTTCTCTGGCCTGCCCTGCTGCTCTGCGCCAGAGATGCCCTCTCTCGTGATGAGGGAGAAGCCCCGACAGCTTTTTCCCCGTGACGACAATTTCTGGGGGGCCTGGCGTGGATCCCCTTTGTCCGGTTAGGGTATCTTCAACCAAAGAGTCCAATCCAAAGAGGGGCTTCGGGAGGCATCTTTTCGGATGGTTGGATTTGAGGCTGGGCAGTCAGCTCAGAAGGTCATGGGGACTGTTTGTAAACACTCCAATAGGGGCAGTCCCTGTGGCTTCTCTCAAAGGACACAGGCCAGGCGTGGTTAGGAAGAAGCTTGAAGAAAATGGACCCTGCAGCAGGAAGAGCAAAGGGACTTGGAGTTAGGGACGGATCTGCCCTGCCAGTGAATGGTGAGCTCAGAGCGTGTCCTTCCTGGGAGCCTGCTAGGTTAGGGATCATGCTCGAAAACTCACTGCCACTGAGTCGATGCTGATGATAGTGACCCTACAGAACAGGGTAGAACTGCCCCTGTGGGTTTCTAAGACCCTCACTCTCTCAGGAGTAGGGAGCCACATCTTTCTCCCGAGGAGGGACTGGTGGTTTTGAACTGTAGACCTTGAGGTAGGGAGCCCAATACATCATCACTACACCACCACAAGGCACTTTTAGGGACCCTAAGAGACTGTGAATGCCACACCCAGGAGCTGAGCCTCTGGCAAAGGGGAGACACAGGGCTAGGTCATGACCCAAATCTGAGCCTTACTTTAGAAAAAGCCCTGCTGTATCCGTGAGCAGGGTGGTGAGGGTGGGGCGAGTCTGGAGACCAGGAGGCCACCACAGCATAAAGTACAGCTGCAGTGAAGCCCACTAGACATCCCCGCCGCACCCCATCAGAACTCAGTATGTCTTTAAGGCATCTGATAAAACATTCCTTGTCTATCAGAAACAGCTGCGGAATTTAACCACATTAAAAAAACCATTATACACAGACCCAAAAAAACCCCAAACCAAAGACTCACTGGTCCGATGGGGAGTGGAGGAAACCCCACCCTCCAAGACTATGGCCCTAAGACACTCTTCTGACCTGGAAGGGACTGGAAGTTGTCCTTAGAGACAGGCCTGTAAGAGAGGAGGGTGTTCCTCAGAACGATCAAGTATACAAGATCAACAGGACACCGTTTTCTCCCCAAAAGGAACAATGCGAAGATAGGAAGGGGTAGGGAATACAGATGAAAGGAAATGGGTACCCCCCTCCAGGGCAGAAACAGAGAATTGGGGGCCTGCAGTGGGAATGCAGCCAGCACCATGCAACACTTAGCAGGCCGACGGTGCAGCGGGCGACCGCTGCTCTGTAAACGTTTGGCCACAGCACGTCGGGCCGTTCTCCTCTTGTCTAGTCACCCATTCTTGATGCGGCACTCTTTCTTTGGGCCCTGCATTTCTCCAGGTCTGGGAAATGGCGCTCACATTGAACGAGGTGGGCTGCGGCCTTTCCAGTGTGCTCGTTTGTTACTCTTCTCAAATCCTGGTTTAAAAATAAGATACTAACTAACCTCCTACAGGCACCTGATGAAGTCCTTCACCCCTAACCTTTCCCCCTTTGCGACAAGACCCTAGTGAGTCCCGTGGAAGCTGGCTCCATCAGGCCAAGCATTTCCTGCATGGAACGCTATGTGGGGTGGCAGTGGGGAGCCATGTGAGCTTCAGCACAGCCCAGCTACTTTGGGATGAGTCAAAGCGGGAAGACAACTCAGTCGGCAGACTTAACTCAGGCCAGAAGGCTTCTAGAAGACAGCTTTTGCCAACTTTCTTAGGTATCATTTTAAGAAGCGGTATATGACGAGGTGCTAGCAGGTGTTTCTCGGGGCTGGGGGTTTCTGTTGCTACGGATGTCGGTTCTTTGTTCTTCTGTGAAAAGGCTGCAAAAAGGCCAGCCACCAAGACGTCTGTATGCCAAAGCACCGGCCCACGTGCTGCCTGAGCAGTTAATCTTGGGATTCAGTCAACACCCCCTCCCACATACTTCAAAGGCCAACGTGTCCCGGCACAGCAAAAAAGCATCAGGATGGGTACCCTCGGAAGCCCTTGACTCATGGCAAGTGCTACCCTGGTGTGCCATGGGTATTTACAAAGTGCTTCTCCTCTGGGCTTGCTGAGTCTGGAAAACTTCCTGTCGGGGTCTCTGGCTCTAACCTCTGAGGGAAGGGGCCAAACACCTGCAGGAAGCCATGTGTCAGGACCAACAGCTCATGAGCAATTCCCAAACAGACTCTCCTGGAATGGGATTAACAGCTAGAGCTGGGACTGTTTCCATGAGCCACCCTCCCCGGCCCCGTGGCTCTCTCAGAAGACAACCCAAATGAACTGTGGCGCCCTGGAAAAGTCCTGGTTGGTGGTGGGGAGACCTTATTCCAGTCTTGACGCAGTCATCTAGAGCTCAATAAACCACAGCCTTTAACTTTATTGAGCCTCTGTTTCCTCATCTGCAAAGTGGAGACGGTAACACCTGCCCCGCCCACTGGTTCTGAGTAGCCAATGAGCAAACGACTAAGGAAGCCCTTTGTAAACCCTAGAGGCCTGTACCCACAGCAAATGTTAGAAGGTTCCACATCACAGAGGACCTGAGCCACTGGGTGGGAGCTCCCATGGGCTGTGTGGGAAGAGTGAGCCTGTTCCATTTTATAGCCAAGTAGGACCTGAACCCCACAGTGACCTGTGTCTGCTCTTGACCAATTTCCTGCCAGAAATCCTCCTTCAGACTTGGGGAGTGGTCCTGATTTGGGAGTTCTCCAGACATCCATTCAAAACTGGAAACACGTTTAAAAGCACCAAAGATGTGCTGAAAGGTACTACACCCCGCTCCCCAAACCAACTAACCAACAAGATTCTACTGTGTCTCTGCCAAATGTCACTCAAAACAGCAGCATGGCACACTCTCCTACAGTCTAAGCCCACAAAACAGGAACCACGAAACAGGCCTCTCTCGATCAGCCCCCAGAAGGTCAACCATAGAAAGCCCCTGAGCCTTGGACAGGAGGTGAAAGACAAGACCAGCTGTCTCCAAAGCCGAGGGGAGTTGCAGGGCAGCCAGGTGGTCAAGTGCCACAATATAAAAAGAAAACCTTTGCCTAGATTCTGCTTCCAGAAAGGTTCACATTTTGTGCCTGTAAAACAATTTCCTGGCTGAGAGCTGACCTACATCGCCGTCCCTGCCCACGCTGGTAATTGGCTACCACAGGGAGCCTGGGCTCCGGCCACCATCCTTGCTCGGATTTCCAGCCTGTTAATTGGTTTCCAGTGGTTCTGTTGCACCAACTGTACTGGATCCCTTCCTACGGCCTATCCACTGATCTCCTTGAGCATGCTCAGGGTAACTGATGCCCCAAGAAGCATTGCCCCCCACCCCCAGGACCCATCTTTTTAACTCTTGTCGCTGCTGAGGTCAAATGTTTGTGAACACGTGGCATGGGGATGGGAGGAGGCGGGGCAGTAAGAGGGGAAGGCAGACAGGTGACCGCGCTGGGAAAATGTCCTCCCTTTTGCTTCCTCTCTTAAAACTAAAGATTAATCAAAGCAGCAGAGACTTGTGAGGACAGCGAGGGACAGTGGCTTGGTTTCACCGTTGAGGGGGAAACATCAGAGCACTACTCTCTTGGCTGAGAAATCAGAGACTCAGTAGTGTAAACAAAACAACAAAAAACCTAACTCCCTGCCTTCAAGTTGATGCCGACTCATAGGGACCCTATAGGACAGCGTAGAATGGTTCCCGGTGAGTGTCCAAGACTATAACTCCTTACGGGAGTAGAAAGTCCCACCTGTCTCCCTCAGAGTGGCTTGCAGCTTCGAACTCCTGATCTTGCAGTTAGGAGCCCAACTTTTAGCCACTATGCCACCAGGGCAGCCTAGAAAGAATTACCTATGATCAAGAGCAATCTTCTTATTCTCTAAAATTCAGAGTCTAAATGAGGAGACCAGATCAGAGTGGGGGGCATGACTTCGCTCATGAATGGGAGCACCCAGACTAGAACCTCGGACTTCTTGACTCTGAAGTCGATGATCCTTCTCCTCAACAGACAGACACACCTTACGCACTAGTCCCACGTGGGCATGTGTGAATTTTGTGCCGCTTCATTCCCGGCTCTATCTGGAGTGCCCCAAGAAGGGCCTACATTTTGTTGCTGTTATTAACTGCCATTCCAGTGTTGCCCGACTCATGGAGACCTCGCAAACAATGGAACACCTTCACGGGGGTTCTGCAAGAATCCTATCAGGACACTGCCACTGCCCCTGCCTGGCCCACAGGGAGACCTGAATGAGGAAAGGCCTTTTGGATGAGTCAGGGCCTCTTCAGGCATGTGGACTCAGGGTGTTCTAGGGCTCTGACCTTGAATGCACTGGTACAACAAACGGCTTCCTCTACAGGCTAACATTGATGAGTCAATTCCATCAAGTATGTGACCCCAAGTGGGTTTCTGAAGTTGTAAATCCTTCTGGGAGGATACAGCCTCATGATTGTCCTGAGGAGCAACTAGTGGATTTGAACCACCAACCTTGAAATTAGCAGCTCAGTGCTTACCGGACAGTGCTGGCAGGGCTCATCAGCACACACTTCATGATGTGGGGTGAGAGGCTGTTAGGGAATTCTTCAGGGATACTTGTCATGGAGCAGGTGCCTCTGCCCATCTGGGGTGAGGTGGATGGAGGAAAGGGGGATTTAAATTGGAATTGTTCAAAGGGCTTTTCCTGAAAAGAATTCAGTGAGGAAAGGAGAAACATTGCCCAGGGAAGACGAGTCAAGGGGCCAAGATCCTCAAGATCAAGACCAGGATGGCAAAGAAAGGGGGCCCAGCAGGAGTGGCTGGTGGCGGATGGTGGGGTGGGATGGCTCTGCTCAGGGACCCTGAGTAATAAGCCGAGGACCCTGCGAGAATCCAGAGAGAAAGCTTGCCACAGATTGGTGCAGGTTTCTGGGCATGTTGACTTTTATGGCATGCCGTTGTGTGTCACCGGTGATTCGCAAGGTCTCAGGATCTGGTCAGCAGCGTGCCCCAATTATAACAGAGTTCTGCGGTGGGCCAAGAGAGACACCCTAAAGATGGCCTGGAGAACTCCGGGCGTAGGGGTGTGCTGGGCTACAGAGCAGACTGGCTGTGAGCTTTCCTCTCAGCAGGGTCCCCAGCCCCACAACAGAGTCCCCCAAAACCAGGGCTGTGGAAGGGATTGGGTTTGTAGAGAGGAGGGGAGCGGGGCCTGGCCCCCAGCGGCTGTCTGTGTTTGGCCCAGGTGGTTCCCATCCAGACGACCTGGTGGATGGCTTGCCCAGGATGAGCCAGGCTGGTGACACGACCGGGTGTGACTCCGTCAGTGCCCTCAGCACCGAAGATCTTGTCAAGTCTTGGCCAGCGCAGGCATGCTAGCCCACAGAGGTCCCGAGTCATACTCTCCCGGCGAGCAAAAAGACTGGCATGAAAAGCTCCCCTTCTGTTAACCCAGTGGTTCTCACCCTTCCTCATGCCAAGACCCTTTAAAACAGTTCCTCATGTGGTGGTGACCCCCAACCATAAAATTATGTTCGTTGTTACTTCATAACTTTAATTTTGCTATGTTATGAATCAGGCGACCCTGGTGAAAGTCATTCAACCCCCAAAGGGGTTGCAATCCGCAGGTTGAGAGCCATTGCTCTAACCAGTTTTGAAAAACAAATCGGAGTCCATTTAGAGGTTCACCACACGCCCCTCAGACTAGTGCTATAGCCATTGTCCTTCCAGGCGGGCAGGGCAATCTTCTCTGGGATGCAGACCCAAGCATCCAAGGAAGGCCCCCAGCCAGGAGAACCTCGTGCTGTTTCAGTTCACGTGCAACTAGGCTAAGATGCATCCAACACAGAGCCATATGTTTGAGCCAATAGGGAGGGCCTTGTGCTGAGGGGCTGGAGTTAGGCATTGGCTGTAACCTTTCCCGCCGCCCCTCACACTGACACTGAATAATACAGTGTGTACTTCCCTCCACAATGTGGGGAGCACTGCTCCGTGGGTGCACCTTTTAGCTGCAGACTGGCTGTGAAACACTGTGACAGCCTGGCGTAACCACGCTCCAGGCGGCCTCCAAAGCGCAGAAGGCACGGGGGCTGCCTCCTCCCCTGGCCTGTGCCCTCGGCAGCTTGGGCGCTTGGGGACCAGGGACCTCAGGTGGCAGAGGTGAGAGGCGAGGGTGAGACTGAGCTCAGAATCATAACCCTACTTTTCCCTAGAGGAGGGTGAGGGGCCAGGTGTGGGGGGGAGAGGATCTCATTCTCTCTCCTGTGAAGACCAGCTCCCTCAGGGCACAATTAACCCCTCTGTGGCATCCCCGCTCATCACCCAGTTTACTTTACAGCAGTGGTTCTCAACCTTCCTAATGCCTCGGCCCTTTAATACAGTTCCTCATGTTGTGGTGACCCCCAACCATAAAATTACTTTTTTTGCTACTTCATAACTGTAACTTTGCTACTGTTATGCATCAGGCAACCCCTGTGAAAGGGTCATTCGACTCCCAAAGGGGTCAAGACCCACAGGTTGAGAACCACTGCTTTACATGATCCTAGCCAATGTTGAAAGGAGTCCTCGTGGCAGAGTGGGGTATGGGTTGGCTGCCAACTGCAAGATCAGCAGTTCAAAGCCACCAGCTGCCCAGAGGGAGAAAAGGGAGGCTTTCTACTCCTGAAAAGATTGGCAGCCTTGGAATACCACTGGGGTAGCTCCACCCTGCCTTACAGGGTTACTCTCTCTGAGTCAGAATCAATTCAATGGAAGAGCATTTGCTTTCATTATCCTGTGTTGAAGGAGTGCTGGGCAGGGTTGTCTAGTAAGCATTCGACTGCTCACTGCAAGGTCAGCTGTTCAAACCCAGCAGCCACTCCTAAGAAGGGAGTTGAGGCTGTGTGCTCCTGAAAAGACTTACAGCTCGGAAACCCTATGTGGGCAGTGGATGGCAATGGGTTGGGTGGCATCCTTTGTTGAGGCTCCTGGCTGATTGGTGAGGAAGGCAGAACGATGGAAAATACATCGTCACCAAGATGGCAATCTTGTCCAGAGCTGTCCACAGCCAGTTTTCCTCACGGCAGACCTCAGATCCTGCACGTGGTCACCTCCACCTCAGGGGGAGGTCTGAAATGCCATTCAACCGAAATCAGAAGCATTTTTACCTTCTGGTATCTTGAACGCCGTGCAGTGGAGTTCCGCGATCCTGACGCCAAGAATACTCCCATGGTACCACTAGCTGACTGTGTGACATTTGCAAAATCCATTCCCTTCTCTGTGGCTCGGACTCCTTTGGTGCTGAATGAGAACGTCTGCCTCTAAGCTCTGTTCGAATTCCGTGGTCCTCACCCATTTTTCAGATAAAATTTAAAAGCCACAGGAGGCACTTTCCCACCAGATGGCACTGTGTCCCCAGCTGCAGCGAGCAGGGCCCAGCACTCAGGCACCCAGTGAACACTCCTCTTAGGAATGTGTTTGTTCTCCGGTTCCACTGGGCTGTGCACAGTGAACTCGAGGGAGGCTGCTGCACTTCCAGGCCCAGGGATGGTGGCTCCTGCTCCCCAGGTAGAGTCAGGGAAGAACAGGAAATGGCCAGGAGCGTGAACCTCTGAAAGCAATTTTATGATGAAAGACAAAAGCTCAAGTTAAGGATGAGCCGGCCAGAGTGTGGTTCTCAGAGGCAGGTCGTGGACTTTTGTGATGTGGCTGATACCAAAGGGTTCTGGGTGCCAGCTTTGTACTGGACCTCCATTGCCAGAGACCGCCAGCCTCACCGAAGCAAAGGCTCAGAAGCATGAGGAAGGACCTAGGCCAAAGGCCGGCACTGCAAAACCCCTCCCCACCCCACTGCCGCGCCCCTCCCCACCCTCGCCTCGGCATCACCTGAGGGCTGGAAATCCAGGTCATCTGTGTGTATCACCTTTCTCATCTCCGTTAAGGTCAGAGGTGACAACGCTGACTTCTCCTTCCCCTTGGCGCTCTTATCGGCATCTTTTTCAAGAGGCCAACGAGTTTCCGTCAGCAAATGTTCCCGGGTGACCGTGTTTCAAAATGTAGCAGTGAGTCCTTTCTGGGATGTTTGAAACCATATTGGGTAAAAAACGCTTGTCTTTTGTGGGGAGAAAGCTGAATAAAGTGAATCTAGAGCTATGTTAAATATTTATACACATATGGGCAAATGCTAGCGCGCCAGGCTAAGAGAGATAGTTTAGTTTATGTCAGTTGTGTGATTATGGGTGCATCCCTGTGTATGCTCCACCCCACCCCCACCTTAAATTTAAGGTGCTCTTAGTTTTGCTGTGATGTTTGAAAAATATCAATAGCAAATCCCTAAGGATCAGGATCTACTGACATCTAGAAAGCTTCTTGTATTTCCCTAAATATATATATATATATTTCTGTTTTGGAAACCTTGCTCCAGTTCTCTGCCCAAAGATCAAAATTTCCATTAACAGAGACTGTTTCTGAGTTAATTTAGAGATTCCCTTTCTGAACCTCATGGATATTTAAAAAGATGCCATGTTTTGAAAACAGGAGAGTAATTATTTGTCATAAATTGATAATACATAATAAATTGACAACCAATATTAAAGTATTTTCAATTTATTACTTATTATAAATTTATGGCAAATTCTGTTGTATCCAAAACATTTCATATAAATTAAAAGCACCATCTTGGTTTTCAACATTATTGGCTTTCCATAATATTATGGGTTTTCAATATTGGTAGATGCATGGTGGCAGAGTGGGTCAAGCCAACCACAAGTAAGCAGTTCAAACCCATCAGTCACTCCTTGGGAGAAAGATGAGGCTGTCTGTTCCCGTAAAGATTTATTGCCTTGGAAAGCCAACGAGGCTGCTCTCCTACATCCCATGAGAACACCAGGAGTCAGTATTCACTCCATGGCAGTGGGTGTCTAATACTGGGAAGAAAAAAAAAACCCCAACGGATGTTAATGAATAATCTCGCCACTTTAAAGTAACTACTTCATCATGTATCATTCTGCCTGGATTATGGCCACAACTGTAGATATTTTTATTGTTGAAATCAGTGACTGTGAGGGGACACTAGTGGTTTAGTGGCAGAAGTCGGGAGTCCCTTTTCCAATTCCTGGCCAGTGCCGCTCATGCATGGCCATCACTCACCTGTCAGTGGTGGCTTGTTTGTGGTTATGATGCTGACCGTGTTTCAGTCTTCTAGACTAAGACAGATTAGGAATGAAGGCTTGGCCATCTACTTCCAAAATATAGCCAGCCATATACATACATATAAGCTGAGCAGGTATGGGAAGAAGAATGGGCCTGTACCCCACAAATATATTTCTACATATACACTTACCTGTGCTGCAACTATAACCATGCATACAGAGCGTCTACAGGGTGCAAAGTCATGAGAACTTCTTAGCCATGACCTGTTACCTGGGGGGAATGAGTCACTGGGCCTGCCTGTTCTACATTCCACTTTAGCAAGTAGCAACTGGGGGTCTTAAACGCTTGCGAGTGTCTGGCTTTGTGGAGGCCTCCTCTCTGGAGGAAGGAAGAGCTAAGCAAATAGAAGCTGTGTGAGAACAATGAGCCCCGTGGACTCATTGACCACGGGAGCATCAGTCTCCATGACCCTGTGTGTTAGGCATGGTTCTTTAAAGGAACAAACTGTGCTCGCTTCGGCAGCACATATACTAAAATTGGAACGATACAGAGAAGATTCGCATAGCCCTTGTGCAAGGTTGACACACAAATTCGTTCACTGAAACATCTCACCATTGCAGGTCACTAAGCCTTCGGGGAACTCTGCCTACACAGCAGCCTGACCCATCCTTAGAGTAGGTCATAGGCAGCCGCCTGAAAGAA
>NW_022111357.1:25056812-25057931 GCF_000313985.2 Echinops telfairi | reverse complement strand
CATGTATATTCATTATATATATAAGCGAGAAGGAATATAACAACTAAGTATTCCACATAGCAGTAGAGGGCTCAATTCAACTCACTTTTGTGAAACAGTAAATGTACTGCAAGTCCTTCAACCCGTGGGCTGCTGGTCCAAGGTCAAGGAAGCAGACAGTGGAGTCGTCTCTCGGTCAAGGCAGGCAGAGTCTGCCCACAGGCAGCAAACAGCAGAGTCAGTCAGCAACAGTAAGTAGCGTGGGAGCTTAGTGAAGCAGGTCCAAATGGGCGGGATATCGAACTCCAGCCAAGCAAGTTGACAGGATCCACCAGCCTGAAGTTCAAGCGATGTATGCACCAGCAGCGTGGCAAAGCAGGTCTTGAAGAAGCCTCAAGCTCTAGAAACATGATCCATGAGCCACAGGTTGGCTGGGCCCACAGGTGGTGTAGCACACAGGTTGAGGCAGAGAACTAGCTAAAGCAGCAGCATGCTGGTCTGATCACCAAAGAGCAAGAGAGATGGGGGTGGGCCTTGCAGAGCCATTTATCTCTTTGCCCTCCAATCCAACTGTGACCTGATTAATCCCACATGTTCCTATTGACCAAGTTGGCACAATAAACCTAACTATGATACCATGACACCACAAAAAGGAGATGCTGCCAACTGTTCTCAACAGGATCACCTTAGAAGGTCCTGGATAGAGTGGGAGACATGTGGAACCAAACTCAGAAACCATAAAAGAGACTGGACTTAGTGGTCAGATAGAGATAGGGGTCCCCTTGAGATTGTGGCCCTTCAAGCCTTGGTGGCATAGCAGCTACACAGGGGACTGTTCAAAACCACCAGCCACTCCAGGGGGTTGGTGGGGGGGTGATGTACGGCTGTCTACTCCCGGGAAGAGTTACAGTCTTGGAAACTCACGGGACCAGTTCTACGCTGCCCTATAGTTTCACTACAAGTCAGCATCGACTCACTAGCAGTGAGTTTGATTTCAGTTTCTGGAGTCCCCTTTCAGGTCCAGAACTGAACCTACCCTCCCCACCTCACCCTCCCATGGCTCAACTCTCACTAGATATTCGGTCTATCCGAAGAAAAAGATGGCCGGGGAGATAAGCGCTCCTTAGAAGAACCAGTCAT
>NW_022111357.1:25047650-25055647 GCF_000313985.2 Echinops telfairi | reverse complement strand
CTTCAGCAGTAACGACCATCCTCCCCTTTCCCTGGCCGTTGTTAGGTGTCATCCTGTCAATTCCTACTCTGCCCCCCGTGACAGAGTAGAACTGCCCCTCACCCTTGCTCGACTGCAGGCTTATAGAAATAGATTTCCCCGTCTTTCTCCCATGGAGCAGCTGGGTGGGCTCGCATTGCTCCTCTTTCAGGTAGCAGCCAAGTGCTTAATCACTGCACTACGAGGGACCTTTTGTCTACACATTTGCCTATTACAAATATATTTTAATCATTTAATTGGGGCCTCTTACAGCTCTTACAACAATTCATCTATAACTATTTTATGTCAGTGGGATGGTACAATAATCTTCTTTTCATATCAGACTTATGGTGCTCAGCCTACTGTACTTATTTCACTCCGCATAATGATTTCAAAGTTCATCCATGCTTATTTCTCTTTAGGACTAATGTTCTAGACACTTAAAAAAAAAACCAAACTCTTTGCCACAGAGTCAATTCCAACTCTTGGTGACCCTATAGGACAGGGTAGAATTGCCCTCTGTGGATTTCTGAGCTTATAACTCTTTACAGGAATAGAGAGAAGGAAGGCTCATCTTGCTGCCATTCATCTGTTGGGCTGTTGGATTGTGTCTACCCATTGGCTAGAGTCCGTCATGCTCCAGTGCCCTTGGGATGGCTGTACCTGTTTGCGGGCTTGTTTTCAAGTCAACGGTGTGTAAACCAGAAGTGGCATGTCTGGTCATGCAGTCGTTCTAATCTTAGCTGTTCAAAGACTCAACGAACCATTTCCCATAGAGGTGGCACCATTGTGCATTCCCACCAGCGAGGCATGAGGGTCCCCATCTTTCCACATCCTCACCAACATCGCTAGTCTCCCTTTGTTTCTGATAACAGCCAACCTAGGGAGTGTTTCTGGCACCTTGTTACATCGTGCCTCTCCGAATCCATTCTTCACCTGTCTGCGTGTGCCTTACAGAGTGCGGGCAGTGTCTTGTCTTCCCCTCCTGGCCCAGTGCTGAGCAAATTCCTTACACACAGAGTTTAATGAGTGGCAGGTCCTGGGTACATGGCTTCTTTTGTCAGAAGTGCTGGGATGCCCCCTCTGGCAAACACTGGACCTTCTTGAAATAGAGGAAGAAGAAACAAAAAGGAGCCCTACCCTCCTCCAGACTGGCTTGAAATGCTAGGGAAGAACCAGAAAGCTTTCTCAAGAATCAAGATTCTGCCCTCTTCTCCTGGCAAGGAAGAAGGGCACCAACCACCACAGTCCCTGACATTTGTGCACACCCTTAATTACCCCTTGTCCTCCCACAAACCCAATGACGTTCTTCACTGGTCTCTGCCGACCAAGAGAATAGTAGCATTCCCTTCTCGCGGTGGTGCTGCCTCCTCACTCACCCACAAATCAGGGAGTCTTCAGCTGCTGAGCCTTCCTGAGCAAGAGCAAGATGGTTATCAGTGAGCTCATGGAAGGGGAGACACAGGGGAGTCACTTGGTGACTGCACATCTCTCTGGCTACACAGAGTGGCTCGGGAACCACTCCACAGCACAGCCTTTACCTCTAGCTACCTCCAGAACAAGTCAAGATCTGTGCTGATCCTTAATTAACACAAATACAACATAAACTACTGTTGTGTCCTTACATTTTGCTTAGAACAGCCTTATAGAACCTGTGATGAAACGTGGCAGACCTGTAATTAAAGTGTAGACTTTGCTTTCATGCCCGTAAGAATGGGCACAGCTTGCTGAAATACTTCCATACAGTGGTAATTATTTGATACTTGTCTGCAAGGTTATGTTAAAGCATTCCCTGTAACGCCAGATGCCAGGACAAAAGAGATGCCATTTTAATAAAGCTCGATCACATAGTTGTCTATTTATACCCTGCTCTGACTCAGAAAGGATTCGAAGTAGCCAACAACAACAACAACAGCCGCAACAGTAACCGTAATAACAGCAGCCTCTGCCATGTGTGAGGATTACACGTCAGACATCGTACACAAGGTAGTGTATTTCCATTGCCTGTCACTTTACCAAAAAAGCCCTCCAGGAGAGAGTTTATTGGGGAGACAATAGGGACAGAGTTTAAGAGCTCTGGCCTGAACTCATCCCATTTGCCTTCAAGTACCGGCCACATCAATGTAGCAGGAGTGAGGCTTTGATACATGGCCTAACCTTTCTGGCTCAGAGTACCATCTGATGTGGGGTATATCAGGAATGGCTCCGGCAGATGGAGGATGAGGTGGACCCCATCAGGTAAGGCATTTAGAAGAGTGCCGGCACCTCATGAGGACCCAGGGGGTGCTTGTAAAGCAGGAGAGACCTGTAACAAGCGCCTCGGAGCCCATGTCCTCGCCCCAGAGACCAACCTGCTTGCAATGAGGCAATGCCACCTGATGAGTTCAAGCCAATGAAAGAGGAGTGGACGTGATCTATGGCATTCCTGGGCCCAGCATTTAAAAGCCAGCGTGTGATCTCCGGCACACTCTTCCCCATCCCCAGAGATCCTTGGAAGCCCTGTGTTGAGATGGTGGCAATGCCAGGTGGAAGGGACCTGCGCCCCAGAGTCACCACAGACAGGAGGGCCCAGCTGGCCTGCATGAGATTCTCCACAAGCAGAAGAAAAGGCCTGTTTCGCTAACCAGGCTGCCGAGACTCCCACTTGGGTTTGTTGCTATGGCGTAGCATGTCCTCTGCTGATGAACGTAGTGATCATTACATTATTCGTATGACCCTCTTTCCATACTTGAAGAAACTGAGGGTCAACCAACCAGAAGATGCCCCTCCGTTCAAACCCAGGCATTTACTGATGACCCCCAAAGTGGCAATGCCACACAGACAACTTTCTTTCTCGGTATCCCTGAGAACCATGGGTGCTACCAAAAAGAAGGTCATCCAAAGTCAAGTGCTGATTTAAAAAAAGAATCAGAGAGTGAGGGGAGACGTGTCTTTATCTCCTGTGAACCCGGAGCGGGGCTGCCTTTGAAGACCCCACCGGGGAATTGAGAAGGAGAGATGCTTAAAATTCGTTCACCTCAAGGGGCAGACTCCTGGATCTGGATTGCGAAGATTGTCATCAGAGGGCTGGAATGCTTAGACAGCAAGAGCATGGAAGTCCAGGAAGCTGTGGGCCACAGAACAGGAGCTAGAGGACAAGAGCCTCACATACACTCCCTGGGCAGGGGACCAGGCAGACGTGAGTGTCCAGACCCCCTTTCTCTAACTGCCAAGAGTTCCCCAACCCCACCCCACCTCCAGTCTCCTCTGTAAGAATCCGGGATTCCTCCCCACTCTTGTTCTGAAAGGTCCTTAGCAGGAACAAGGTTGTATATTATGAGGAAGGGTCACCCTGAACGAGCTTCCCTACGAAACACCAACGGTTGGATTACCTTTCCAAACACCATCCTCACTCGCTGTATGACCTGTATGACCGTGACCTCATGAGGTAGGGGACCACACAGGATTTGCAAAGCCCCTGCCAGTCCTAACCCTCAAGGTATGTGTGAGTGGGGGACGGTGGTGCCGTGCCTGTCACCGGGGCCCTGATTCTACAGCTTGGAAACAGCGGTGGGACGAAAATGCAGTGTTCATTCTGAACCTGGATCTCTCTCATCCCCAGAAATCATTACAAGTCCTGTTGCCTACCACCACACAGGCTGGCAGGAAAATGAGCTCAAGCGCTTTAAAACAGCTGCAATGCCGCCCAGGGGATGCTATGTCAGTGCTAACCATTAGTAGCCGACAGCAGCCACGCACTGCCAATTCAACGGTTCTCCCCCAACTAGGACCCTGCATCTTCTCGGCTTTGTCTTTATTTTCATTGAATAAGACTTAGACCTAACTGGAAGTCCTATCTCCTTGCTGTTAAAAACATCATAAAATACGGGGACAGAGAATACCACAAAATGCACTCGCAGTTGCACGCTTAAGTGAACAACTTCAGTAGCATGGTCAGTACAATACATGTCCTTTCAGACTTCCAGTCTAAGTCGAGATCAGACTCTACCGACAGTCCCGTGTCTTGCTTTAGCATTTGCTCATAAATGCATCCCCCGAGGACCAGCTCCTAAGTGCACAGTGTCAAAGGTAGCAAAGCGCCCTCTTCTATGGTGGGCTCTCCTCTCCCGACCCTGGAACCCTGTGCTCCTTGCTGAACTTGGTGGGCGTTTCCAATGTTTGCCTGCTAGGCATCCTGCTGAGACGAATTTCTTAATCTATTGCAGCGTTTCCAATGATTTCCTTCAGCTGTACTTTCGTGTGCAACCAGTTTTTATGAAAGCCGTCTCCTAGTACATTTTCAACCCTGGAAAGAAAAAGGGGTGGGGGGAAAGCAGAATCCAGCGATTGTATTTGAGGCCACCATGCCCCCGCCCCCAAGAAGCAGCCCCCCTTTGTGAATAGGACAGAATAGAAACGTGAGGCTTTCTGCATAAAAGTACCCCTCCCCCTCCAGATTAAGTAGGTCTTCAGGTGGCTGTTAAACTGAGCTGCAGCTCTTTAGGAGAGAGCCATTTAGCCAAGATCAGACATTCGGTAAAAAGTAGAATATTCTAGTTAAGGAAAATAATCTAGCCACCCACACTTTCCTTACAATGGATCGGGCTCTCTAAAGCTCCCACATTGCCTGCAGACACCAGCTCACAGACACAAAGGGCTTTGAAAGCTCAGCCATGGGCTGCCTAATATCTATCCGGACCACAGCCGACCCCAACTGCGTGTATGGCCGTGGTTCTCTAAGGTGATCTCGGAGGTCAGACATCCCCATCGGAGCACATAAGCACTTCCTGCACGCAGCTCCTGGACCTCGTGTCTCTTGTGTAGGAAGCTACAGTGCCCATCTAACCCGTAATACATCCAGCTTGATCAGCCTAACACCTGGGTGACTGGCTTGTGGTATGTACTGTACATTCCACCTGAAAGTTCACCATAAAGCAGCGTAGCCTTGACTTGTGGCCAACAGCCGCCAGTCTCGTGTATCTTGCGCCTGCTGAGTGGTGTTTGCATGATCCGGCTGCTTCGGCTTCTTTTGAAACTGTTGCCTGGAAGCGCATTATCACGGCTCCCAAACCCAGCGAACAACGCAGCGCTAGGGAGAACAGCAAGAGGCAACGGAGAAGCCTCGAGCTGGAAGCGGAACAAAAACTATTGTCTAACACGGAGGTGGAGCAAATCAATGGATGTTACTGCTCCTGATTTAGGCGTGCTGCATTCAATAATCAGGGCTCTCGCTGATCAGAAACCAAGACAACATTTCCCAAGCTGTTAAAGGGATGGGTTCCCTGGAAGCTCCCAGGTGAATGAAAGTTCGAGAGGCACCTAGGTCAGATAGGCAGGAATGGCCAGTGATGGGAGTCAGGGCCACTCCCTGCGAAAGCACAGAGCTGGTAGTATGGTGTCAGCACAACGTCCAATCACAGGACGTCCTGCTTTCATAGGCCACATCATGGATGCTAAGTGATGCCTGATGCCCTCCGTCTGAAAGCAGAGCTCAGGGAAGCTCAGCTCTCACCTCAACCGTTGCCACGGATACACACCCCGAGTAGCAACAGAATCAGGGCTCAATTAGTCCCGGGTCTCCATGAGTTGAACACTTTTTCTTTCAACAGATTAACTCATGTTTTTCAAACACAAAACCAACAAAAGATAGACAGTGATCCGAGTCTCACTCTTTGTCATCTGTTCAGTTGCAACTACTTATCCCCCAAGGAAGGTCTCTTTAAAAAAAAGAGCAACATACTAATATTAAAAACAACAATCATCTGAGTAGCAAACCCTTTATTGCAAACAGATGTTCGCATCCATGAAGGCGGTGAAGAGGTGAGTCAAAAGATCATTTTGGAGGGGCAACCTAGAAGAGCGTATGCAAAACTATACCGGTCTCACCTAATAAATTAGTGTATTAACAACCAGTGTTTATTAGCTGACTCTTATGGGCTGAGTACTGTGCTGGGGACTTTGCATATTTTTTCCCCCACACCAAACTCACTGCCCTCGAGTCAGTACTGACTCAGTGACACACACACACACACACACACACACCCCCGGGTTTCCAAGACTGTAACACTTTATAAGAGTAGAAAGCCCAGTTTTTCTCCCTCAGAGAGGCTGGTGGTTTTGAACTGCCAACCATGCACATCACAGCCCAACACATAACCACTATGCCACCAGGGCTCCTCTATCACAATTACCCTGTGTGTGGGGGACTCATGCGTCTTGTTTTATAAAAAAGGAAAGTGAGGGCAAGGGACAGATCTCACGCTGTTCATTGTGGAGCTGGGGTTTGAACACAAGGTCAAGTTCTGCCACTTCTTTCTCCAGGTCCCCAGTACAACTGGCAGGCTGACAGTAATTCTTGCCTCAAAGCTTGGAGGCCATGGAGTTTGAGAACCAATACCTGTTGTCACTGGGTAATGCTGACATATGTCAACCCACGTGTGTCAGAATGGGACCCCACTCCAGAGGCTTTTCAATGGCTGGTTTTTTGGAAGGAGATTTCTGAGGCTCCTCTGGGTAGCCTCAAACCACCAACTTTGTGATTTGCTGTGAACTTGTTAGTTTGCACTGCTCAGGAGTTTGGGGCTGGGATTAGATTGTGCAAATCGGTCACAGAATACCGAAGAAGGAGGGAATGGACGCTGACTGTGAGGCTGAGAGTAAGGGCCAGAGGTCCCCATAGCTGAACCCAAGCCCAGCCTCATCAGCATCATCTGGGGACCTGCTGGCACCTGTGCTTCACAGGATTTTATATTGGCTGCTAACCACAGTCTCTGAAGCCCACAGGGGCAGTTGAACCCAGTCCTATGAGGCTGCTATGTGTTGGAATCAACTTATTGGCAATGAACTTGGTTTTCTAGTTGGGCTTTTTAAAAGTTCGTGGTTTGGGTTGGGCTTTTTAAAATCTTCTAAAAAGGAAGTCGGTCACCAGGCCTTTCTTCTGAAGCACCTCTGGGTGGACCCAAACCACCAACCGTCTAGTTAGCAACTGAGGGCTGTGTTTGCACTAGCCACGAGCTTCAGTTTGGGAAGGGGGGATTTGAAAGGAAACAAATAGCCAACTCATGGTGAGGAGGAGCACAAGGAAGCTTGCAGCCAGAGTCTCAGGCCCTTTGGCGGTTCTTTGTAAACGGAAGGTCACCCACCACCTTGCTGCTGCTGCTGCTGCTGCTGTTGCTGAGAGAATTGTGTGTGGCTTTTGGATTCAAAGGGAGCTCTTTAGAAGCCCTCTCTAACGACCTTGCAAATCAAAAGCTATCATTCTCTCTCCAAGGAAAACAGTCCAATGTTACCTCCCTCCTCCCTGTCCTGAGGAATTTCCTACCTCTTCCCCATACAGAGAAAACCCCAGAGGTTTGGGGGGGTGGGGGGAGATTCTTGGGCCAACTCCTGCAAGAGGAACTTAAAAAACAGACAAAGCATTTCCCTTAAAAAATGCAAGAAGTGACCCTTTTACAAGATAAGGATTGAGGGTGATGAGAGGAAGTCCCAAGTCTGTTGACGGAGTTGGAAGCATGAAAGGAGGCAAGGACAGGAGGGGAGTCACATTTCAAAGGCCTCTGGAGAAAGGCACTGCGTGCCTGGATCCTTCTGAGTGAGACTGAGATAGAGCCATTGCAGCCCGTGAGAGACACCTACAGCCTGCAAACCAGGGAGTCCGCTTTCTAACACTGACATGGTCAAGGTCAACGCTTCGTCTTCTTTTTTTTTTAAGCACTCAGCTGCTAACCAAAAGTTTGGAAGTTTGAGACCACCAACTGCTCTTTGGGAAAAAGATGTGTCAGCTGGCGGCATCCGTTGAGATGTGCAAATTTGGCAGTTCAACAGTTTTCGAGGGTCTCTCTGCGTGGCAACAATAGCAATGGGGTTCACTCTTCTTTGACCCTGGAACACGCCTGCAAGCACGTGCAGAAAACTGCACGTGGAAATCACGTGACCCGCTTCCGGAAGTAGCCCTGAGCTGAGCTCACTCTGACCCATAAGAAGGAAGGCCCCCAGACCCT
>NW_022111357.1:25045342-25046853 GCF_000313985.2 Echinops telfairi | reverse complement strand
TCTCTCAGCCTGAAGTGTTTCTCAGCTTGCATCACCTCCTTGCTGAACAACTTTGACAAGGAAAAACATCACTTCAAAGCTCCCGGCCGCTCCCGTCTTCCAGAGCCCTTCTCCTTGTGCAAATCAGTCTTGGAGCTCCTCGGCGTTCTGCTCAGGGTTCACCTCTCTTCTCAGACTACTCGCTCCCCCAAGGGGGGCCCGTGGCCCATCCGTAGCCAACCTCTGCTGACAGCTCCCCCATCTCCAGCTCCCCCAGGCTCCGCACCCACTGAGCCCCACTGATGTCCTCAGCGTTGGCATTCGGTGACCCCACAGGACCTCCAGCTGCCTGTGGCCAAGACTGGAACCCTAGCTCCACTGATCCTGACCGCAGGAGCCTCACGTTCTGGCCCACCAGAATCCCAGCGACTCAAGCCATGCATCCAGAAATCGTTCTTGACTCTCCCTCTTCCTCACTCCCAAGATCTGATGAGCCTCCCTTCCGTCTTCTAAATGCTTCCCAGCATGCAGGTCAGGCCACTGCGGACTTTTCCCTTGGACAGCTGTAAAACTCTCCCCAGTGGACCCCCGCCCCCACTTTCCATCTGGGCCCCGCTGTTTTCCGCACAGCGGATGGACTATTTCAAGAACACAAATCTGATCATAAGAATCCCCTGCTTTCAAGCTTTTAATGGATTCCCATCCCCCGTAAACTCCCAAATCCTTCACGAGGCTTATAAGGTTGGGAATGCGTGGATTGCTGCTTGCCTCTCCCCCGCCCTCTCAGGGAGCACTTGCCTCTTTCTCCCGGTTCCAACTTGTCAGACTTTTCTTCGTTCCTATAGCACTGCACCTGCGGGTTTCCAGGACCTCCATGGAAATAGAAAGCCTCAGCTTTCTCCTAAGGAGCGGCTGGTGCTTTTGAACTGCTGACCTTGTGTTAGTAGCCCACCACACCATAGGCTGTCTGGACAGGTGCCTTATATGTTAGAATACACTCCCGATGGTCAGAGCCACACATGGCATCCGTCAAAGCTCCAGATCTGTGGGGCTGGACTTCAGTGTCCACTTTATACTGAACATGAGGGAAGAAATCTGCCTTTACAAATCTGTCTGGCTTCAATGGTCAGGCTTTCTTTTTAGGGTGGTAAGCAGACATACTAGGGGGATGTGCTGGGTATACAGAAATTCGGTTTGGTGGGGAGATACAGCTATTTGCCCAGAACCTGGGTGTCCAGGATGGAGATAGGCGGGCAAGGCAGTGCCCAGAGAAGAGTAAGATTCCTAAGCGCCAAGCACAGAGAACAGGAGAGCCTGCTCTCCAAAGTCCCCGAGCCTCTTGCCGCAATGCAGCCTCTTGCTGGCACAGACAATGTGACCAGGAGGCAGGCGCGAACGACAGCGTCTGATTCGTCCGCTGCCTGCTTCAAAGCCATTACAAGGAGAATGCCATCCGTAGACACTGAAAACAAACAACAAAGGGCCGGGATGCTTGTTTCCTTTTTGAATTGATCTGGGCTGTCAAACTACTT
>NW_022111357.1:25043275-25044519 GCF_000313985.2 Echinops telfairi | reverse complement strand
CAGTTCTCCAAGTCATTTCTCCTTCTCTTCCTGTGATTTTCTGTAACAATGAATGGGCCAAACCCCAACCCCAACCCACTGCCACTGAGTTGATTCTGAGTCTCAGGGAGCCTGCCTGCATCAGCTTTGTGATACCTTCTCCCACAGAGCGACTGGTGGGTTTGAACCACTGACCTTGCGGTGAGCCGTCCCTTAAGCACTGCCTTCTGTTGTATCCCAGAGGTTTGGGTATATTGTGTTTTCATTCTCATTTGATGAGAGGAATTTTTAAATTTCAATTTTCAATTTTTCCTGTAAGAAGCCCTGGTGGCATAGTGGGCCACACATGGGGCAGCTAACTAGAAGGTCGGCAGTTTGAACCCACCAGCTGCTTTGCAGGAGAAAGATGAGGCTGTCTGCTTCTGTGAAGATTTACAGCCGTGGGGACTCCCGGAGGCAGCTCTAGTCTGCCCTATAGGGTGGCTCTGAATTGGAATCGGCTCGAAGGCAGGGGGTTATTATTACCCAGTAATTTTAAAGTCGGGTATTACTCGGTGCCCATGTGATTGATTTTCCCCCTTTGATATTAGTGTTCATGTCTAATGTTAGACCATGAACATGATGTCGAAGGGAGCGCTGGCAGGGCTATGCAGTAGACACTGGACTGCCCACCTTGCCAGTGCTCTTTAGGAGAAAGATGTGACTGTCACTGCGGTCAAGATGTATCGTTTCAAAAGCCGTCCCTGGGACTGCTATAGTTTGGAGTCAACACGATGGCCGTGGGTTTGGCTAATACCATTTACAAGCTTTGACAGATTGGGAAATGGGAAGCGCTCTCGTTATTCTTGAAAAGATCCAGTGTCCCCACGCTCCTTAAAAACAGCATCCCTTCAAAAACACAAGCAGCCGTGCCGAGGGCTGTTGGCCAGACTGGAGGGCTGGTAGGTCCTTACCTGCAGCGTGGAGGAGACTGGAGAGGGGGCGGGGGAACCTGGAGAAAGAAAGGAAAAGATACAGGGAGGAGGAGAAGACTGGCAGAATACCTACAACTGGAGGATGGAAGAAAGAGGAGGAGCCAGCAAATCAGAGATGGCTACTGAGGGTGCAGGACAAGGCGGTGGTGTCATTCTGGGAATCCACCGCTCAAGGGAAACAAGGGCGGGCTGTTAGCTGTAAAACTCTCCCCAGTGGACCCCCCCCCCCTTTCCATCTGGGCCCCGCTGTTTTCCGCACAGCGGATGGACTATTTCAAGAACACAAATCTG
>NW_022111357.1:25028704-25043175 GCF_000313985.2 Echinops telfairi | reverse complement strand
CTGTGGCTCCTGCTGATACCAGCCTTGACTGCCTGCCCATTTACTGTGTGCAGCCTCTCTGGAGCCCTGGTGGCATAGTGTGTTCCGCATTGGGCTGCTAACCACCAGGGCAGCAGTTCCGAACCACCAGCTTCCCTGCAGGGGAAACATGAGGCTTTCAACTCCCATACAAAGTTAGTCTCAGAAACCCACAGCGTTCGTCTATTCCATCCTCTAGGGTCAGTGTGAGTTGTCATGGACTTGCTGGTCAGGAGAGGGAGAGGGAGCGCCTCTGGCCTCAGCTATCTCAACCCCACATGCCGATGGCGTGGGCACTATGATCACGCTGCATCAAGCATCGTGAGAAGGTTCATCTGCACACTCACACAGCTGTAGGATGTGGAGTCAGGATTCAAATCCAGGCTTCCAGAGCTGCCCTGGAGTACAGAAATTTCTATCTAGTGCCCTGTAGGAGGCTGGTTCTTTAAGACACAGCCCGAGGTGGAGGTTTGTGGGTGGAAAGTTCATTGGAGCGGGCCCTGTGGATCGCACCTGTTGGGGAGGGAGGGCAGCAGAAGTAGCAGAGGAGAAGTAGAACTGTGAAGCCATCACAGCTAAAGCTTCTGCCCAGCCCGAGAGGAGGCTGGAGCTGGGGTGGCCCTGTAGAACTGGCAAGAGGCTGGGCCTTTAAACTCCATCCACCTGCCCCCAAGCCCTGGTGGCAAGAGTGAGGTACACATTGGGCTGTTGACCTCAAGGTCAGCAGTTCGAAACCACCAGCCGCTCCACAGGGGAAACGATGAGGCTTTCAACGTCTGTAAAGATTCACTGCTTTGGAAACTCACAGGATGTGATAGTTACATAATCTGTTGTCAATTTGAGAGGCTTAGGAGTGAAGAGGTGGGTTTAGTCTGTCAATCAGGCTGCAGCTTGATGACCTCATTTGGAGACGCTAAGAAGATAAATAGTTCACTGGAAGCGGGACGCAGGCTCACTCCCTGAGAGACCTTTCCTTTGACAAGACACATGGAGTTATGCTAGAGCTCTGGTGCCGGAGGAGCCACATGGAGACCCCTGCCAGTGCTGAGATGCCTCTACCACCACTGGATCCACAAGACCTTACACCCACTGGCCTGTGATCTTCCTGCATTTGGCATCATTGCATGTGTTTTTGTGAGTCTGAAGAGGGATTTATAGATTGGTATTGGACATATGCGCTAATATCAGACTTATGGACTTGATCTAGATTGGGCTGGGATGTGTTCTCAATATACAATTGCTCTTGTACATAAAGCTCTTTCTTCTACACATATGAGTGTCTATGAATTTGTTTCTCTAGTCAACCCGGACTATCACACAGGGGCAGTTCTAGTCTGTCCTATGGGGTCACTATGGGTCAGAATGGACTCGATGGCAGTGAGTTTGAGCTTGGTTTACCTGCCCTCTGAGGGCAGGACTGGGAGTTCTCAGCCACCAATGGTCCCTGCAGCTGTGGGAGTGAGCACTTCAGTCTTGCAAAGGGTGAACACAGAGGGTCTGGGCAGCTCCCCACAGAATCTGCTGATGTGTTCTACATCTAAAGGAAGGGACAGTTCAGCACCAAGGCCGAGTTTGCATCCCAGCACAGTCGCTTGCTAGGTGTATTCATGTAATGTTAGTGACGTGTCTTCCTCTCGGTCAAATAAAGAGAGTGGTGCTTATTTTGTAAGACTGCTGAAGTATTGCATGAGATGAGAGCATACTGTTAAAATAACAATACACAGTAATAGCACAAATGATGAAGTTGGGGCACACGTAACTGAATTTGGTGATCACTTAGTAAAAGGATGAGGGAGGGTGTGGGCCAATTGCCTAGGCATACCTAAGATACAGTGAGTAGTCAGCAGATAGAAGCTGCTATGCTGTCATGTTTTTATTGTTAGCTTTTATTGCTTGCCAAACTAGCCAAGTGCTCCGAGTCCGTTCTTACCACGCTATGTCAAGAGCATAGCATTCTTTCTAACAAAGACGGGCAGGAGAAAGCTTGGACCCCCATGAATTCAACCACTCACTCGTTGTGTACCTGTGGATAAGTCAAGTGACCTCACGATGTTCAAGTTTCCCAGGGAACGTTCTTGTGGTGGCGTGCTGTCAAGTCAGTCCTCCCTCCTCACTACCCCATGGGCCGCAGGACAAAGCACTGTCACGTCCCGGGCCATCCTCACAAGCACGGCTGTGTTTGACGCCATGCTTGCAGCCACTGTGTCCATCCGGCTCAGTGAGGGGCTTCCTCTGTCTCACTGACCTTCTACTTTACCAAGCAGGACGTTCTTCTCCAGGGACTGGACCCTCCTGACAGCATGCCCAACATGATATGACTATCTCACCATCCTCGCTTCTAAGGGGCAGCCTGGCAGTCTTCTTCGAAGGAGTCCAGTGCGTAGTCAGTATTCTTCCCCACCACCAATTAGTTTTGCCTTCCTTATTCATTGTCCAGCTTTGGCATGCCGTTTGAGATGATTTAAAAACACCGAGGCTTGGGTCAGGTGCACCTTAGTCACTCAACGCATAGCAACCCATGAGACGGAGCAAAACTGCCCCACGGTGTTTTCTAGGCTGTCTCGGTCCTGTCCCACGAGGCAGCTGGTGGGTGTGAGTCCCTAACTTGTGTAATAGAAGAGCACTTCGCCACGGTGCCTCCGAGGTTCCTTGATCTTCAATACACAGATGGGAACCAAAGCTCAGAGAAGTCGCTTGCTGTACTTCAGGTTTCACAGTGCTGACTGACAGCACCCAGCCCGCCCAGCCAGGACTTTCTGACTCCATGCCTCCCTTCCCATGTGGACACAAGGATGGAAAGAGCTCATAAATGGATGTGCCATCTGTAATACAGGCACCAGATGAAAGGCTTTTCCTCAGTAAGTTTAGAACATTCCTGGTCCGGGCACCAAATGAATGCTCTTCTCGCAAATGGGGTTCATGAGACGGGCAGGGAGAAAGAAGGAGAAAGCAGATGGTGCTTAGGAGGAGCTGAGTCAGCATTTGCAGCAGGACTAGAACTTAGCCTCCCTTGGCGATTTGACTGGAAGAAAGGCTACAGGGGTGAGTGTGCCACGGCACATCTGCTGGAGGCAACCATATTTTCACGTTTAAATATGCAGGGCCGACAAAGAGAGCCTGGTAGGGAAGGATTGCTCATCTCCAGCCCAGCACGTTGCAAAGGACAGGCTGCAGGCTGCTCACAAGCCGACAGGCAGAGTGGAGGCTAGAGGAACGCTGCCCTCTGAGGTCCACAGCCCCAACGTAAAGGACAAACACAAACGCATGAAAAGGGGGAGTTGAGAGCGGGTGCAATTGTGGACCCTGACCACAGCACCCAGGACCACTCTGAGGTCCCACTGCCATCGAGACAATCCGGACTCTTAACCTTGGCTGTGATCCCAAGGTTTACACGACCCCCCAAGTTCTGTGTGCGCTGATCCCCCAGTTTAAGCTGCACTGTACCAGCGACGGCATGATCGCTTCAGCCAAAGGCTTAAGTGAGAAGCAAACAAACAAAAACCACACAGTTGAGAAGGAATGCTTTCAAGCTTCAGACACGGGTGACTATGTTTCCTGTTTCCTGAAAACGAGGCTGGGAAAGGAAGGAAGAAGAGGCAAAGGAACATCGGGGCATGTGGGGTAGCCAGGAGCAACCCAGCGTGCCTAGAGCCTTCCTCTGCTCTTCGGGGGGGTCCTCCTGGGAAGGGGGAAGAGGAGAGAGTCTGATGCCATGGAGGCCGGTTGGTGGAGAGGCAGGCAAAGAGGACGCTGCGGAGGGATCCAGGAACTGGCTTCTGTGAACTTTGGAGGGCATGAGCTAATCGATGTGGATTGCCCCTCTTTGTGTGTGAATTATGCAGATGAGCCCAAAGGGAGCAGAGAATGCTTCAGAGTCACCACCTGTCACATTCTAGTAGCTGGCGTTTTGAAAAGGATTCAGAATAGCTAGTCCCTAGAATACCTGAGTGGGAGGCAGCGGTCTCGAGCACCATTCTTTCCGACCTGACTCACTGTGGGCAGCAAAGACTTTCCTATTTACAGAAGCCTCTCCAACACATGATAGATCCTATTTATTCAATTCACCACCTACGCTTCCCATCAGATGTGACTATTTTCCAGAGGCTTTGCAAATCCTAGTCTTCCCTACACGCTTGCGAAAGCCATGCTTCTTCCATTCTGGTCTTAAAAGGGGTGTGTTGATCGTTTGTCTCAATGCCATTTGGATAATAGACAGATCAGGATTGGTTCCAGCAAAGGACTCAAAAGGGTGAGGGGGAACCTCCAGCCAAGGGGGCCTATCCACCAGAGGGCAAGCGCTCAACACAAGGAAGGATTCTACCAGCCTCTCCCTCCTCTGTGCCAAGGACACCCTCATTCAGAACTATGCACTTTATGCCCTCTTGCTTCTATGGGAATGTTAGCAATTCAATGACCCAGCCAGCCCTCTAGAGATGCAGTACCCAAGCCAACCCAAAGCAAGCCCAGCCCCCTGCCACGGTGATTCTTCCTCATAGCAGGGCGAACAGGCAGAAGGTGGCGGAGCAGCCGCACCACCTTCACACGGAGACACTGGGAGCCGAGACGGGCCCTGGGTAAGAAGTGAGTGCAGCACACAGACGTCCTTCTTTATTCCCACTTTCCGCAAGCTCTTAGGCCAGAAAGTGTAAGCATAAGGACTCTGATTTTCCTTATCTAGCCCACACTTGATAAAATATTCAACTAAGTGATGTTGTATGTCATACCAGGACCTCCTGGGACTGTTGCAGAATGGGTCTTTATTTTTAACAGGCCACCTTTAGAGGATACAAGATAAAGGGAAGACAATATCGATCTATCTGCCGAGGGCTGTCTGTTCAGTAAGACATTGACAGTATCCTACTCTTTATCCCCCTCCCTTCCCCCTCCTTTATTGCGGTTGTGATATTAGTTCTGCAATAAATAAAAATCAAGAGAAAACAAAAAAAGAAGCCGGTATTTTTTAAACCTACTGCGTGTGTGTGGTTTTTTTTATAACAACACATTTAAAGAAGAACTAAATCACCCTGAGCCTACACAGATGAACAATCCTGCCAAGTTAGCAGCTTTTCTCTTCCAAATATACTGCTGCCACAGAGCTTCGAAGGCACCAGTGAGAAGCGGCTTGTTATACGTCGCCATGTGACCAGTCCAGGACTGTGAGCTAGGAATACCGTGTCCTATTGTTACTGCTAGCTGCTGTCAAGCTGACTCATGGCCACCCCACGCCGATGGAAGTAAAGGAACTCTGCCTGCTCCTGAGCCATCACCGTCTGGCGGTGGGTTAGACAGTATTCCCGTGTGGTCCACAGGGCTTTCGTGGCCTGATTTTGGGAGAGTCGATCACCGATCACCAGGCCTTTCTTCCTAATCCACCTTAGTCAAGAGAGTCACTCAAACCGGTTCAGCATCATAGAAACACATCACGTCACCGCTGACAGAAAGGTGGTGGCTGCATGGGAGATGCCGTGGCTGAGAGAAACCCTGGTTCCTTCCCCTCGTGGGACTTAGAGAGTTCTGTCATGGACGACCAATGCCTCATCGACACCTGTTAGCCATCATGATTCCTTCTTCCCATCCTAATGTTTGCTCATGGAGACAAGTAGATCTATGAACCTTGATGATACTATGTGTGACACATGGGGCTGGTAGCCACAAGGTCAGCGGTTCAAATCCACTAGCTGCTCCAAAGGAGAAGGAGGAAGCTTCTGGTTTCTGTAAAGGGATAATTCTACTCGGACCTAGAGGGTCACTATGGGTTGGAATCCACTTGATGCCAGTCAGCATCTTTGTTTTGTTTTGAATGAGAACCAAGCATTGTAAGAAGAGAGTTGATGATTCCAAAGGACATGGGGCCAGAATCTAATCCTCCCGGTGACTGCAGGAAGCAGACACATGACCAGACAACCCCAGCAGCGTCTCTCTGCTCCAGTGCAGTCTGTCCTTTGCAGGCAGATTGCTCTTCCTGGAACGAGCATCTGCTGGCTTAGGGCTGAGTCTCCAAGTGCCCTGCTTCCAGCAGCAATCTCATCTTCCCTGGGAAAGTCTCTTCTCCTGCTTCCTTCCCACACGCTTTGGTTGGGTCGGATTCCACCCCAAGCCAGGAAGGGGAGCTATGAACTTAAACGGGGTCTAGGGCATGCTACATTCCTCTGGGAACAATTACTGAGATTGTCACACAAACCAAACCAGGCTGCCTCGGCCATCTAGACTCAACCTCAGGTCTGCTATTAGAACAACCAAGCAAGCTACCGTTCTAATGTTTCCCCCTAGATCTCAGCCTGAGAAGACGTGGTCCTGAAGCTGCGGTAACCATTCGGTCACCGTGAGGCCAAGTCTGCATGATGGAATGGGAGCCTGTTCGATGAACACAGAGCAGTGTGACCCAGGGAGAGAGCCGTTACAAATTGAGTTGCTGCATCCAGCCATGGGATTGTCCCGGAACTTTCCAGTTCTCTGAGTCAGTGCAGTCCCTTCTGTTAAAGGTTGCAAGCATACGTTTCCTGGCGCTCTGTAGATACTGTGCTTTTTACGAAGCTGAAGTTTCCTGCATCAAGCAAAGCTATCGGCTCCACCCTTTCCAACAGCATGTACTCCTTTGTGACTCTGTGCCACATCTGGGACATTCCTGCGCCATGTCAGACCTTTTTTGCAATGCTATTGCACACTCACAACTGCGTATAGAAGTTGTGTTCGTGTATGGACTGTTATAAGAGCCGTAAGAGGCCCAAAGAAAATTAATGAAATAAATAAAAGTGCAAATGTTACATTCAAATAAATAAATAAGTGGAGAGAGGGCGGGGGACGTTGTGCTTATATCATTCAGCAGTAAAGCAAGAAATTAGTCTGGCCAGCTTGATCGCAATGTTCGCTTTCTTGCGATGGTCTAGTACCAAATCTGCCCTAGCTCAGAGGTATGCCTGTGCTTAGGATCCCTGTCTCACAGGCAATGGAGCATCCCAGAGATGCATCCTCATCTCCCTGCTTTGCAAAGGTGACCTCCCACTCACGCGGACAAAGCTCTCGACAGCCCCCTGGTTTCTACAGGCTAGAGTTCCAACTCCTTACAGTGGCACTCAGGGTCATCAACAAGGGGCCTTCAGCTACCTTGCCCAGCTTTACTTCTCACTGATGAAACTCTTCTTCAGTCCAACGGGCGCACTCTTTGTTCCACAGCCACCTTTGTGGAGCCCTGGCAGTATCATGGGGTAAACACGGGGCTGCTAAGCACAAGGTCGGTGTTTCAAAACCCACCAGCTGCGCTGCAGGAAAAAGATGAGGCTGGCTGCTCTGGTCAAGATTTGTAGCCATGGAAACCCCATGGAGCGCTTGAACTTTGCCCTCTCGGGTCCTAAGAGTCAGGGTTGACGCAAGGGCAGTGGGTCTGGCTTGGAGCTTATAACTACACCAGGAACAAGTCTTCTGTTTTTGCTTCGGGAGTAATTCATGCCCCAAGTGCCGCAGTCATGGGGCTCTCTCTTTTCTCTGAGTTGCATCGCACTCCACATCTGCATTGAGTACTAATGACCACAGGCGGAACACGTTGTGGGACGACATCAAAACCACAAATCTGAAGAAAGCAAGAGAAGGTCAGCAGAGATTCGAAAACTTGCTCTTGAACAGAGAGACTAGAAGAAATGAGGAAATCGAGGAGCTGCATAGAAAATACCGAAGGGACACCGGAGAAGACAAAGTAAAGCATTCTTGATGGTGTATGCGAAGACACGGATTGGAAGGCCAAAAGGGAAAAACGTGCTCCGCACATCTCAAGCTAAAAGAACTAGAGAAAAAAAATAGGCTCCACTTGCAATATCGAAAGGTTCTATTGAATACTGAACGATGCAAGAAGCATTCAACGAAGATGGAAGGAATACGCAGAGTCTTTACACTAAAAAGGACTGGTTGATCAATAACCATTTCAGAAGTTAGTGTCTGATCAAGAACCAATGGGAATGGACAAAGAAGCCCACGCTGCCCTGAAGGCTAAGGCTTAGGGAAGAACAAGTCTCCAGCAATTGACAGAATACCAATAGAAATGTTACCAAAAAACTGATGCAGCCCTGGACACACTCACTCATCTATGGCAAGAATTTTGGAAGACAGCTGCCTGGCCAACTGACTGAAAGAGATCCATACTTCCACCCATTTCGAAGACAGGTGTACCAGCCCAATGTGAAAATGATCAACCACTGTCACTGGTACCACATCCAAGTACAGTGTTGTGGATGTTGCAGCAGCCCATCGACAGGGAGCTGCCAGGAATTCAAGCTGGATTCAGAAGGGAACAATTCCGGTGTCAGGTGGGTCTTAACTGAAAGTAGAGAATTCCACCAGAGAGATAGCTACTTGTGTTTCCATGATTATGCAAAGGCATTAGACTGTGTGGGTCATCGCCAGCTATAGATAACATTGTGAAGAAGAGGAATCCCAGAACTCTTAATTTGTGCTGGTGAGAAACAAGTACATCCAAGAGGCAGTCATATGAACGAAACACGCGAATATGACATCCCTTAAATTCAGAAAAGGTGTGTGTCAGGGTTCTTCCCTTATACTCTGTTTACTCAATCAGTGTGCCGCGCAAGTAAGCTGAGAAGCAGGACTGTATTAAGAAGAATGCAATCAGGTTTCAAGGAAGGTTAATTAATAACCTGCAATATACAGATGACAGAGCATTGCTTACTGAATGTGAGGAGGACTAGCACTCACGGTGAGGATCAAAGTGTAGATTACAGCTCAATGTAAAGATAACACAATTGCTAAAACTGGACCAGCAGATAATATCATTTTATAGAGAGAAAAGGTCGAAGTTGTCAAGGATTTTATTTTACTTGGATCTACAGCCAATGCTCATGGAAGCAGCAGTCAAGAAATCAAACGATGTATTGCATTGGGCAAATCTGCTGCACGAGACCTCTTTAAAATGTGAAAAATCAAAGAAGTCCTTTTGAGGATTAAGGGGCACCTGACCGAAGGCATGGTATTTTCTTTTCTTTTCTTTTTTTATCATTTTATTAGGGGCTCATACAACTCTTATCACAATCCATACATATATCAATTGTGTCAAGCACATTTGTACATATGTTGCCATCATCATTCTCAAAACACCTGGTTTCTACTTGAGCCCTTGGTATCAGCTCCTAATTTTTTCCCCTCCCTCCCCGCTACCCCCTCTCACCTGAACCCTTGGTAATTTATAAATTATTATTATTTTGTCATATCTTACACCATCTGACATCTCCTCTCACCCATTTCTCTGATGTCCGTCCCCCAGGGAGGAGGTCATATGTAGACCTTGTAATCTGTTTCCCCTTTCTCCCTCACCTTCCCTCCACCCTCCCAATATCGCCACTCTCACCACTAGTCCTGAGGGGTTCATCTGTCCTGGATTCCCTGTATTTCCAGTTCCTATCTGTGCCAGTGTACATCCTTCGCTCCAGCTGGATATGTAAGGTAGAATTGGGATCATGATAGTTGGGGAGAGGAAGCATTCAAGAACTAGAGGAAAATTGTATATTTCATTGTTGCTACACTGCACCCTGACTGGCTCGTCTCCTCCCTGCAGCCCTTCTGCAAGGGGATGTCCAATTTCCCACAGATGGGCCCTGGGTCCCCACTCTGCACTCCCCCTCATTCACAATGCATTGATTTTTATTTTTTATTTTGTCTTTGATGCCTGATCCCTGACCCCTTCAACGCCTTGTGATCTCACAGGCTGGTGTTTTCAATCACATCATGTACATGTGAGAGCTGAACAATGAATAAGGAAGACTTGCAAGAAGTGGTGCCCCGACAGGGCTGGTGAAGAATCCTGAAGGCACTGTGGCCTGCCTGAGAACAAACAAATCTCTCTTTAAGGAAGTACAGCCCGATGCTTCTTAGAAGCAAAGATGGCGAGTGTTCATTGCATGTACTCTGGACGTGTTAGCACAAGAGGCTAGTCTCTAGAAAAGGACGTCGTGGTGAAGCAGAGCGTTAGCGGAAAAAGAGGGAGGCCCTGAAGGAGAGGGACGGACACAGTGCATCTGACCATGGGCTCAGCCACAGCAACATTTCTGAGGCTGGCTAAGGACTGGGCCATGATTTGGTCTGTTGTAATAGGGTTGCTATGCATTAGAGCCCATCGGTGGCACCGAACAACAACAGGAAATAAGAACTACTTAAAGCCTGGGGGTGGAGGAGACCATCAAGGAGAGTGAAAAGGAACACCGATGATCTGGACCATACTCCAGACAAGGAGCTGTCAACTTTTCCATGTAAGACCCCCCCTTCTCCAGGGAATTTGTAACAAGGGCAAGTGCGGCCAGAAACACCTTGGATTCAGTATGTGCATCTGTGGTCACTCTGAGGTCATAATTCTTTCACTCTTGCCAAATGTTTCGAGACCTCCTCCACCCAGTCAGTTATGTGATCCCACCTGGGTTTGTGGCCCACAGTTTAAGAGGCTGTGCTAGAGAGCTCTGATATGTAGAGACTTTGTTGTTAGATTAGAGGCAGCACAGAGATACCTCTAGCTTCCCAGCTAAACAGAAAGTTCTTGAGAACAGGAATCCTCTCTCTCTCTCTCTCTTTTAAAGAGATAGTATCTTGGACTGAAAGAGTGCTAAAGAAATAACGTGGATAACACAGCCAGTGGACAAGATATTGGGCTGAGACTTGAAGATGCGTGTTCTGTACTTTTATAAGTCTAGGAGAAGCAGAAAAGCGCCCGTTCACATTCATAAGTCAGTAAGATAGGACAGGGCCTGGTGACTTCAACCAGTATCAAACAGAACCTAGAGGCCCAAGTTCCACCGAGGGGCAGGGATAGAAAATATCCAGAGGCACCCTGGAGAGCAGAAGAGAAAGATACTCTCCCTCTTGGCTGAGTCTCGCCAGCGGCCTGTGAGTGACAAGTCTGCAGAAGGCAACCTTTCCATAGGAGAGCTGATGAAACGGAGGTGCACAGCATCTCAGCCTCAAAGACAATAAGCAATGAGCCCAGATGGGAAACTCAAGCCTGTTTGCTTCCCATACCTGGTCTTGGTCCTCCCCACTCTTGCTCAGGAGCTTGCAATCTTGTAAATGAAAGAGTTAACCAACAATGTAAAAACTCACTGCCATCCAGTCTATGCTGACCCACAGCAACCCTATAGGGTAAGATCTGCCCCTATGGGTTTCTGAGGCGATAACTCTTTATGGGAGTAAAATAACTTGTCGTTCTCCTATGGAGCAGCTGGTGGTTTCAAACTGCTGACCTTGTGGTTAGCAGCCCAACTTGTAACCACTATGTGAGCAGGGTTGCTCAAAAATTCCAAGCCATTAAGTCAATTCTGGCTCACAGTGACCCTAGAAGAGCCGTGGAGGGGTAGTAAGTTATGAGTAGGGCTATAAGCCACAAGGTTGGCATTTCAAAATCACCAGCAGCTCCGTGAGAGAAAGATGAGGCTTTCCACTCCCATAAAGATATACAGCCTCAGAATCCCACAGAGGTTAGTTCTACTGTAGGGAGACTATGAGTTGGAAGAATGATGTAGTGTAGATTGGTCTACAATTCAATGTCCAGGTAAGATGTGTGGATTGTGGATGCCACAGATTAAAGAGAGGGAAGATCAGTGTAATACAGATAGTTGGGAAACTCTAGCTGGCCCTGGAAGTGAGGATCAGAGGGCCGAAGAGCGGGGAATAAAAGCTTATGGGAGAAGGCATCACGTCCCAAAGCCACACTCCAATATAGGCAGCCGAGTTAAGCTTCAGAAATTCACCTCTCATACACCTCACACAGATCCTTTAAGAATATGCTCCCAGCATGAGGTGCTAATTCTGAAGCAGGTACAAGTAAAACACTTAACTTGTCGTGACAACTAAGGGCCTCACTGAAAGAAGTAATGTCAATCATGAATAAAATAAAAATGAGCATTGGCTTTAATAAAATAAAGGAGCGTGTTTGTGAAGCACCCGGGGAGTTACAACGCTACTTGTCTTAGATCCCCCACTGCATTCCTTCCCTTCAATGCGCTCATCCCCCTATCCTACCAGAGTAATTTTCTCATGGCTCCAGGACTTGGCACAATGCCCTGTTGTTTCCGCATGAATGCGCGTGAAACTTTATATTAATATCAATGTTATACTGCTTCCCCAAATGGAACACGGAACTTTGTGAATGAAAAGAGAAAGAGGAAGCCAAGGCTTTTATTTTATTTTCAACTCCTGGGTTTTCATCAATGACTGACGGAGGAAGGAAGCCAGATCCCAATGTTCCATTTTCAACATAAACAAGTCTCAATCACCCAAATTAATTAGTAAATTGAAATGCACTTCAGACCTGCCAGGGAATGACACTTAGAGCAGCTACAAATTATGATCTCGCCCTAATGGCTTGGAAGGAGTGTCACAGGACAGTGCAGAGCAAAGGGGGTGCGGTCGCCTGTTTGCAATGGGCCAATCCTCTTCTCCATTCATTTGGTGACTCATGGAATCTATTTGCAAGAAATTTGGCCAAGGGAGTAGGATGACCAGAGGCCAGGAAATAGCAAAGCTCAACCTTTTTTGTGTGTGGAGGGGGTGGGGGATAAAAACAAACACCAAGGAATTATAGAAGTTTAAGGCCGTTCCTAAGAGCTCACCTTCATAACATGCTTGAAAGCATGCCAAGTGCTTCCACTGTCCGAATCTCATTTGATTTCCCCACCTTCAGCATGTGAATTCATAGCACTTTGCAAAGAAGTCACTTTGAGAACTTAGGTGTGTCTGACCCAAACGATGCCATTTCCAGCCCCCTCACAAGCATGCAAAAGCTGGCCAAGGAATAGGAAAAATCCGTTCCAAGCATTTCAGTGTTACGGCGGGTGTTGCCATTAGAGGGCGTCGCGGTGCATCAGACTCCTATCAACCCTACGCAGATCAGGAAGCAACACTTTCCAGTCCTGTGCCCCCTCCCAGCTGTGAACCATGCTTGAGACCATTGTTGCACTCACCATATCAGTCCATCTTCTTGGGGGTCTTCCTCCCCCGCCCGCCCCCCCCACTTTACTAAGCATAGATAAGGCCGTCCTTATACAAGGGGGCATTCCAGTGCTTCTCGCAGGCCGCGTCTGTTCATTTTCCTCAGTCTATGACATGGTCAACAGGGTTTGCCGACACCGGCCTTCAAAGGCGGCGATTCACCTCCAACCTTCCTTATTCATCGTCCCACTTTCACATGCGTGCGAGGGGATCGAAAACACCAAAATGGCTTAGGCCGGGGTGCCTTCATCTTCAAAGTGATTTCTTTGCTTTTTAACACTTTCAGGTCATCTGCCAGTCTTTCCCAATGCAATATGTCAGTTGACCGCGGCTCCCGTGGGCACTGTTGGTGGAGCCAAGTAAAATGAAATCCGTGACCACGCCAGTGTTTTCTCCCATGACCATGAGGGTGCTTATTGGTGCAGTTGGGAGGATGTCTGCTTTCTTTTTGTTACGGTGGGATCCACACTGAAGACTGGAGCCTTTGATCCTTTCCCACAAGCCTTCTTCACTTGCAGCCGGCAATGTTGTGTCATCTGCGTATTGCAGGCTGTAAATGAGTCTTCCTCCAATCTTGATGCCCCATTCTTCTCCCTATAGTCCAGCCTCTTGGATTGTTCACTCAGCATCCTGATTAAGTCCAGGAAAGGATACTCGGCACATGCTTTTCCCGTCTCTCCGTGTTATGTTCAAAGGACTGCTTCTTGGTCTATGTACCCAACCAAGTGTTGGCATCTTCACAGTAGTATCCATCATTTGCTATGGTCCAGAGTCGCATGCCTTCATAAAACGGAGGTAAGCATCTCTCTGGCATTCTTTGCTCTCAGTCAAAAATACATCTGACATTGGTCATGGTATCCTTTGATCCAAGTCCTCTCCTGAATCAGGCTCGGATTTCCGGCAGGCCAAGCCCTTCCAAGTGCTTTCTGGTGTGGATGAAGCGAACTAACGCTGGACTGCCACAAGAAGGAAGACATCTGTTTTGGAAGATGTCCATCCGAGTGTTCTTCGAAGCAAGGAGAGTGAGACTTGTCTTATGTACTTTGGACATGCTCCAGGAGGGCCCAGACCCTGGAGCGCTCATGCTTGGTGAAGTAGAGGAACCATGAAAGACCCTCCAGGAGATAGATGACACAGTGGCTGAACAAGGGGCTCAAATGTGGTAGCAGCTGTGTGGATGCTGCAGGACAGGGCAGCCTTCCATTTGTTGGGCACCGCGGCACGGTGGATTGGGAAGCACCCCCAGCAACAGCGGAGTGCTGGTCGGAGTGGAATAAGCAACAACCGAGCAGAGATGGCCTCCAGATGAGCAGCCCAGGCTCAGAGAAGCAAACGTTAACGATGGAGGCTCTCTCCAAGGCTCCCAGAAGTGACAAGGCTCCATTTGCCATCTATAAAGTATGTGCCTCAAGTACTCCCTCAACACAAGAATACTTTCTTCTATTAAATTGGCATTCTATGATGCTCACCTTCCC
>NW_022111357.1:24972001-25027797 GCF_000313985.2 Echinops telfairi | reverse complement strand
AAGGGCTCATGTGGGAGGGGGGAGCAGGGAGGGAGGGGAAAAATGAGGACCTAATGTCGGGGGTTTAAGTGGAGAGAGAGTGTTTTGAGAATGATGTACAAATGCGCTTTACACAATTGATGTGTGTATGGATTGCGATAACAGGTGTATGAGCCCCTAATAAAAAGCTTTAAAAAAATAAAGAAAGAAAGAAAAAAAAAAGTATGTGCGTGGGCTGAGACTATTCATGCTAAAGAGTGGTCCATTCTAGGACCTGGAGGGACCTGTAGTGAGACAGTCTCCACAGCCACCTGCAGGGTGGAGGGCCCGTTCTGGTGTCTGGTTTTACCAGGCCGGCTCCTGTCTCTCTCCCCACCCTCCCCAGTTCAGCCGGCTGCTTCCCTTGTCAACCTCCAGGGCAATAGCCCAGCAGTGAGGCTGGGTGAAAGCACAATGATGCTTGGGCTCCAGAACTCACAAGGTTTTCTCAGATGTAAGGAAATCAGCAGTTTACACCATTGGCCCTGTGCACACGTGTTTATCTCTCCCTGGTTGAGAACTTATGCTTTGGCCTTCTTTTCGGAACCCAACTTTCCTCGCCCCTTTAGGTAGTCGCTTGACATTTCAGAATCCTTGTTCTTCACTCCCCAGGCGACCCTCGCTCCCTAATCCCGTTCAGGAAGAGCAGCCTTCATAACACACAGACCTTTGGAATACCATTCACCAAAATGGCAGGTCCTGGGAGGCAAGTTAAAGGCAGCAGAGGTAAATGGTGCCGTGTGCACAAAATCCCATCACCACAGTGAATCCGTGAGTCGATGCATCGATAGACATGCAGGCTGAAAAGGTGTGGGAGGGAAAATGGAAGTACACCCATGAACATATAGATATGACATCTGTACACAGATACGTACCTTTGCTGAAAATCTATCATCTTTGTAGTGGAGCATGCAGGGGGCACAGTTATGAGCACTTCTTAGACATACTTGAACACTAGACCTGGGGGCTCGGGACCATGGCCTCGGGGAATTCCCAAGTCAATTGCTGTGACATAATCCGCAAGGACAACGTTCTCTAGTCTACCTGTGGGTAGTAACCGGAGTCTGAAAAGCTCACGAACAGCTTCCTAACGTCTCTCCCTGTCTGGAGGAAAGAGGAGTGAAGAGAGTCAAAGATGCATGGAAACAATGAGTCCAAGGGACTAGCGGGCCCTGGGAAGAAACCTCAGTCTCATGACCCTGAGACCAGAAGAACTAGATGGTGCCCACCTATGACTGCCAACCATTCTGCAAAGGATCACATTAGAAACTCATGAAGAGAGTAGAAGAAAAAGGTATAAAAGAACTCAAAATCATTTTTAAAAAAGACCAAGTCAGAGAGAGAATTATGAAGCCCTTGAGATTCTGGCCGTTACTCACCCCTCAGATCTGGGGAGTGAACTTGCCCCCATGGCTCAATGTTTAGCCAAACAACAGACAAATCTGTAAGGAGAACAACACTATCGGGGAGGTATACACTCATAAGAACAAAGGTGGGGAACATCCGACCGGATAAGGCCCAGGAATTCATCAATACCAGCTAACATCACACACCTCACCAAAGAGAAGCGGCTCCAGCCATCCCATTAGGAGCGAGTTAATTAGCTGTCTGGCCAGTATGACCCATGAATGATGTTATAAGGATCCAAATGGCCCTTAACAGGAAAAAGGTTCCCCATCCCTCCCTCAGAATAATCAACCATTTGAAATAGAAAGGTGAGCATTTATCTCAGGACAACGTTCATAAGGATTGGAAAAGAAGAAGGGATGGAGTTAGAAGACACAGGGAGGAAGCAGTACAATTGATGTAACTTTGCGGGGATTACAATCAATGATGTGCAACAAAACGTGTAAAGATGATTGAATGGAAAACTGATCAGCTCTGTAAACCTTCATTCACACCCCAGTAAAATGTAAACTAATCATGCCACTTCCTATAAAAACAAAAAACTGACAGCTTTGAGGAGGCAGTATGGTGTAGTAAGAGGCTGACTGTCTGAGTTTAAAATCTGGGCTCCACCGCTTACTCTCTGACACCCTCTGTTTCCTCATCTGTAATGTGGGGTTTCAATAGATGTCAATCACCTGTGTGTCTGATGTATCGTAAGCATTGTATAAGTGTAAACTTATATTATCCACAATATTTTTCTGGACAAACATGTTAATAGCACTGCTCTTGAAATGGTCTTTTTAATACTGCCTTCCCCTCTTCTCCAAGGGGCCTTGGTGGTGGGGTGGTGGTGGTGGTGGTGGTGCTAACCACACGGGCATCCATGTAAACCCACTACCTGCTCCGCGGGAGAAAGACGAGGTTTTCTGTCCCTGTCAAGATGTACAGCCTCAGAAACCCATTAGGGGGAGCTCTGCTCTGTCCTCTGAGGTCCCTGTAAGCCCGATCTACTCAATGACAGTGAGTTTGAGTTCTGGGTGTAGACCTTCTCTTCTCTGGATTACCCAGAATTCTCTCTCTTCTGCCAGCGTGTTTCAACTCCTCCTCATCTGCTCACCACAAGGCATTGTTCCCCCCAAGGGTGGTCTTAAGTTGTACCTATACAATAAAGCTTATCATTTTGATGAATTAAGGGACTAAGATGCAGTTTTCACCCAGCACTTGTCTGCAGAGTGGTCTCCCAAAATTTCCTGCCTTCATGCAGATTTTCCATGAACAAAAAACTTGACCTTACCTTCTGAGTCTGTGGTCTTACTGTGCACAATACCCGTAGTAGATTGCAAAAATCCTATCCCTGTATGCATTCTCCTGTGTAATACGTCTTTGATGGTTTTCCCATCAAGAGATGGTATGATAGGTAGGTTTGTTGTGCCAACCCGGCCAATAAGAACATGTGGGATGAATCAGGTCACAGTTGGATTGGAGGGCAAAGAGATAAATGGCTCTGCAAGCCCCACCTGTCTCTCTTTTGTTCTCTGGTGATCGAAGGGTGCTGGAGCCTGTGTATTACTGCTGTAGCTAGTTCTCTGCCTCAACATGTGAGCTACACAACCTATGGGCCAGGCCAACTCATGGATCATGTTGCTAGAGCTTGAGGCTCCTTCAAGACCTGCTTCGCCACGTTGCTGGTGCATACATCACTTGAGCTTGAGGTTGGTGGATCCTGTTGCCTTGCATTGCTTGCATTCGATATCCCATCTGGGTCTGCTTCACTAAGCTCCCAAGCTACTGACTGTTGGTGACCTGCCCTGCTGCCTTGCCCGAGGGAGGACTCTGCTGTCTGCTTTCTTGACCTTGGACCCAGGAGCCCACACGAGTTGAAGTACTTCCAATATATTAACTGTTCCACAGAAGTTACTTGAACGGAACCCTCTACTGCTGTGTGGACTAATTAGCTGTTATTCCTTCACACTGTATAAATCTATCCATAAGTATCCTGATTTCATTTCTCTAGAGAACCCTGGCTAACACAGATGGAGTCTATTTCCCCACCACGTTGAATCTGAGCTGGTCTCATGACATATATTGACCAACAGAATCGAACAGAAGTCTTCACATGAAAGTCCTGAGCATCAACGTCAGAGGCCCTGAAACTCCTGCTCTTTTTATCTCTTGCTAGTAGGATGACAAATCCTCCTTACTTGTTGAGGACTGAGGGGTCTCCTGGGGTGTGGTAATTTAATTGCTAAAACCAAGACTCTCCAAGTTAAATGATGAGACGACAAGGAGAGTGGTCTGGTCAACCTCACCACTAGATAGGGCATGACAGGCTCACCCAGCCTCGGCCTGGCCACCATATGAGAGCAGCTTCATGAGTCAATTCAGGTAAGGCCCGAAGAACCACCCAGCTAACCTCATCCTAAATGGCCATCCTACAGAATTGGGGGTGGGGGTGGGGGTTATGATAGATACCTGATATAAGGCTGTGCCACCCTAATTGCAGGAGACTTGTTCTTGTTTTAAAAAGGCAGCAACAAAACATAACGGCTAGAATCCAATCTTAAGAGAAGAGAGCACAGTCTCCCCTACCCCTGGCCCATCCCTTTCTCCATCAACAGGCACTTACTTAGTGCTTACTGTTAGGCAGTGCTTTGGTTGGTTGTAAATGGTGTTACTATGAGTCAGTTATAACTCAATGCCATCGAACAACAACATATACCAGGCAAGGACTCTGGTAACACATTGGTTAAGTGCTTGGCTGCTAACGGAGAGGTTGGCAGTTTGAACCCATCAGACACCAGATGTTCTGCAGGAAAAAGCTGTGACCATCTGCTTTCATAAATATTTACAGCCTTGGAAACCCTGTTTAACTATTTCTTCTGTCCTGTAAAAGCCCTGGTGGTATAGTGCTATGTATTGGGCTGCTAATTGCAGGGTTACCAGTTTGAAACTACCAGCCACTCCTTGGCCGAAAGAGGAGGCTTTTATATCCATAAATAATTACAGCCTTGGAAACCCACAGGGGCACTTCTACCTGGTCCTATAGGGTCGTTATGAGTTGCAATAGACTCGGGATGGCAGTGAGTTTGTTTGTTTTAATAGGGTTCTGTGCATTGGAATGGACACAATGACAACTAGTTTTGTTCTGTTTTTATAGAGCAAACAGACGAAGGCCCAGTAGCTCTGTGGGATAAGTGATGGGCAGCTAACCACAAGGTTAGTGATTCATATCTCCTTAGGGGAAAGAGGAGACTGTCTGCTCTTATAGAGATTTACAGAATCAGCTTGATAGCAGTAGGTGAGTAGAATCCAGTAGTGGTCAAAAAATTTCTTCCTTAACAACAGGGTCTATTTTCACATGCTTTGACTTTGGACTTGGCTTGAAGTGCCCTGCCCTCAATATTCTTGTCCAGTTTGGGATAAAGATATTAAATGAATAATTTAAAATTACAAGTGCTTGTGTGTCCCACTTTCTTACTAAACCATTAGATAATTAATACACTAGCTAGCTTCTGCATCCCACTTTTTTTTAGGGCGATTCAGTATTAACTCTTTCCACGCCTGGTCATATATACTTGCAGCACTTTTTTTCTTTTCCCTTCTACATCTGTGTTAGGCACTGAGGATGCAGTCTTGAACATACCAAGTCTCTGTCTCTAGTGAAGGAAACGTGCTAGTTGAACAATTCCGCTATATAAATCAGACAGCACGAAATGTTCAGAGGGAATGAAAATCACATAGTGAGAATAGAGAGTATCAGGGTGAAAGACAAGGCCTCTTATGTCAAATGACAAGATTATGAATGAATGATTTACCAAGGAAGAAACCCTGTCGTCATTGTCCAACGTTTAGGAGGAGCCGGGAGCTGTTCTTTCAGCACTGCTCTCGTGAAAACAATTCCTTCCCTCACCCAAGATTTACTATTGCGTGGAGGGGTGCTCTGGGTCCCGGGAGAAAGAAGACAAAAGATAAGTCACAGGCCCTTTCCTTACAGTGATGATGGCAGAGCTGAGAGCAAGAGAAAACACGCACCCTGACAGCACATTAATTTTGCTTTGTGCCATGCAAAAGCATGGAAGTTGATCTCGGTTGGGATAATTTCATTTTGCTGGCCAAAGCAACTCACTGGCCGAGCCCCACGTCAAAGGGTGTGACAACATACCTTGCTGCTATGAAAGGAACTTCAGCTCTCTTGTTATATAGCAGTTATGTGATGAGGTTAAAACAAAAGGAGGGGTAAAGAACTGGAGACAACTGATACACTACAATCAGATTTTCCATCACACCCTCTCCAAGAACCCTAAGCTTCTTCATGGAGCTTACCCCATGTAAAGTCATGTTGTCATCTTGTATGCGAGCTTTAGATCAGGGGTTCTTGATGTGTATGAATAGAGCAGTCTGAGAGCAGAGCCTTAACTCTATTTTAAAGTCATGGCATGAGTCTAGAATGCATGTTGAATTTTAAAAGTTGCCTATTCTAACAGTAGAAGCTTTGATGGTGTGGTCGTTATGCCTTGGGCCACAGTCTACAGCAGCCCTTCAGGAAAGACTGGGCTTTCGACTGCCATAGCAGTTATAGTCTCGGAAACCCACAGGGGGGTTCCCACAGGGGCTCGCTCTGAGTCAGCAATGACTCAATGGCAGTGAGTTTGGATTTTTGGTTTATTCTAACAGCAAATTGTTCAACCTTGATGTTGAGTTAACCATTTCTCCTAAAGGAGATCCAGAGGGTCTTTTCACTACACTCTATTTCTGGAGGGTCTTTCCACAGTGCCAAACAGATGCAGGTTAGATAACCTATCAAGCATCTTAATACACCACATTATTGATAAATATTTACAGAAACAGATATTATCAAGGAAACATTTTCACTTACAAGTTACCAGGAAAACGTGGAATGCTACCATCCGGTAGGCGACTATTCAGTAATAAGCTATAAGGCATATACCTTTAACCAGCCATGTGACCCGCTTAACATGTTTGCCACATATTGCTGCTAAATTTCTGCTTTTAAATAGCTGACCTTGGACTCGAAGGGACCCTAGTGTCATAGTGAGTTAGGAATCGGGCTGCTAACCACAAGGTCAGTAATTCAAAACCATCAACCACTCAAGAGAAAGATGAGATGAGACTCCTATAAAGAGTTATGTCTCAGAAAGACCATCAATGAAAAAATATGGACAAACGCCAGGCCATGATACAAGGTGTGAATACACTGCCGAACATAATGAAAAATATCCACACTATAGAAGACAAATAGCAGACTGGGACCTGCTAAACCACATTTATGCCCATCAAAAGATTAAAAAGAGAATTCACTTATGGGAGAAAAAAAAGCAATGATATAGCAGATAAAAGGGCTAACTTCAAAATTCTAAAGAAAACAGTCACACCATAGTAAGAAAAATACAAATAACCCAGTCAAAAAGTAGGAAAATGAATAGACAAATTACTAAAGGTGATATCCAGATGGCCAAAATCATATGAAGACATTCTCTGGTTTATTAGCCCTAAGAGAAATGCAAATTAAAACAATGAGATACGCCTCGCACCAACATTTTAGCACATTTTTTAAAACAGAAAACAATAAATGCTGGAGAGGATGTGGAGAGACTGGAATGCTCATCCGTTGCTGGTGGGATTGTAGAATTGTACAGCCACTGTGGAAATCTGTATGGTGCTTCCTTAGACAAATGCAAATACAAGTACCTTATGATCCTGCAGTCTCTCTACTTGGCACATACCTAAATAGATAAAGAAAAAAAACATGAGCATACACACATTAGCAAAAAGATGGAAACCATCGATGACTACAGAGGAATGGATAAATAAACTGGCACATACATATAATGGAGTCTAACCTTAATAAACAGTGACAAGTTTATCAAGCACTTTAAGACATGGCCCAAATTAGAGAACATTATGCTCAGCAAAGTTAGTTCATCTCATAAAGATACATACTCTAGGACACACCATTCTTATAAAGGAGAAGAAGAAAAAGAAAACCGGTGCTCACACATAAGAATATGACTTTAAAGACTACAGTAAGACCAGGGTTGGCGGGCTGGCAGGGAAGAGGGAAGGGACCTAAAGGAAGGAGAAGGGTGGGCTGGAATAAAGGAACAAAGAACCACGTAAGCAGGAGGGAGGGGCTTAATGGGATATTGTCCCTGATTTCATGGGACGACAGGCTATGCAACCACAGAGAATCCGTCTTCTGTATGTGTATTGCACAAAGAAAAGAAGGGACGTTTAAAAGATATGTAAATAAAAACAGATGAAGTTAAAATTTAAAATTCCTTATCTATCAGATCTAAACATTGGCTGGAGTGTCTACAAGAGGAGGAGAGGAAAACGGAAAGGGATTTGGATTCTTTTGTGACATGCAAGTTCGTTTCAAACAAGCAAACACCAACAACAAAGAGTTACAGTCTCATAAGCCCGCAGGGTCAGTTCGACTTTACAGGATCGCTAGGAGTCAGAATTGACTCGATGCCAGTCAGTTTGAGTTTTTATTAGAGCTTGGACCCTTCTGATGGTCTTCTAGTCAACGGTGATTTTGTAACCTTTAGTTCCTGCTCTAACTGTATAAAAATGCATTTCCCCGCATTGTCTGGCAGAGCAGCCCTTCTGACTGTGAACTTGGACATCTTCCCAATTGTCTCTGTCCCTCTGGAGCCTCTGCTTGTTCTTGCTGAAAGCAGACTCTGTGATGCTGCTCGGTGACAAGAGTCAAAGGGTCTGTGTAGGGGAGATGCAGGAGCCTGCCAATTCTCATGGAACTCAGAGTTTCTGGAGCCATGGAGGCGGGATTAAGTGCACCCCTCCCACCCCACCCCCAGCTATTGTCCTGAGATCATCTTTAACCAAAATCATTCTTTGAAGTTTCCTTTAAATGAAACAATACCAAGTCAAAAGCTAAGCCCCTCGACATCAAGTTGATTCCAACTCATAGCAATCCCATGGGACAGAGCAGAACTGCCCGATCGAGTTTTTAAGGTTGCAATCTTTACCAAAGCAGATTGCCACATATATCTCCCTTGGAGTCTCTGGTAGATTTAAACTGCTGGCCCTTGGCTAGTAATCGAGTGCTTAACCGTGGAATGCCCGCCTTGAGCATTTTTAAGAACTAGCATTTTTCGACTCAAACTGACACTTAGGCGTCAGTGAGTTTATTTATGTTGACGAGGAGGAAGAATTCAGAAAAGGTGAGTAAGAGAATGGTTGAACAACTTCAAGAATGCATTCGATGCCCCTGAACTGTCCATGGAGAAACGGTTGGATCGCTGCTGTTCCCATGGGGATCTTGTCAGCAACAGGCACAAGAGAAATGGAATAAATCCTTTTGAAAATAACGCTGTCATATATACATGGAGTTTCTTGATCTCATACTCGACCACTGGGTCATGAACGGCACCAGGGCTCCACAAGGACAAAGACCAATCTGGGACTGTTGGTTCCTGTGTCTAGACAGTGCCCCACACAGTGCCCGGCACAGGAAAGGTGTTCAATACATATCCAATTACTGAACAAATGTGCGAGGCAGGAACATTGGGAGTGATCACAAGAGAAAGAAATAATGTCTAAATGAATTGGGCTTGCAGGCTTCTTGGAGGAAGGGCTCTAAGTAAGTTTAGTCATTAAATGCATACGTCCCTGGCTCTCTTCAATTCCAACTCGGATGGGTTTTGAAGCCATAAGGCTGAAGTTCAAAGTTCTAAGCCGCAGAGGGCTCACTAGCCCCCTACCTGCCGACACCCCCCCCCACCGTTGTGGGCAGTGGGGAGCCCTTCGTGAGGACCCAGAGTGCTTGGACTGCAGTCACAAGACCTCTGGCTTCTGGAACTGCATTTCCCACTCATGTTCTCTTACCTCTGCTTCCAGCTGCCCAGCCCTGCTTCCTCCCTGCCCCTTCCCCAGTGAGTTAAGTTAGCACTTCCGCATCAAAGGACCTTCATGGCTTCCCATCCTCCTTACTTAGCGTCTGAAGCTCAAGTGTGACCCAGGGCATCCTCAGGAATGGCACCTCCATGGCTCATCCTCTGTGCCCCGATTTTCATCACCAGGGCTCCTGCAGTGCTGTACTTACTACCATCGATCTGGAAAACACCACATGGTCTCCTGCCTGGGGCTTGGCTCACACAGCCCCTTCTGCCTAGACCACTGTTCCACATCCTATCCCATTCACTGGACCGTGCACCTCCCACACCCCTCTCTGCCTTCTGCGTCTCTGCTCACTCCTTCCAGCCACTGAACAAGTTTTCCCCCGCCCTTCTGTAAAACCTCTCTGTCCCACCCACAGTACGGCCTCTGGGACTGTCTCTTTGAGAGGACTTGTTTCTCTGGCACGTGCTTGTGCTTGTCCCTGTGGAGTGGCTGGTGGTTTTGAACTGCATGCCTTTCAGGTCGCAGCCCAGCGCATCATCACAATGCCACGCCCAGGAATAAAAGACAAGGAAATGAGTTCTTCGCTGAGCCTCCAGAAGAGACACAGCCCTTGGACACCGCGATGTCAACCCGCTGAGACGGGTTTCCGGTTTCACACCCCCAGAACTGCTAGAGAAGAGATTTGTGTTGCTTTTGAATCCACTGTGTTGTGCCCATTGCCTACTGCTCGGTGAATACTTCTAAAGGAGGTCAGCTCAATACACGTCTCTGGAAAAAGCGAGGGAGGGAGGGATGGGAGAGGGAAGAGAGGGAGGGAGGGCTGAGTGAGGTCGAGCCCATTGGAGTAACTGATCCCTAGGTTTTGGTTACAACCTAACTGAGAGATCAGCACTGAGACCCGGAATGGAGATAGGATTGGGACAAAGAGCATGAGGTTGAGCGGCTTTATTAGGGGCGGGAAAGAGCTCCCGGGAGGGGAGGGAGAGCAGAGAAAGGGACAGGAGCATCTTGAGCTCCTGGGCGGTTCTGAGACCCAACGAGTTAAGTCAGGGAAATCACAGCTTGTCAGTGAGGCGGTGGGAGATACATAGGGCTTGATCGAACTAGGGAGGTAGACGTTGACAACAAGAAGGGAGGTTTTTTGCTTGCAGCTGCAGGACCTTGAGTCAGGATGCGATCCTTGGGAAGTGCCTTTGTTGTTTGCCAGCCTACTCCCTGGAGTGCTGGGACAGGGGCTGCACAACCTTGGTCTGGAGAGATAGGCTCCTTGGAATGTTGGGGCTCATTTATCCTCCTGAGAGCCTGCAAATGGGGGCCTTGAAGTTTTATCTCCTGAGGAGCCGGAGAGGAGATGGGGGCTGCCTAGTCCAGAACCAGCCCAAACACTAACCACCTCTGAAACTGTTCAAAGGGAGGAGAAAATCTTGCTGTCAACCAGGATTTAATGTGGACATTCTGACCCCCTGCGGGTACTTATTGGGCTTTCATGCGAGTCACCTTTAGCGTTTATTTCAGGACACTCAGCTCAAGCACACTGCTGCCCCCAGGGCTGGCCAAAGAAGTAGGGGCTGGGCTCCCGAGGACACAGTGGAGATGTTTTAAATGCAGACGGATATGGTCCAACGCTCTCAGCCCCAGCGCCCTAATCCTCCCGGTGCGCCCAGCAGCCCGCAGGGGAAACGTGATTGGCCCGTGGCAGCCCTGCGTCATCCATGCACAGGAGAGCGCTCAGAGCAGGTGTGGCCTGATGTGGTGCAAACCGGAAGGAGCCCGCAGTGCTCCCCGCCCACGAGCCTGGCCCAACTCCCTTCCTCAGCCTCGGGGGTGGGGCAAATCCTTCTTGGTACCAGGTGGATGGATCCTTTTGAAAGAGGGATGAAGGCAAAATCCAAGTGCAGAAAGAGGTGTTGTGTGAATGAAGATGCTGGAACATGACCCAGCTAACGATACTGTTTGACCTGGTTTTAAAGTGTTCTCTCCCATGAAAACACATGTGCCCCGCAGCTTCTCTTTTTTAAGTCTGCCTCAGTAGTGGATGGGCACACCGGATGCTTGTGGTCAGTACATATTCCCTCAACCAGACCTGACGGAGGGGGCACCCAGGGTGTTGTCAAGGCTGTACCCACTTTGAAGATGCTGGGGCAGGATTTGTTTCTTTGCCTTTTCTAGTTGCGGTAGGAGCTGCCCACATTCCTTTGTTCCTTCTTCAAAGTAAGCCCTGACCAGCTGAGGTTTTGTGTGTTTTTTTTTAATTTTTTTTAGTCAGGTTTTTCTCAGGTCACTGAGATGGAGCCTCCTTTGTCTCATTTGGTATCAGCATGTAAGCATCTCCCTCTTAGAAAGGCTTCCCAGGCATGCTCCCTAAAGGCAATCTGCTGCCCAGTGCTCTGTCCTACACACTATGCTTGTTCCTCAGTTGCCAGTGTTGGAGCAATTCTCTTGGTTGGATGGTTGGTTGGTTGGTTGGTTGGTTGGTTGGTTGGTTGGTTGGTTGGTTGGTTGGATGGTTGGTTGGATGGTTGGCTGGTTGGCTGGTTGGCTGGTTGGTTGGTTGGCTGGTTGGATGGTTGGATGGTTGGTTGGTTGGTTGGTTGGTTGGTGGTCCCTCTCTCCCTCCCTCCTTCCATAATCTGCTGTCGAGTTGATTCGACTCCTAGTGATCTTATGGGACAGGGAGAACTGCCCATGAGTATTTCCAAGGCTTTAGGGAGGCAGACTGCCAAGTCTTTCCCTAGGGAGCAGCTGGTGGCTTCAAGCCATTGTCCTTTCAGCTGGCAGCCCAGCACGTTAGCCAGTGCACCCTCAGACTTCCCCAGACACCTCCTTGAATGGACCAGCTCCCATTGATTCTTCACCGACTCGTGTGTGTGCACAGTGGAGCCATGCCCACTGGGGCGTTCACTGGCGGAGTTCCCAGAAGTAGGTCACCAGGATTTTCTTCTGAGATATCTCTGGGTAGACTTGAACCTCTAACCTTTCCGTTAGCAGCCAGGTTTGTTAACCATTGGTACCACCCAGGGACTCCACTAGAAGGGAAGGGCCCTTGAAAGGAGGCACCTCTCCTGTCTTGGATCCTGCTGGGACCACAGGGCCATCTATATGTCTTACTCCTGCCCAGGGAACCTGTCCCCCAGGCCTCAGCCACCGTGACAAAGAGCACCCAAAGCTGACAAGGCAGCAGGGCGTGGAATGTCCATGACAATTCCCTACTGCTCAGTTGAGGTCCCAGCAGGAAATCAATGGCACGTGCAGGTTGGATAAGTTGAGACATCGTTCATTAAAAGGGCTCTTTGTGATGATGGGAGGCATCATCAGGGAACACGCAGTACTTGGGGACCATCAAGAGTGGGGAGCCATTAGCACCCCAGACAGCCCCCATTCGTCCACCAAAAACTCCAAGCCTGTTGATTCTGATTAATAGTGAACCTGTAGGACAGAATGGAAGTGCCCTATAGGATTTCCAGTGAAGCCCTAGTAACACTGGGGGATAAGGATGGGGTTGCTAACTGAACAGTCAGCAGTTCAAGCCCACCCACTACTCCAAGGGCGAAAGATGAGGCTGCCTTCTCCCTCCCATCAAAACCCAGTGGGGGAGTTCCACTCTGTTTCACAGGGTTGCAGTGGGTCAGAATGAATGCCAAGGATTTCCTAGGCTGGAAATCATGACAAAAGCAGACTGCCACATTTTTTTTTCTCCCATGGAGCAGCTGAAAGGTCAGCAGCCGAGTGTTTAACCACTACACCACCAGCATGCCCTAAGGCAGAGGGCAGGCAGGGAGCAGTTAACTGGAGAGAAATAGCCAGGAAAGAGCAGTGACCTTTGGGGAGCAGCCAACCTGCAGTGAAGCAGCAGGAAAATCAAGGGCCCCATGGTACGCTCCTCCCACGCCCTCCAGCCTGGCCTTGCCAATTGGGGGGACCCACTTATCCTGCCCCCATGATCTAGCCTTCTGGGGCAGAGGGCAGAGTGAAGAGGGGAAGGGCGTGGACTGGATGGACAAGTGGAGGATTCCAGCACCACCACCCCTCCCCCACTAGTGTTGTCAAGGCACCTCTCTTCTGCTTGCTAACTCCTGCAGCGAAATGAAGCAAATCTGCTTTCATCATCCGCTCCTGCAGGCTAGAAATGTCATTGCTAAATAATGCTCTCGATATTGGATTTCACTGCAAAGCCCCGATTGAGTCCATTTATTGAGTTTTATCTCCTCGTTATTGATACCATGTTCTGGGAGGAAGAGCCCAAGCACAGCCCCTGCTTCCTGTGGGCTTGAGCCCCCACCGTTACTTTGTGGTTTCTTGATGTGAAGATGGTCCTCTCTACTTGGCTTCTGCCAAAAGTGATCTTCTGTCTGATTGCTGTAAATAAGAGTCTGCAAAAATACTTGTTTATCGATGTCCATGAAGACTCAGAAATAGAAAGAGTGGGTGGCTAACTCCTATTAAGTGCCAGACGGTTAACTAACTCAATCCTTATCAGAATTATGAGGTAGTATTCTTATGATCCCAGAGTCCCTGGAAGGTGCAAAGGGCTAAGTGTTTGACGGCTACCCCAAAGGCTGGTGAGTCGAGTCCACCCAGCTGCACCACCGACAAAAGGCTCAAGATGGAATTCTGAAGGACCAGCCAGTGATAAGCTGGGGGAACACAGTTCCACCCTGACACATGCCTCCACGGGGTGAGAGCTCATCTGGTGGCAACTACCAACAACAAACTACCAACAACAACCTTCTTCAAGTGTGACAAATGAGGAAACAGAGGCTTGAGGAGGTCACTTGCCCAGAGTTATCCAACCAGCAAGTTAGCAGAGCTGGGGCTGAGCCCCAGGGGTGGCTCCCTCTTCACTTTACCAGAGGCCTCTCAGGGATGTGAAATGGCTCAAACAGAGCTGGAGCACTGGCACATTGAGCGTGTTAAGCTGGGTTCTCTAGAGGCACAAAAGCAGTGCTGCCCATATGAATATGTCTATAGAAGGAGAGTTCTATCAAAAAATGGCTCACACCATGGTACAAGTGGGTGAGTGCAATCTGGTTCAAGCCCTTGGGTCATATGGTAAGCTGGAAGTTTCTCCTGACTCAAATCACTGCAGAGACCGATGAACCCGGAAGCCAGAAGATGAAGCAAGAAGACCACAGGCTGGTGGAGGCTTAGTGGAATGAACCCAAGGTCTTCAAACCCCGGATGAATCCTGATATCAGCAGGCAATATAGCAGGAGGTCAATGAACCAGACGCAGGATCCAGGGCCAGCAGAAGGGATGAGGATTCCCTCGGGTCTGCTTTCAAAGGAGCAAGACATGCTTCTGAGGACCCTTTCTCCAATTGCATCAAGGCTATGACCGAATCAACGTGTTCTGGGACGAAAATCACCTGTTCTGCCACAACTGCTGGCTGCTCAGGGTTGATTCTGTTCTGTTAGCTGCCATCATGGAGGTGACTGGGCTGTGTTCTCACATCATGGGGCATTTCTGTCAAGCAACTGAGAACATCATTCATGAAGAAAGCAAAAGTTCGTTTAAAAAACAGGAAGGAAGATCACAGTGGATGTGAGAAGAGTCTCTGAAACTTATTGTCAATTGTAGAATGCTAAAGCAAATGAATGACGTAAAAAGCTGAACAGAACATTTCGAAGGGCAGTTCAAGAAGACAAAGTCATAGTTGTGATGAAATGTACAAAGACCTAGAGCTAGAAAGCCCAAAAAGGAAGAACACACTCAGCATATCTTAAACTGGAAGAACTCAAGAAAAATGACAAGCCTCAAGATGCAAGATGGAAAGATTCTATGGGTAACACTTTGAATGACATATGAAGCATCGAGAGCAGATGGAAAGAAGGCATAGTCGTTGTACCAAAAAGAACAAATTGACGTTCCACCATTTCTGGAGGTATAGCGTATGAGCAAGACTGATGGTACTGAAGGAAGAAGTCCAAGCTACACTGAAAGCCTTTGCCAAAAATAAGGCTCCGGGAGGTGATGGAACACCAAATGAAATATTCCAATCGGCTGATGAAGCACTGAAAGCACTTGTGTATGCCAGGAAATTTGTAAGACAGCTACTTGGTTAACTGACTGGAAGAGATTCACATTTGTACTCATTCCAAGGAAAGGTGATCCAACAGAATGCTCAAACAGTATCACTGATATCACATACAAGTAAAATGTTGCTGAAGATCATCCAACAAAGGTTGCAGCAGTACCTTGACAGGGAGCTGCCAGAGGTTCAGGCCGGATTCAGAAGAGGATGTGGAACACAGATCATTGTTACTTCCAAGATTAAGGTGCTCCTGGCCAAAGCTATGGTATTTTCAATTCCCTTGTATGCATGTGAAAGTTGGACATTAAATAGGGAAGACTGGAGAAGAACCATTGTATTTTAACTGTGGGGCATGGTATTGAAAGTCCCATGGGCTGCTAAAAGGACAAACCAATGTGTCTTGGAATCAGTGTGACCAGAGTGCTCCTTAGAGGCAAGGATGGCAAAACATTGTCTTACACACTTAGGACATATTGTCAGGACTGTTTGCTGTCGATAAGATTCAGGAGACGAACTAACTTAGGTTTCTCAGCCCCAGCATCTTGGACACGTTGAGTCAGATCACGTTTTCCTGTGGAGCCTTCTGCACATTAGAGGATGTTTAGCAGCATTCCTGTCTTCCTTCTCCCCATAGATACCAGTAACACTCCCCACCCCCTCAGTCCTGACACCCAGAAATGTCTCCACACATTGCCAAATTCCCTCTAGGGGGCAAAATTGTTGAGCGCTGCTGCTCTAGTTGCAGCTCAGAAGAAGGCTACTGAAGGGAGAAACTCTTCATCCTGAAGTAAAAAACCCAAAATCCATTGTCATCATGTTGATTCCAACCCATAGCTACTCTATAGGACGGAGTAGAACTGGCCCTTGGGTTCCAAGGCTGGTACCTTTATGAAAGTGCTATAGGGTAGGTGTTGGACTACTCACTCATGGTAGGTAAGTTCAGCCATTCAAACCCACCAATCACTCCCTGGGAGGAAGATAAAGCTGTCTGCTCCTGTAAGAGCTACCGTCTCAGAAGCCCTGTGGAGCGGTTCTGCTCTGTTCTAGAAGGTCACCATGAGCTGGAAACTCCTCTCCAGAAGCAGATGGCCCCATCTCTCTCTCCATCTTTCCATTACCAACAGGGCACTTAACCAGTGCATCGCTCCAAACAGAGGGGTGGGCCTTCAGAAATAAGGCTGAACCCAAGACATGGGAATCCACCAAGAAGACCTCAAGGCTGGCTGGCAGAGACACAGGCATTGGTATCCGGCCAGCAGGATTCAAATCCGGATGTGTCACCTCATCACTCAGAGCTGCTGGCATACTGCATCACCTTTCAGAGTTCCAGCTCCACAGCCTGGGCACAAACACACGGATGACGCAGTTTGTTGTGAGTGTCCTTCCATGACTGGGGCTCACAGGGTGGTCTCCCCCTCCCTCTCATTTGCAAAACAAGCAAAGTCAAGTACTGTGGACTACAATGTCTTCCCCCATACATTTCACTCTGATGAAGTCCTTTCACGCCCTCTAAACAGCTGGCCAAGGATGAGTCATCACCACGGGAGAGATGTATCCTAGGGAATAAAGGGGGAGGGGCCTTCCGGGCAGAAGGAACAGCCTGTGATATGGCATGCACAGGGATTTGAGTCGAACAGGGGCTCTGAAGTCTACAGAATGCAGTAATCTCAAGAGTTAGAGCTGAAAGGTAGATTGGAATCCGATTTGGAAAGGACCGGCTCTCACTGTTTATCTAGCAAACTCTTAACTCCTAATTCAAGATCTATCTCAAAAAAGAAAAGAAAATGGAGCTCGTTCTAGAGCTGGTGAGCTCCAAAACATGTAGAGGAAACTAATCCCAAGAGCTGAGGCTAACAGGTAATAACTTCTGTTCACATGTCAAACCTCTTACCCTCTTTTAATACCTATCCCAAATGTCTCCTTGTCACTTTCTCTTCCCTCCCCCAGAAAATCGACTGACACACTTCTGGGTTCCCACCACTCTTAGAACACATTCAGGGCTTGTAAAAGGTTGCTTTCGCAGACAGTATGCAGGGACGGAGCATCAGGGTCATATCATTTTCATCTTTGCATCCCTCTTGCCTAGCGCAAAGCCTGCATGACAAGTACCACCAGAGATCTACCCTGTATTCATTGCCTCCATCTTTCTTTCTAGTTGAATCCCGCTTAGGCAGCATGCTTAAGTAAAAACAATTACCTCCCTAGGTTCCCTTGACAGTCAGGTGTCTTGTAACCTCATCTGGGCCAATGAGGTGGGCTTCTAGCAAAACCATTGTTATTCTGATGGCGTCAGACTCAACTGTCTCCTTATCTTTGGCCACTTACCTCCTGTGTTAGTCTAAGTTGACTAGGGAAACAAATCCAGAGACATTCATATATGTGTAAGAGAGAACTTTATATCACGAAGCTATTATGCATCAATAAAACATCCCAGCCCAGGCCAGATCAAGTCCGTAAGTTTGATGTTAGCCCATGAATTCCTCTTGAGACTCATGCAGCACATGCAATGATACCAAATGCAGGAAGATCACCAGCCAGTGGGGAGAAAGTCTTGTGGATCCAGTGGTGATGGAAGCATCTCTGTGTGAGTCCTCCAGTTCCTGAGTGTGTCTCCTCATCAGGAAAGAGAAGACAGAGAGTGCGTTTGGCCTCCAGTGAGCTATTTATCTTCGTGGTGCCTCCAAATGAGGTCATCAAACTGTGACCTGATTGACAGGTTAAGCTCCACCCCTTTGCCCTTAGTACCCTCAAGTTGGCAGATTATGTACCTACCACACCTCCCCTTTAGACTCCATCTGTAGGCGTAGAAACTTACCTGGATGACCATGAGGATGGAAGACTCCCACTGAGTAAAGCTAAACAGAGAACTGGAAGGGCCCTGAGGCCTCAGGGATGTTCTTGGGCAGCTGCAACAGCCTTGGGCTTCTCTCTGCTGGACTGGTTAGATGGGAAAAAGGCACCAGTCCCAGTCTGGCTGATGTGCTGGAGCTGGGTTTCTTTGTTGCCTTGTGGTGGTTGTTCGATGCTGCCTGGTGGGCTCTGGCTCAGAATGGACACTGTGTGGTCTTGCACCATCTTCATGATCACGGGTGTGTTTGAGTCGATGGTTGTGGCGATTATGTCCATCCATCTCATTGAGGATTTCCTTCATTTTCAAAACCTCTCTTCTTTACCAACCATGATGTTCTTTTCTAGTGATTAGTCTTGCCCAGTGGCTTGCCTGAAGTCTTGATGTAACTTTAGAATCAAAAGCGTTCCACAGTACATTCAAGATTCATTACCAATACAATAATTTAAATGCATCAATTATTTTCCTGTCTTCTTCATTGTGAAGCTTTTGCATGCATATGAGGTGATTAAAAATAATACAGTGGCCTTTAAGACCCCAGATGTTATATCTTTTGATAGCCAGGCACCATCAGCTTTCTTCACCACATTTGCTTATGCATTCATTTTGTCTTCACCGATCATATTGGGAAGATGAGCATCACAAAATGCCGGGTTATTAGAACAATTGCATTGAGGGAGGACTTGAGTAGAGGCCCAATGTCCGTCTGCCACCTTGATACTTAACATATAAATATATGTACATAGACCTATATCCCTATCATTATATATTAATATATTTACATATATACATGCCTAGATTTATACCTCTATAAATGTCCTTTGCCTCCTCTTTCTTTCCTCTATTTCCTTTTACTTTCCTCCTGTCCCACGATCATATTCAACTGTCATTTGTCTCTCAGTAATTCCTCTTGGCTACATTGCATGTGCTCAAACCCCACCAGGCATTCCATGCCCTCCTTGCCATCGATTTTAGATCTCTTGTTGTTTCCTTTTCTCTAGGTTTGCTGGCTCCCCCACTCCTTTCCCCTGACCTCCTCCTCTCCCATGCCCCACTCCACCCCGAAACTGTCAGTCCTGTTGTTTTCTCTTCAGAATTGTAAACAATCCTGCCTATTTTTTTACACAGATGGGCATGAAAATAACTTAAATTAATAATAATAATATGGTGATTTCAGTCAGGCACGCCGTAATCATCTAAGTGACATCTTTGATTTTTCAAGGTCTGGAGAGGTCTTTTGCAGCACGTTTGCCCAAGGCAATATATTGTTCAAATCCTCGACTGCTACTTCCATGGCCATCGATTGCTACTCCAAGCCATGAGATCATAGACAATTTCAATTTCTTCTTGGATTTCTGCTACATGTACCTAAATGCTATGCTAAATGCTATCACCTGACACAACACAAACAGTATATTTTAATGACCCCATTGAAGAAACCCTTGTGGTGGTATAGGTTAGACATCGGGCTGCAAACTGTAAGGTCAGGTTCACACCTCCCAGATTTCTCTATGGGAGTAAGATGAGACTGCCTGTTCCCAGAGACACTTACAATAATTGACTCAGTGGTGGTGGATATGATGTTTGTTTGTTTGAATTGAATAGCTAACTCCTTCCCTGCTCATCTCAGTCCACTTAGCTTCCACTAGGCCATCCTTTCTTGGACCAAAAAACCCCCAAACTCACTGCCATCAAATAGATTCTGACTCATAGCAACACTGTAAGACAAGATAGAGCTGTCCCTGTGAGTTTCCGAGACTGTAACACTTTATGGTTACTCCTGTCTTTCTCCTATTGAGGCTACTCATTTTGGAGACCATCTCTAACTAACAGATGTAAATTCTTACGGAATCTGCCAGGATATGGTGTAGGCATGAAGAGGGACTTGGAAAGCAGTCAGATCATTCATGTTTTCTTTCTCTGAACAACTACTCACTGAGCTATGTGCCAGGCACCGTGCTGAAAACTGGAAAAAAGGAGTGAGTAAAAACAGACCCTGCCAAGGAGATAGAGCCCTATTAGGAGTGACAGACTTCCATCAAGTAACAGCAAGGATGGTGCTTAGTTATCAGTGGAGATAACACATGAAGAACACTGATGTGTAACCAAAGGATCTGTCTTGGCCTGGTATTCAAGGTAGGCTTCTTGGAAGAGGTAGCCCTTAAATTGGTATTGGTCATTGACCTGGATTTGAATTTCCGTGGGGTCACGTACTGGTCGACTTGCTCTAGATCAATTATTTAACCTCGCTAATGCCACAATGGAGACTCAGGATTCATAATATTTCCGTCTTATACAAAGGAGAGATGAAAAATGTTCACAGCTCCTGGCTTGTAAGAAGCACTTTTTGAGGCTTTGTACTTTGGGGTCTTGTTTCACATCTGGCACCATCCCACCCCGCCCTCCCTTGTCTGGGGTTGATGTCCCCAGCACCTGTACTCCTGGTGGGCTGAATGCTGTTGATCTCAGCCAGTTCAAACCTGTGAGGCCTTGGCTCAGGAAAACATGAGCTGGGGGAGGATGCGAGCAAAGACTTCAGGCAAAGGCAGAGGATAATTAAGTCCCCAGGGCTGAGCTAGTGAGGATGCAAGCTGCTCTGCGCCTGCCCCTGCCTTGTGGTCCCTCAGTGATGTCAAGGCTTTACTTGGTCCAACCCAGGCAAAGAGATTGCTGGGCAGGGTGAGGGCATGGAAGAGACTATTACTAGGCTTCCCTGGGGGATTCAGAGACACTGGGCTGTGAGGAGGTCAGAAGTGGACCTTGTCCTCCCAGAGCTCACAGGATGGATGTCCCAGTACTCTGACCAGGAGGGCCGTGGATGGGGGCACACATGAGAGAGAAGCTTCATCAACCCACTTCCCTTCTCAGAGTCTCCATTTTCTTCTTTGTAAAATGGGCAAATAGACTAAGTTTGTGGAAACACACTCAGCTGCTAATCAAAAGGTTGAGGGTTCAAGACCACTCAGAGGCACCTCTGGAGAAAGACCAGGGTGTCTACTTTTTAAAAAAGGTCCATTGAAAACCCTCTGGAGCACTTTTCTGTTCTGACACACATAGGTAGACTGGTGGGTTTTTTAAGCCCAGTGTGTTAGTCCGGGTTGACTGGAGAAAAAATCCAGAGACAATCATATGTGTGTAAGAGAGAGCTGCATGTAAGAGTAATTGTATATTAAGAAAACATGCCAGCCCAGTCGAGATCAAGTCCCTAAGTGCGATATTAGCCCACATGTCCAATACCAGTCTATAAATTACTCTTCAGACATACACAACACATGCAATGACACTGAATGCAGGAACATCACAGGTCAGTGGATGGAAAGTCTTGTGGATCCAGTGGCGGTGGAAGCATCTCAGCACTGGTGTGGGTCTCCACGGGGCTCCTCCAGCTCTAGCGCTCTGACTCCACAGTGTAGCTCCATATGGCTTGTCAACAGGAATGTCTCGCAGGGAAAGAGTGTGTGTCCCACCTCCAGCAATCTATTTTTCTCCTTGGCGTTTCCAAATGAGGTCATCAAGCTGCGACCTGATTGACAGGCTAAACTCTGCCCCTTCACTCTTAATAGTCTCAAGTTGACAATATATCATGTAACTACCACACCCAGATAATCAGTTACAGCCCAGACCAACTAAATCAGAACCCGTGCACTGCGGCCCCGGGGACCAGCCTCTTTACGGCAATGTGCAGTCAGGGTGGGCTGGGGCCAGGCTGGCTATGAGGTCTGATGCTGATTCCTAGAGAAGTGATGTCATCTCTAGGACTCCATTTGCTCACCTGCTGTAAAACAGAGGGGAGGGTGGGGAATAAGTATGTTCTTCATCAAGTCGTTATGAGGTTGAACCAGGTTCGTTTGGGTGGTCCCTGCTTTCAGTGACTGGGCTTTATGTAAAGACTCTCCTGGTGGGAACTGGTGGTGGCTGTCACTGCTCTTGTTCTCGCGGTCCTGTAGAAGATGATGGGTGAAGTGAGGTCTGCCCTTGCCTCTGTCCCTTCTCCCCAACCCCCATCCCACCATGCCCAAGGTTATCTCTCCTGTCACTGCAACAGAAGGGATAACAAATGTAACTCTCACATCCGGGGGAGCCCAGGAGGCTGGTGGGTCCTATTGGTGAATGGATGATGAACACAGCCAATCACTTGGGACCTTGGTGTTGAACCATCCAGCATTGCCCAGTCTCTTTGGAAAACAGGGAACTTAGAACTTGCCTAGTCCCAATTTCCGTTTTTTATCAATGAAAACTCTAAGGCACAGAAAAGTTGAGTAGTTTAACCAAGTCACACAGCACTGGGCCAAGCTAGGCTTCCAGCCCAAGATTTTATTGTTATTTTAACTCTTGGTCCAGAATTCATTAAAAATAGTAATAACACTAATAACACTTTGCAGCCTCCTCTCAGAGGACAAAATCCATCAGCATTCATCAGTCTCTTTTACTTTGGCAGGGATGCCTTATCTCTGCCTTCTAAGCAGACACAGTGCCCGTGGCAGAAAGAGCAATCATTATAATTAATAATAATATTTTGCACTTGGAATTTTCCCCTGGCAGTAACTGCTCTGAAAGCATCCACTCATTCAGCCGCATGGTATCAGCCAATCAATCAGTCTACTGGGGCGACTGCTGCCAGCTCCTCACTCTGCTGGATGCGGGGAGAGAGCAGCATTAGACAGCTAGGAAAGGGACCCAACATTCAGAGTTTAAGCCCCCAAACCACCATTGTCAAGTCTGTTCTGACTCATCGTGACTCAATAGGACAGAGCTAACTGCCCCACAGGGTCTCTAAGGTACTAAGTCAGGGGTTCTCAACCTCCCTCATGCTGCTCCTTTCATATCGTTCCTCATGTTGTGGTGAGTTCCAGCTACCAACGGAGCAATTGGACCCCTGGCCCACCACGGCTCCTCTCAGAGATTCCCAAAACACTGCACTCGCTGCCCTCGAGTCAATGCTGACTCAGAGCGACCCTCGGTGGGTTTCCGAGACCGTAACTGTTTCCAGGAGTAGAAAGCCTTTCTCCCAAGGAGCTGCTGTTAGTTTCGACCTGCCAACCAGGCAGTTCACAACCCAGCTCATAACCACCACACCACCAGGGCTAAGCCCTGCCAAAGAGATGGTCACCGAGAGGCAGCGGGCCCTACACGTTCATCTTCATGGTGCGGGAATCACAGAGCGCCAATGTGATTGACCGATCGGTTTCCTTCACCTGGAACCCCGCCAAAGTCCCCTGGCAGAGGGGACACCATGGCAGAGCGCGCCACCTCACGCAGGCCCAAGTCAAGGCGCTGCCCTGGAGTGGGTCCTGACTCACAGCGGACACAGAGAAGTGGGACAGAGCTGGTGTCCCCAAGGGCTTACTGGGCTGTGGTCTTTTGACAGGGCCACCTCTTCCTTCCTCGCTGAGTTCCAACTGCCGAGTTTGAGTTAGCGGAGTGCTTTAACAAGTGTGCCACCAGGGTCTCCCTACTACACCAAACCCCAAACCAAACTCACTGCCACCGAGTCAGGGCTGATTCACGGCGATCCTCGTGGGCGTCTGCGACTGAAACCGTTCACAGGAGTAAAAAGCCCAGTCTTTTTCCCGCGGAGTGGCTGGTGATTTCCATCTGCTGACCACGTGGATCGCAGCCCAACGTGCAACCATTATACCACCAAGACTCCCAGGCCCCCCCAAAACCGTTACCCTTGAGGCGCCTCTGATTGATAGCCATCCTCTACAGGGTTTGGGAGAGTGTCCATCTTTGTAGGAGCAAACAGCCTCGTGTTTTTCCGATGGAGCAGCTGGTGATGTCGAACTGCCAACTTTGTGGTTAGGAAGCCGGTGCCAACCATAGTGCCACCACAAGCAGCGTTCAATGTGGTAAAAGCGCTTAGAGCAATGTTGTACATGTCGTAAACCATTGATGTCAAATGGACCCACCTCATGGCAACCCCATGAGTGTCATGGGAAAACGGCTCCATACAGCTTCCTTGGCTGGAAGACCGCCAGGCCTCTCTCCCACAGTGCCTCTGGGTAAGCACTAGCGATGATCACTGTCAGGAAAGCATGGGCCCACTAACCAAAAGGTCAGTGATTCAAAGCTTCCAACCCCTCCGCAGGAGAAAGATGAGGCTGTCTGCTCCCGTAGAGATGTACAAAGCCTCAGAAATTCTATATGGGGCTCTGGTCGCTATGAGTTGGAATCCACTCGATGGGAGTGGGTTTGGTTTTTTAAAATTATCATGAAAATTATTGTTGGAAGAAAAGCCTGGCCATCTACTTCCAAAAAATCAGCTATTGAGAACCCCAGAAGCCCAGTTGTACTCTGACACACATGGGGGAGCCATGGATTGGAAGTGACTTGAATGGGTTATCTGGTTTGCTATTATTGTTGTTGTTGTTGTTGTTGTTGATTGCTTGCATTAGGGTCTGTATCAACAAGGGTCCTACCCGGGAAGCAGATGGAATGTGTCAAAGGCCTACCAAGGAAGAGAGGGTAGCAGCCAGAGGCTAGTAATAGCAGGGTGCTGTTACCATCCCAGATGAACAAAGGAGGGCTAACTGCAGGCGAGCGGTGGAGCCAGAGAAGAGGCGCTCCACGGGCCTGAAGCCAGAGAAAAGCAGGAATGGGAGAATCCTACCAGCATCATCAGGGTGAAACTGAGCAGGTGGGCAAGTGATTGGGATGCAAAAAGTTGGAAACAAAGATGGCCTTGGTGATAGAAAAGAAGCTGAAGTGCTTGCATGACAGGATTTTTCAAAATGACCTACTTCTCCACTGAATAAAACTTTCTTTCAACAACACAACAGGCAACGCTACACGTGGATTTCTCCAGAGAGAACACACAGAACTCAAACCGAGGACATCGGTGGGAAGAAGCCCACTATCAGCAGCTAAACACAGGCGAGGGCCAACTGAGCAACAGACCGTCCGCTGTACAGGTTGAAGTTGATGCAAAGGAAAACAAGTCCACAGGAGCCAAAACGCAGCCTTGAGTCTCTCCCACCCGGATTTTGAGAACATCTCAAGAACAGATTTGATGCACGGACACTAAGACCTGGGAGGCCATCGAGAACATCGTTCGTGAACCAAGCGAAAGCGCCCTACAAAGACAGGAACGAAAGAAAAGGTCAAAGGGGACGTCAGCAGACACTCTGAAACTGGCTCTCCGTCACAGGAGCTTAGGCGCCTGGTAGAAATGATGACGTTAAACAGCTCAACAGAAATTTTCAAAGGACCACTTGAGAAGACAAAGTCAAATATTATATGAAATAAACAAAGACGTAAGAGTTTGAAAACCAAAAAAGAAGAACGCATCCAGCATATCTTTTTCTTTTATTGATCGCTTTATTGGGAGCTCTTACAGGTAGTATAACAATCCATAATCTAATTAGATCAAGCATAATTGTACAATTGCTGCAACCACCAGTTTCGAAACATTTTCTTTCTTCTTGAACTCTGATATCAGCTCCAATTTTCCCCTATTTCCCCCACACTCCCCCCTACCAAACAGGAACCCTTATTATTAGATTAGATGATTATTTTGCCATATTTTATACCATTCAATGTTTCTGTACCTACAATTCTGCTATCCATTCCCCTTGAGTGGGGTTATATAGCCATCAGTGCTATCAGCTCCTCCTTCTCCCTTTCTTCCCTGACCCTCAGGCAATCATTACTCCTGCTACTGTTTCTGAAGGGTTTATCTATCTCATGCATTGAACAATATTAATTATATAAATGAACATATGCAGGTTTAACACAATTAATGAGGCAAAACAATGACCATAAGAGTAAGAGAAGGAAATATTAACCAACTAGAGGATAGTTATGTATTTCATCAGTGCTATACTGAATCCTGGATAGATCATCTGTTCTGTGTGGCCCTTCTGTGAGGACTGGCCAATTATCTTACAGGTGGGTTTGGGTCTCCACCAAGTAAAATATGGCTAAAGATCATCCAACAACTCTTGCAGTACATTGACAGGGGACAGCTAAAGGTTCAGGCCAAATTCAGAAGAGAATGTGGAACAAGGGATATCATTGTTAATGTCAGATGGATCTTGGCTGAAAGTAGAGAACACTAGAAAGATGTTTCCTTGTGCTTCATGACTATTCAAAGGCATTTGGCTGTACGGATCTCAACAAACTGTGGATATCCTGAAGAATAATGGGGATTGCAAAACACTTCATTGTGCTCATGGGAAACCTGTACTTGGATCAAGAAGCAATTGTGCAAATGGAACAAGGACATACTCAATGGTTTCAAATCAGGAAAGATGTGTGTCAGGGTTGCATTCTCTCACCATACTTATTCAATCAGGGCAGTTGGGTTATATGAAGGAGAATGTGGTCTCAAGGTTGGAGGAAGGCTTATTAATAACCTGTGAAATGCAGATGACACAACCTTATTGGCTGCAGAAGCAAGAACTTCAAGCACTTGCTGATGAAGAGCCAAGATTGCATCCTTCTGTGTGGATGACAACTCGGTGTAAAGAAGACCCAAATCCTCCCGACTGGACCAATAAGTAACATCATGATAACGGGATCCTGCTTGGAGCCACAATCGGTGTTCATGGAAACAGCTGTCAAGAGATCAAACGATGCATTGATTGACAAACCTGCTACCCAAGACCTCTTTAAAGAGTTGGAAAGCAAGGATGTCACTTTGAGGAGCACTAAGGTGTGCCTGCTCTGAGCCACGGTATTGTCGATCGACTTCTATGCATGTGAAAGTTAAACACTGAATAAGGAAGACCAAAGACTAATTGGTGCATTTGAACGATGGTGCTGGTGATGAATTTGGAAGTACCATGACCTGCTGAGAGGACAAACCAATCTGTGTTGGAAGAAGTACAGCCAGAGTGTTCCTCAGTGGCCAGGATGGTGAGACTTGGTCTTACGTACTTGGGACGTGTTATCAGGAGAGACCGTCCCTGGAAAAGGACATCATGTTGGGTAAAGTAGGGGCAGTGAAAGAGAAGAAGGCCCTGGAAGACATGGATGGACACAGGGCTGCAACAATGGGTTCAGGCACAGGAACCATTGTGAGGACAGCGCAGGACCGGGCAGTGCTTGCTCTATTGTCATGGGGTTGCTATGGTGCTGACCCCACTAGATGGCAACGGACAATAAACACAACCCCCCACTAAGTGTTCAGTTCAGCAGACCTGGGGTAAAGGCAAAGAATTTATTTTTCTAGCAAGTTCCCAGATGCTGATGCTGATGCTGATGCTGATGCTGATGCTGATGCTGATGCTGACCTGGACTTCAGGTGCTGGGACCTCATTCTCAGCCTCGCAGCCAGCGCTCATCTCCTCCTTGAGCCTTCCTCTGGGAAGCACTTGCACAATCTAGTTCCAACCCCACACCACCCAGGGGAGTGGAAACTGTTTCACAGCTTGCAGTAAACCCCAGGTTGGTGGTTCAAGTCCACCTGGAGAGCCTCCGAAATCTCCTTCCCCAAATCCTGCAAACCCCAGAGAGCGCGGTTTTCCTCTGACACCTGTGGGGTTGCCATGCATCAGAACCAGCTCAGGGATAACTGGTTATGGTTGCAGTTAGTTCAAATTCTAACCCCTAACCCCATGCCATTTTCTGGATAGTGCCAGCAGCACTGGCAGCACCCAGTGAACGAGAACCTTGTACTCAGTGCGCCCCCCGTGAAACACCACTTACTGTCTCTCCCTGCGTCTCCCAGCGTACTGCCTTGGGTCAGGCTTTGTCCGCGCCCTTCCATGCCGGTCTGTGCTTACCAATATGTGCACACGAGGTTTGTTCCTTCCCATAATTTCAACAACAATGAGATCAGAATATAATATATAATTATTGTCTCTCTCTCCTCTCCTCTCTCTCTCTCTCCTCCCTCCCCCTCCCTCTCTCCTTCCCCCATCCCACCCTCTCTCCTCTCCCCTTCTTTTCTCCCCTCCCCCCTATGTCTCTCAAATTTTACCCTTCTGGAAGAAAATGTACTCCAGCACGACCCTGTCTCCACTGCCCTCTCTCCAGTTCTCACCCGCCTCCCCAAGCAACCTCCCTTGTGGGTGAGTCTTGGAGAGCAAACTAGGCAGCAGTTGCCCGCTTGTTTCCTCCCCTTCCCTCTTGGGAGTTAGCTGCCCACAGAGAGCCAAGTTCTACCAGGCTCCTCTGGTCCCTGCCGTGGTCCAGCACAGCCCACCCCTGTGTGGGCGAGTCCGCCTATTCTGGGTGCACCATAAGGCAACCCACTTCCCTGCAGATACACCACTCTCTCCAATGGCAGCTTTATCGAGAACAAAGGTGATGTTTGGGGTCCCCATCTGTCTTTCCCTTGTTCTCAGTGGGCTCTGAATGAGGGTGGGGAAACAGGGATCTTGCTCCGTTAGAAACAAGGGCAACACTTACAATATATCTCATATCGAAAGACTGAGCTCATTTTCAACGGCCACATTTAGGTGCAAATAACAGACAGCTTAACTAAAACGAGCTTGCACAATAAGGGGAGGGCATGGTAACAATTCTGTAGGCAGTCCATCCGCAGGCCAGGGGCCGCCAGGGCTCCGGGTCACCTCTCCAGCCTTCTGTATGCTGCAGTGGTGGGAGGAATAGGAGAAGGTGAACACTGGTGGGTTTTGATGTCAGCTATGTATTTTGGTCTATGAGTCCTTAGACATGTGGCCTAAACGCTCTGACAAATAAAGATAACAAGATGTTTCTTCTGAACACTTGCTATTGCCAAGTCCCTTCTGAGCCATGGCAACCCTGTGAACAGCAGAGAGGAATCCTGCCCAGGCCTGCACCACGAGCTATCCTTGGTGTGTCAGTCCAGGTTGACTAGAGAAACAAATTCACGGGCACTCATATGTGAGGAAGACAGAGCTTTATATACAAGAGCAATTAAACATGGAGAAAACATCCCAGCCAAGTCCAGATCAAGTCCATAAACCTGATATTAGCCCATATGTCTGATACCAATCTATAAATTCCTCTTCAGACTCAGGAAACACATGCAATGATGCTGAATGCAGGAAGAACACAGGCCAGTGGGTTGGGGTGAGGGGGAAGTCTTGTGGATCCAGTGGCAGGGTTAGTATCTCAGTGCTGGCAGGGGTCTCCGCGTGGCTCCTCCAGCTCCAGGGCTCTAGTGTAGCTCCATGTGTCTTCTCCACAGGAATGTCTCACAGGGAGAGAGCATGTGTCCCTCCTCCAGCAAGCTATTTCTCTCTTTCATGCCTCCAAGTGAGGTCATCAAGCTACGACCTGATTGGCAGGCTAAACTCCACCCTTTCACCCTCAAATTGACAACAGATTCTGTAACGACCACGCTTGGTATCCTAAGTCCATGGTGGTGGTCCCTGTGGACCTGAGTGTCATCCAATCTGTGGGGTGAGGGAGGTCATCTTCAGCACTGCCTCGGACAAGGTTCTGCTGTGCTCCCACCGGTTCTCATTGGCTAATTCCCAGACGTAGGTCACCAGACTTTTCTTCAGCTCTGCTGAAACCTCTGCACCATGAATGATCCTGCTAGGATTAAGAATACTAGTGGCATAGCTTCCAACATCCTAGCAATATGTAAGCCACCACGGTAGGACAAACTGTCAGACAGGTAGTAGAATCAACTCATCACCACTCTGCTTACACGTCCTATCAGGGTCCCTAGGAGTCAGAATTGAGCCGAGAGCAACAGTTATAGGGTTGTTGGGGGAATAAATGAGAGCCTGGAGCGTAGTAAGAACTAAAGCATGTCAGTTACCTTTATTATTAATATGAATGTGAACTCTTCGAGAGCAAAGATCAAAATTAAATCAGGCAATGCACGCAAACCTCTTAGGACAGCTTCACTGAGCCCTCACTAAATTATCATCACGACTGCTGTTCTTATTCATCTTGATGACCCATCCCTCTTTTTCTCTACCCATCCCTCCTGGAGCCAGAGCCCCATGCAAAGTGCTCCTCCAGGCTGAGGGGTCCAATGGATGAGTGAATGGGCCATATGGCGAGGGAAGCCTGGACCTCATGGACAGCACTAGCTGCATTCATTTACCAATGCCAGAGGCCTCCTTTGGGGCTGCTGTCACTTAGCTAGCTGCCACTTGCTCCAAAGCCACTCCCAGCCAAGAGCCCTGGACACATACACCATGGTTTCCTGTCTTGATCCGCCTCCTGCTGAAGCAGAGAGAGAGAGAGACCTAAGATCGTCACTGAAGGCAAAGTGAGGCTGGGGCACATGATTTGGGGACATGAGACACTAAGCTCCTGCTGGGAAAGGAGGAGACATGCGTGCCACTAGTATTCTTGTCAGACCACTGAGTGCCAGGCAAGCTCTTGGGTCCTTTGATATTCCTTGCCTCCGGACTGCCTGAACTAATCCAAAGAAGTGGCTAAGGCTAATTCCCATTTTATAGATGAGGGAACTGTAGTTCATAGAAATTGATTGGTGACAGAGCTGGGACTCCGATGGAGGCTCTCTGATACCCTGGAGGCATATAGGAGGAAAGGGGCACAGAACCCACCTGCTGCTCCTCGAGAGAAAGAAGAGGCTGTCTGCTCCCCATGATGATTTGCAGTCTGAGAAGTCCTTTACAGGGTATGATGGGTTGGGAGTGACCCCATGGCAGTGGATGGAGGGAGATCACCGATGTAAGAAGCACCGATCTCCGGAATAGGAAGATGAGTGTCCCTCAGATACCCAAGGACCTAACTCGGCCACTGCAACCCTGGTCGACTGTTACTGCAAACCTTTTTGAGAATTAGATGGGAATACATTTTCCAAAATCTCTTATCATCCCATTTTACACAAGAGGAAACTAAGGCTCCTATCAGTAGCCTCACAAACAAGGACCTAAACCCATTCCTAACGGACTCCCACTTGAGAGAAGAACTATAGCAGCAATCCGCCCAGAAACAGAGTGTGGTACTTATGGAATTGCATGTCAACTTGATACATGAAAGTATGGGAGTAGAGCTTAGCCTGCCAATTGGGTCACAGCCTAATGGCACCTCCTTGTGGGAACCTCATGGGAACCTGCCTATGCCCCACCCTCCCCACCTCTCTGCCTTTACCTTCCCATGGATGAGCCAGACTGAGACCTACACGAGCCCTGGGATGTAGCCACCACCCTTGGATCCACATAGCTCTGCACCCACCAGCCTGTGATCTCCCTGCATTCTACATCATTGCATGTGGCTGGGTGAGTCTGAAGAGGAATTCATGGACTCGTATCAGACTTATGGACTTGGGTTGGACTGGGCTGGAATGTTTGCTTGATATATTTTCATTTCTTGATATAAAACTCTTTCTTACACGTATATGAGTATCACTGAATTTGTTTCTCTCGTCAACACAGCCTAGCACACAGGGGGAACCTGGACAAAGGCCACTCTCCTCGTTCCCCTGTAGCCGCCACTCAGCATGTCCCTGGGAGTGGGGGACAAGAGGCTCTTTTTACCAAAGCACAACAGGTACAACCCTTATGGTGTCAGAAGGTGGACAGAAGTCCAGTCCAGAAGGCCCTGCTTAGTGTGAGCTTCAGAAACTCACACCCCACTCCCCCAAACCTTACATTCCGTAAAGGATCTCAAGGTCTCTGATGATGATTCAACCAGGCCTCCTTGCCTCCCCTCATTGCCTCCCCCCATAGTCCCTGGCAATGTTCATCTTCCAAATACCATCTACGGAACACTGTATTCAAAGCTGTATCCTCCTGATGATGACTTCTTTCTGTTGTTGTTCATGTGTTTATGTAAACTTTTATACCATCTAGCCTATGCACATTTTAAAACTTTTATTGAGCTATAATTAACATCACATATAATTCAGTAGTGCAATCATATCAAGAAGGTTTATGAAGATATTATTTTATATATAGAAAACCCCAAGGGCTTCATAAAAAGACTGTTGGAAGCAAATGAGGGATTTGGTAATGTAGCAGGAGACAAGATTAATAAGCAGAAATCAATCAGATTCCTATATACCAGGGAAGAGAGCTCTGAAAAAGAGACATCAAGAAAGCAATACCATTTGCAATAGCCACAAAAGATGAAATACCTAGGATTAAACCTAATCAAAGAAACCAACAGAACACTATTACCAAAAACCCAAAGAAACCTCTATCCATGAAAGAATATCCCATGTCCGTGGGTGTCGGTGTTAGGTGGCTTCGAGTCAGTTTGGACCCACAGAGGCCCCTCTGCACAACAGAAGGAAGCACCGCCCAGGGCTGCGCCATCCCCACCATTGTTCCTATTGTCACCATTGTCACTGTCAATCCATCTCCTTGAGGACCCTCTTTTTCTGCCCCTCCCGCTTTACCGAACAATGGTGTCCTGCAGCAGGGACTGGTCTCTCCTGACAACCTGTCCAAAGTATGTGAGACAGTCTCACCATCCTTCCTTCCCGGAGCACTCTGACTGCCCTTCCTCCAAGACGGATCTATTTGTCCTTTCAGCAGCCCATGGCACTTTCTAGCACCACAGTTCAAATGCATCTATTCTTCTAACTTTCACACGTATCTGAGGCCATTGAAAATTCAAGGATTGGGTCTGGCTTACATTAGTCCTCAAAGTAACTTCCTTGCTTTTCAATACTTCAAAGGGGTATTGTGCAGCAGATTAACCTAATGCAACTCGTCTTTGATCCTTGGACTGACGCTTCCATGATCACCGATCATAGAGCCAAAGCAAGACAGAGTCCTTGACAACTTCTGCCTTTTCTCCACTCATCATGATGTTGTCTATTGGTCCAGCTGTGAAAATGTGGGTCTTCTTTACATTGAGTTGTAATCCATACTGAAGGCTGCAATCGTTGGTCTTCATTTGAAAGCATTTTAAGGCCTCCTGGCTTTCAGCAAGCAAGGTTGTGTCATCTGCATATTGCAGGTTGTTAATAAGCCTCCCTCTGATCCTGATGCCACAGCACTCTTCTCTATACAAGACAGCTTTTCTGATGATTTGCTCAGCAGACAGATTGAATACATATGGTGAGAAGATACAGCCCTGTCACATACCTCTTCTGATGTTAAACCATGCAGTATTTCCTTGTCTGTTCACATAACTGCTTTTTGATCCATGTACAAGTTCTACACGAGAACAATGAAGTGTTCTGGAATTCTCCTTCTTCACAAGGATAGCCATAGTTTGTTATGATCCACACAGACAAATGTCTTTGTGTAGTCAGAAAAACACAAGTAAACATGGTTCTGGTATTCTCTGCTTTCAGCCAACATCCATCTGACGTCAGCAATGATATCCTTTGTTGCCCATCCTCTCCTAAATCTGGTATGAACCTCTGGCTGTTCCCTATCAATGTACTGCTGCAACCATCATTGCATGATCTTCAGCAACATTTTACTTGGAAGTGGTATCAATGATATTGTTCTATAGCTGGAGCATCCTATTGGGTCACCTTTCTTTGGAATGGGTACAAATATGGATCTCTTCCAATCAGTTCACCAAATAGTTGTCTTCCAAATTTCCTGGCATAGATGGGTGAATGCTTCTAGTGCTTCATCAGCTTGTTGAAATATTTCTATTAGTAGTCCATTAATTCCTGGAGCCTTGTTTTAGACTAATGCTATCAGTGTAGCTTGAACTTCTTCCTTCAGCACCATTGGTTCTTGCTCATATGCTACCTCTTCAAATGGTGGAATGTAGAATAATTCTTTTTGGTATAGTGACACAGTGTATTCCTTCGTGGATAGGAAGACCTAATATTGTAAGAATATCAATAATACCTAAAATAATCTGCAAAGACAACACAATTTCAATCCAAATACCAATGTCATTCTTTAAAGAAATGGAAAAACTAATTACCAACTTCCTATGGAGTGGGAAGAAGCCCAGGATGAGCAAAGACTTTCTCAAAATGAGGAACAAAATAGGAGGTCTTGCCCTACCCTGTCTCAAAACCTATTACACAGCCACAGTAGTCAAAACAGCCTGGTACTGGTATACTGGTAGATTCACAGACCAATGTAACAGAATAGAAAACCCAGAAATAAGAGCGTCCACCTACAGACAGCTGATTTTCTACAAAGGACCAAAAAACACTAAACGGGAAAGGACACTCTCTTCAACAAATGGTGCTGGAAAAAAAGTTGGATCTCCATCTGCAGAAGACTGAAACAGGATTCATACTTCACCCATGCACAAAACAAGCTCAAGATGTATCAGAGACCTAAATGTAAACCCCAAAGCTATCAGGATCATCAATGTGAAAATTGGAATGAACTTAAAGCCCTATTGCAGGGCATACACATGCTGCCAACTATAATAAAGCAAAGCACACGCAGTGGAAGCCAAGTAGATGATCGGGACCTATTGAAAGTAACACTTATGCACATGAAAAAAACTCCATCAAAAGAGTAAAATGAGAGCCCACGGATTGGGAAAAATCTTTGGCGATGTCACAATGGACAGGGGACTAATTACTAAAACCTATAGAATTCTGTAACACCTCAATCAGAAAAAAAATACAAGTTGCTCAATTAAAAAGTGGTCAAGGACATGAACAGACAATCTATAAGGGAGGACACCCAGCTGGGTAACAAACACACGAGGAACTGCCCACATCCAGGAGCCATCCAGATGCAAATCCAAACAATGATGAGGTCTTATCTTACACTAACGGTAGCCCAACTCAAAACAAAAAAACAGGGAACAACAACTGCTGCAGAGGGTGTGGAGAGATTCGAAGGCTTATACACTGCGGTGGACTTACCTAGAACTACTAGCAATAGAAATACCATATGACTCAGGATTACCTTTCCTGGGCATACACCCCAAAGAAATATGAGACAGAATGCAAAGAGACACATGCTCTTCCATGTGCAGTACAGCACAGTGGGCAATAGCAAAAAGCTGGAAATAACCCAAATTCCCATCAGCAGAAAAATGGATTAAAAAAACCCCTCTGGTACATACACGCAGTGGAATATGCTATTTAACCCTAAAAACAGAGATGAAACCATGAAATGCCTCATGATACGAATAAACAGGACATGCATAGAGGGACCTAGAAACCACTATGCTAAGTGAAGTTAGGCGATGACAAAAGGACAAATATTGTATGCGTCCACTAGTACAAGGATAAACACCAAAATGAAGGCAGTCAAGGAATCTTCTTTCTCGGGCCGCCGAGCAAAGAGGTCGAGAGCCTGCCTAGTGTCCATGAACCAGACCTGACCCCTCCATATGTGCATCTTAAGAACCCTTTGACAGAAGATACCTCACCTCAGCTGGGGTCAGTTTTTCAAGTTCAGGGAAAAGAGATGACCATTCAGTTGCTGTTGTACAAGATTGTGCTAAAGTCACTCCAAATCAACAGACAGCCCTACCAGAGTGATTAGCAAAGCTTATTGGAAATTCAAGTCAAGAGGTAGGGAGGGGAGCATGCAGGACTCAGAGAAGACAAGGACATTTCTGTTGGTAGGAAAATGGGCAGGAACAACTTTCAATTGGGAAAACACATATCCCAATACTTATATAGAATCCAAGGAGAGAATATGCCTGGTCATATGTTTATAATTAGATGTTTTTTACCGAGTTTCTATCAGTCCTTGGTGACAAGGCCTTGTGATATACCAAGACTTTAGACTCTTGTTATTTCAAGGTGCCCAACATCATTCAGAGACCACAACAGAAGGGCTTGAGGTGGGAGCCCCACTCAGGGAACTGGACTTCATTTTAAACTCCCCTGGAGCCCTTGGACTTCAGGCTGAAATTTCAGAGTGTGACACTCTGCTACCCCAAGGCTATAGAACTGGCAGCTGTTGGTCTTTGGTTCAGATTTCTTGCCTTGAGCGTGCCCAATTAATGGGGGGCAAGGGCTACCATATGCATACGATTTTAGTGCCCTCCTTGCTTTGTTATGATATGTATTAATCTGGTAGGCGTGGTCTGCAACTGTCAATGTCTATTCATGAAAGTTGCCTCATCACCAACCCTAATTGTTTGTGTAAATAGTGTTCGGTCACATAAGAGCTTAATGTCTACAAGTCAATAATTCATGTACTGTGGTTCGTAGCTGGCTTATACTTGTTTAATTTCCTTTTCTCAGCTGTGTTTTAAATTCTATACCATTGGCTAAATTAATAACACTATCAGTAGAATTACCTATGCCTCAGGGAGGTGATTGATAATGTTCTCTTACATAAAATGATAATGATGTTTATAAGATGAGCCAGAAAGGTATAAAAGCAATAGATAAATGAATGAATTTGGGGCTTGCACTTAAGACTAACCCCAATCTAAGGACAATTAGTTCTTATAACATGGCCCTCCTTGATGATCACCCTCATGAAGAGATCACTGAAGATATAGGTGCTATAGCAAAGTGCACCAAAGAAACTAGATGGTGCCCAGTTATCAAAAGGAATAGCATTTGTGAGTCTTACAGGCTTGTCTTCAATCAAGCAGCCATCTAAGCAAGGCATTGTGTAAGTCCACATGTAAGAAGCACACCAACCTGTGTGAACCAAAATTGTAAGTAATAAAATTCAAATCTGTAGATGGAAATGGTATCAGAGTTTAAATTGTAAACAGTTTGAAGAAGGCTATGGACAGCCGTGAAAGCCCAAAATTCAATTTCAGGATTCACACATCAGTTAAACCTCCAGTGAATTCCCTCTGATCATATTCAAGGGAAGAGAATTGCCTTGTTATCAGAGAGTGTTGTAGAAATGATCATGGTCCACATAGTTAGGTTAAAATGTAATATCTTATTTGATCTCCCTTTTGATCCATTTAAAATTTGTGTCAACTTGAGGGAGAGAGATGGGGTGGGGGGAGCAAGAGAGGGAGGTGGGCAAGAGAGAAAAAGGGAAATGCATATGGCTAAGTGAGGTAGTTAGTTTATTGTGCCAACCTGGCTGATAAACACATGTGGGGTTAATTGAAGGGCAGAGGGATAAATGGCTCTGTGAGCCTCGCCTTTCTAATTCTCGGGTCTCTTGCTTTGTGATGGTTGGACCAGGGTGCAGTTGCCTTAGCCAGTTCCCTGCTTCAGCTGGCAAGGCATCCCCAAGGAGAAGACGCAGGTTCCTACCCCGATGCAGCCCTGGGTGCTGGAGCACCCGTGTGGAGACCCCTGCCAGCGCTGAAATGCTTACACATTCACTGACTCAGCTTTCCTCCTACAGTCGGCATTTTTGCATCTGTTTTGTGAGATGGAGGAGGATTTTGTGGATTGGTGTTGGACATATGGGTTAATGGGCTAATGTTGGACTTGTGGACTTGGGCAGCACTGGTTTGAGATGTTTTCTTGAAGCGCACTTAACCTTTATATAAAACTCTCTCTTACACATGAGCTTCTGTGGATTTGTTTCTCTAAAGTACCCAGAGAACACACTAAGCCTCTGGTGAACCCCCTCTGATCACAGACCAGGGATGTGAAGAGCCTTGCTCTCATGCAGAATCCTTGGGAAGGAGATTATCACAGATGTAGTGAAAATGTAACACCTTATCGTCTGATCTCCTTCTTGACCCTTTTAAGGTTCTAGTGTTTAATATTCTCTACTTTCTTTTCAATTGAGGTTTTTCTGTTTTATTTCGTTATTGCTGTTAGTTTTTTTTGCTTTGTTTGTTTCATTTGGGATTTTGCATCTTTTTCAGTGCAGGAAATCCAGGATAGGTAAATCTATAGAGACAATAACTGAATTAATGGTTTCTTGGGGGTATGGGAGGGAGGTTGGGGATAAATGGAGAGCTAATAACAAGGAGTACAAGAAAGAAGAAAATGTGCTAAAATTATTGTGGTAATGATTTTACAACTCTTCTTGATATGATTGAACTATTGAATTGTATGATATGTGGATTATGTGCCAATAAAACTGTTTTTTAAAAAAAGAAGGGTTGTGAAATCATCACTATAATCAACTCTGAAACGTTTTCTTCCTTCTTGTGCCCATTGATGTGGACTCACCATTGCCCCACCTTCCCCGTCCTCGCCCCACGACTGCCTTCATGAAGTTCACCCCTCCCAGTTTCCTTAGAGAGATAAATATACAAAATAAGGCTAGACAAGGTCCCAGCAAAAGTGACCATATAAAACAGAAAGACCCCAATCTGAAAATCAGAAGAGAATATTAAAAATTTAGAATAAATTCACAGTTGGCTTAGAGGGAGCGCAAATGACAAGGTGTTGCATTCCAGCTTAAGTAGAGCTAATAAAATCCACATTATGAGGTCCTTTGTTTGACCTTAAATGCCGTTCACATTTCCATTCTTCGGGCATCAGGGATTTGATCCACGTTGGGATCCTGCGAATGAATCCCACTGTCACCCATAGCTTTCCAAAAACCACATGTTTATAATTTAGACACTGGTGCCGTTCCCTCCTCCGGATTTGAGATCTTATTAATTCACAATCCTTGGATCACACAGGCTACTGTGCTTCTTCTGTGTGGACTTAGCTGAGTCCTCAGACAGGTGGCTGCTTGTTTTGACATAAGCCTGTAAGAGCCGCCCAGGTGCTGTTTTTCATGGTAGCTGGGCATCATTGTTGATGACTTCTTGGAGTTTGCCAGCTCCTTTTCTCATTTTATCCCCTGCTTGATTAGTAATATTTTTTCATTAACTCATTTTTTTAAAATTTAGCCATATCCTAAGCAATAACAAGAACAAACCCTAATCCCCAGTAGGTGTGTCCATTCACATGGATCACCATAGAAACAAACATTTAGCTATGACTATAAAATGTGCATATTTTATATGCATGAAAATGACCTTTTGCTCCACCCCTGGTGCCACATTAGGTTAAGCATTGGGCTACTTTCACCGAAAGGTGGTGGTCTAACCCCTAGCTGTTCTTGGGAGACAAATGAGGTACTCTGCTTCTATGAAGATTGACAGTGTTGGACACCCAGTTCAACTCCGTCCTGTAGGGTTGCGATGAGTTAGAATTGACTTGACGGCAAAGGGCTTTTGAGGTTAATGTGATATGTCGACCACGTGCCAGGAAGCACATGTCTGCCTTAACTCACCCTTACAACAGTCTCTTTGGGGGGGGGCTTATCATTTGATGAGCAAGGAAAGTGACCATCAGGGTGACTCATCCAAGGTTCCTGAAGACTTGCTTCCCCCACTCCCAGTGCCTTGAAGCACAGGCATCGTCGTCTCTATTCCTGAATCTTCAGGAGGAGCTTCCTGGCCCACTCCTGGGCCCAGGCTGCCATCTGGAAGGATTGGCCGATGGCCTTTGTTCTGCTCAAAACGCTCAGTTTTGCTCAAAGTTTCCTTGCAGCATAGGAGGCTGCCAGTCTGAGACCCTTTCGTCTTCCGCAGTAGAGAGAATGGAAAGATATTGAGAAATTTAGAACACGTGCAGTTATTCTACCCTCGTGCAATCTGGACACTGCAAGAGAGAGAGCCACCCAATGCCTCCAGACCCTTTTAAAGGAGCGTGCACACGTTAGCTCCTCCCCGCTCAAAGAACAAGGAGCTCTAGGAGTGCAGTGGGCTGTTACTGGCAAGGTCAGTGCTTCGACCCTACCAGCTGCTTCCTGGGAGAACGATGTGTCGCTCTGCTTTTATCGAGTCTAGTTGTCATGTGCTGTCAAGTTGATCCATCCTCACAGCAACCTTAGAGCACAGAGTAGATCACCAGGTCTTCGTTTCCCCCCATGAAGCAGCTGATGCATTTGAACTGTGGACCTTGTGGTTAGCAACCAAGGCCTTAACCTTTCCATCACTAGGGCTTGGAAATCCTATGGGACAGCCCTATTCTGTCCTATAGGGTCCCTATGAGCTGGAATTGACTTGATGGCCGTGGCTGTTAATTCTCCAAAGGACAACTTCTCAGTGCAGCACGACAAACAGCACCAAGTCAGACTTCAGAAGCCAAGGCTCGTGTGAGGGTTCCTTGATAGCATGCAACAAAAATTGCTCACTTGAGCCAAAAATAATCCAGTGGGAAGATGTAAGGAAACGTACAGGATCAAAGAGGGTGGGCATATCTCAAAAGGCTCAGAAACCAAGGATGCACCAAAGACCCAGGTAGTAGGAACTAAGGCACATCCCTGCCATGCCCCTGTGAGTGAATTGACTTCACCCAGTCTGTGTTTGCAGGTGACTCACCTTTAGATTGAAATTCTGGGGAGAAGTCTTGGGTCTCACCTGCACTTCTTGGTTAGGAGCTGAATACCTTGCTTGGCAAATCCCACCAAAGCTGTCTGCAGTGGGGGAAGCAGGCTCAGAGGAGACTCAGGAATGACAGTGGTGACCCAACATGACATCATTAACATCACTGGCTTGTACACTTAAACATGCTGACAGGGCTACTGTGGTGTTATATGGGTATGTGTGCATTTACTAAAATAAACATTTATAAAAAAGAAATACACTTTAACAAGAATAGCTGGAATGCATAGGTGGAGTACAGTACATTTTTAGGGCAAGGAAAATATTCTATATGATACTGTAACGGTGTCTATTGCACATTCATCAAAGCCCCAAACACTATACAGCCCCAAGAGTGAAATAATAGACAGTTGATAATAACATACCAAGATGGGCTCAGCACCTGTAATGCAGGTGACACAGCCCACGCCAGGTGTTAGTAATGGGAGACCCATGTGCACGAGGGAGGGGGTACTTACAGGAACTCTGTACTTTCTGCATGCCTTTCTATAAATCTAAAACTGCTCTGGAAAATAAAGTCTATTAAAACATAAACAAAAAACAGATGCACCTGGGCTGTGCTGTCATGAAAAAGAGGGCTGGGTGCTGGGCAGGCAAAATGCAATCACCCAGCACAACTGGCCGCCTCACCTGTGAAAGAGGCTGCAAGGTCGTTCTTAGCACACTCAAGGAAATTAGGTCCCTAATCCACTGTACAAAGATGTGAGCTTCCGACATGACTGTGTGGAATAAGTCGCAAGACTAAAGGAAGGGTGAGAAGAAACTCCCCCAAGGATGTCTTGACCTACAAGTGATGCTGCTTTCAAAGAACTGACAGACCTCCAGGTGGTACCCAAAGGACCACGGAGCATCCCGAAAGGCTCCTGCTCACACATCCTCTGTGAGGCTGCTTCCAAAGATACAGGTAGGTGCGCAGTTGTCCTATTCCCCATGTCATTTTGCAATCTTGACTTGGACAGGTTCCCCAAGGTCAAGAAGAGACGGAGTCAATTTCTTCCCAGGACCTTGAGTCTAGGGTGATTCAGACAGGAATGGACGTGATGTTGTGTGATGTCCCCAGGCAAAAGCTTACGGGCTCATGGAGCTGCTCCTGTTGTGGGCAGCGCCTGGCACTGAGGAGGCCTACTGTGAATGGGCAGAAGCTTTGTGGGGCAGAGCGTCAGCTTCACATTCAGCAAAAGCCTGCTCTTGCAAGGCTGGAAATCCAAAGCCTTGGGATACAGATGGGCAAACTGAGGCCCAAGGTGAGGAGGCTCTCCCTCTGCCTATAAGTTCATCTCCACCAGCCCCTACTTCCTGGAAAACTCCTTCTTGTCCTTCAAGTCTCTACTGAAATGTCAATTCCTCAAGGGGAGGCATGGAAGGGCTTCCTTGCTGGGTTCCCTATTATACGTTCTCCTGACTTCTGGTGCTTTCCTTCACAGCATGAGCCCCGGTGCCAAACACATGGTGACTGTGCAGTTGCCTGTTTGTGCCCAATCTCTCTCCCTGGAGGGGAAGCCTCCTGCAGTCAACCCGGGACCACATCTCATCCGGAGCTATGGCCTCAGCACCTAGTACAGCTCTTTGCACATAGTAGGTGCTCACAAATCTATGTGAATGACTACGTGGAGGAAAGCGTGGCAAAGTGAGGGCATGGTGTGAGTTTGGTTTGGCGCAGACAGACCCGCGACTCCCCCTGTTGCCTCGACTCTTGCTGTCTCCTCCAAGGTAGAGCCGCTCAACCGCGAGACTGGCAATTTGATTTACTCCGAGTGGCATCCTAGCTGTCACCATGGCAACACTCAAAGATACCTGTCTGCCAGACAAAGTCTCCTTTTCCATCAGGAAAGGGCAAGTGGGCAGCCAGGATGGAAAGAAACCCTTCTTGGGGCTGGGGGGTGAGGACTGCTGGGGGATGGACCCCCATGGAGGGCAGTCGGAAGGTAGCTGCCCCCCACCACCACCTCTGCACAGCCCTTTCTCTGTGCAGCAGGCCCGCCTGGCCACTAGATGCAACATTGCGTAGGTGGGGGCTAAGCATGGCTAAGCTAAGCATGGCTGACTTCTCTGAGGAACCTACCCTTTGACCCGGAAAACACCTGAGCAGTCAGCCAAGCTGCTGTTTTGCTGTCGGTCTGTCCATCCCTCGGACTTCCCAATATCTTGCTTTCCTGATGACCTGCCTTCCTACAACATCTCCCCACCCCCACCCCATCACCCCCACCCCCACCTCCTCCACCATCACCTCCTTCACCACCTCCTCCACCTCCACCAACCCCACCACAGCCACCTCCTCCACCACCAACTCCTCCACCACCACCTCCTCTACCACCAACTCCTCCACCACCATCACCTCTACTACCACCCCACTTTCTCTTTCATGACCAACACCTGTGGAGAACATGCTGTATGTATGTCAGCCATGGTTTAGAGTGGTGTCCAGGCAGGTCTCTCCCTTGGAGACAAGGAGGTAAGCCCCATCCTCGGTCTTTGGGAGGAGCTCTGAGGCTGCGACTTGGGGTCCCAGAGGAATGATGTGATGCCTCAGAATGCATTCCCTGCAGAGACGAGGGTAGCAGAGCAGCTAGCCCAGTTGAACTGCAATGCAGCTAGTAGCTCTCCAGGTACCTAGGGGCCAGGGAGGAGTGTGAGGGCTAGTCTGCAACACTCAACCACCGTCTTCTCCTCGATTCCACACTTCTGGACCGTATCTTCACAGCAACACAAGGCTTTTATCTACTTAGCTGAACCAGGAAGGGCTCCTTGAGGAAATTGCTTTTCGGTAAAGACCTGAAGGGCTACACAGAGTTTTCCGGGAACTCAGGGGGAAGATGGGGATGAACTTCTGGCAAAAGAAACGACCTCCTCCATAGACCTTTCCCATCTCGGAACTCCTTGAAGCAGCAAATTCTGCCTTTCTCCCCATAAGCAGAGACCAGCTACATCATAGCCTTCCGATGAGCTGAAGCTGGTCTTCCCAAGCTTGAGGTGAAAAGCCACAGAGCAGAGTTGGCATGGGATTATGTCAGCCAGATGTGGGCCCCATCTCAGCACTGCCATGACCTGGCTGTGTGATCCTGAGATAGGTACCTTCCCTCAATGATGCTCAGTCTTCCCATATGTAAAATGGACATAAGACCGCTTGCACCCAGGAGTACCTCACGTCTAAGCAGCCTGGTCCACAGAAGGCATGGAATAGATGCCAGCTGTTCCAGGAGCTTCTTTGAGAAGGCAGAGCTTGCCTTACAGCCACCGCACTGGAAGAAGTGCCTATAGCTAGGGTGGGATGCTGAAAGAACCTTCTGAGCTGACCTTGACAATCTGCCTCAAGAAACATCTCAACAATCTGCTTTGGGGCAGGGAAATCCATCCATGACAACTTTGCCCAGACTCTGAAAGATGTTTTCTCGTCATTGGCATTCATGGGGGGCAAGCCACAGCTGAGCTAATTTCTTTTCCCTCTGATTTGCAACATCTGCCCTAGACTTTACTGGAGATAGAAAAAAACCAAGAGCCTTCAGCTGCCAGCTTGGATGAGTTACTGGGTCAATCCAGAAACCCGATTGTCTAGCTGATCTTTGCCTTGGCACTGACAGCTTTGGTGGGCAGGAAACAGTTCTAGCCTGTAAGTTCCTTCAGAGCTCTGCTTTATTCGTCTGTGTATCTCCAGTACACCGTGAAGCAGGGCATGTAGTAGGTACTAATCAGGGTTTGCTGGATAGATGGGTGGATGGACATATGAATGGACAGATGGGCAGTGGATGTGTGGATGAATGAATGAGTGAATGAACAAGTGAATAGATGGTGGATGGATGATGGATGAATGGATGGATGGATGGATAAATTGGTGAATAGATGGATGGATGATGGGTGTATGGATGGACAGATGGTCAGTGGATATGTGGATGAATGAATGAGTGGACGAATGAGTGAATAGACGGTGAATGGATGGATGAATACATAGATGGATAGATGGATGGAAGGATGGATGGATGGATGGGTGACTGATGGATGACTGATGGATGAATGGGTAGATGGATAAATTGGTGGGTGGATGGATAAATAGATGGGCAGTGGAAGTGTGGCTGAATGAATGAGTAGATGAGTCCATGAATATGGATGGATAGATGAATGGATAGATGAGTGGGTGGATGGATGAGTGGGTGAGTGGACGAATAATGGATAGATAGGTAAATGAAGTCCTATGGACTGAAGTGGAGACTGCCTCCTTTCTGCCTGGGAATTCCAGAAGCATGTAACCTTGGACCAGAAGAGCAATGAGTCCTGGGAAAATCAATGAGGACCACCAAAGTGGTTGAGCCCCTAATGACCTTGAGTCCCAGGACAAGGCATCTCTTGTTTATATGCAAAGTGTACTTCTCAAGGGAAAGAGGCGATGGACATGGGGCCTGCGCAGTTAAGCCTCTCATTGTGGATGAGGACTTGAACCTATTCCCTCTTCACATCAAGGCTGCTGCCATGGCCTACAAAGTCTTTGTGGACATAATGCAAGCTAGGTAGCTGACACAGTGCCTGAGAGGTGTATCTGCTCACTAAGATTACCCAGGCACTCAAGAAGAAGCCTTGGTGGTGTTGTGGCTATCCACTGGGCTGTGATCTCCAAGGTCAGCTGTTTGAAGCACCAGCTGCTCGGCAGGAGAAAGATGGGCTTTCTACCCCCATGAAGAGCTACAGTCTCAGAAACTCACAAGGGTAATTGTGCCCTGCCCTCTAGGGTCACTACGAGTTGGCATGGACTTCATGGCAGTGAGAATATCTCAGTGTGACAGTATCATTGTCTGAGGAAGGAGGACTTCTAGCAGGAAGCACCGAAATGTGTCCATCCACAGAGGGAGTAAGACATTTCCCTTTATTTTAGCTCCATTGTTTCCTAGTCCTTCCCTCCTCGAGTGCAACAAACTCCAGGAGACCCCTTCTGTCCAGCACTGTGGTATAAAGAACCAGATAGATTCCCAACTATGCTGTGTGACCTTGGGCAAGTTACTGTCCTTCTCTGACACACTATTTCCTCATCTTTTGACGAGCAAATGCCAAGGTATTTGGTTTTGTTTTTGCAGGATTATATGCATTTATATACAGCACTATATACTGAATTATATACCGTAAGCCACCAACCCATCTGTCAGTTTGTGGTTGCTTGTAAGTTGCTGAGATGCTGGAAGCGAATCTGCTGGTCTTTCAAGTAGTAGCAGGGTCCTCCATAGTGGACAGCTTTCCGTGGAGCTTCCAGATGGAGACAGACTAGAAAGAAAGGCCTGACCACCTACTTCCAAAATGTAGCCAACAAAAGCCCTCTGGATCACAACAGAAAGTCATCCAACTGAACCGCAACCCAGAGCCTGAGCACAATGCAACGAAACGTTCTCGATCCTGCAACATCTTTCAGGTCGTGGGTGGGCTTGAGTTCACGGTTGTGTTTTGAACACCTGCCAACTCAGGGGGCTCATCGCCTAGCACTGTGTTTTGTTGTGATAGATAGGGTTTTCACTGGCTAATTTTTGGAGGTAGATTGCCAGACCTTTATTCATAGTTGTACTTTGAAAGTTCTACTGAAATCAATCCACCACAAATGATTTTGTTGGTATTTGAATGATCAGTGACCTGGCATCCATCGTTGTCGCAACATGCAAACCACCACAGTACAATGGATTGGCAGATGGATGGTCAAATTTTGGTTGAGTGACTAAGTGGATGGACGGATGGATGGATGGATGGATGGATGGATGGATGAACAAGCACTATGTACCAGACCCTGTACTAGGCAGAAAGATCCCTGGTGGTGTAGTGGGTTATGAGTTGGGCTGCTAACCACAAGATCAACAGTTTGAAACCACCAAGTGCTGCACAGGAGGAAAGTGAGGCCTTCTCCTTCCATAAAGATTTATAGTCCTGGAAGCCCATTGGGGCAGTTCTGCTCTGTCACATGGAATCACTATGACATGCAATCAACTACCTGGCAGTGAGTTGGTTTGGTTTGGTTTGGTTTGGTTTGGTACTACACACTGTGAGTGACATCATCAGAGGAAGATGTCCTTCTGAGCCCCATCCCTGCCTCATATTGGCTCCTGTCTGGTGTTCACAGCTCCAGAGCATCTCAGAGGAAGGAAGAGCTAGGATTCCCTTGGCAACATTGCCACCAGCAAGGGATGAGCTGATGCTTATCTGGACCATGCCGGCTGAGCCCAGCCTCAGAGGAGCTCAGGCTGATGCCATGGCAACAGCCTAGCTCTTCAGAGCCTCAGACTGCTCCTAGTGATGCCAAACCAGATCTCCCCATCCCTGGGGACTTGGTCCACGATCCGAGCTCAGAGGGCAAAAACCTTTAATGGAGGAAAACCACCTTCAAACTTGCTGAGAATGCGTTACTGCAATCAATTGTCTCTGAGACCTAAGGGAGCCACAGATCAATTAGCCCCATCGATAGGCTGTTCCCGTGAGGCTCCTCAGTGAGGAGGGGAAATCACACTTTAAAGCAGGCCATGGATAGTTCCCATGCCGGCAGCTCGGTGCTGAGGAGGTCATCAGGTGTCATGGGTTCAAATTTTGGCTCCGCCGCCATCGTGTTTCTGTGTGATCTTGAGCAAGCCCCTTCACTTCTCTGAGACCTAGATTCCCCATTTATAACATGGCCACGACAATAAGCACACTGTCTTGCAGAATTGTTATGAGTAGATGTGTTCATAGGCAAACTTTCCCATTGTATAGATACTAAAGCACTGCTATCAAGTCAGTTTTGACTCACAGCTACTGTATAGGTCAGGTAGACAGGTTTGGGAGCCTGTCAATCTCATAGGTGCAGGCAGCCTCATTTTTCTCCCATGAAGCGAATGGTGGGTTTGAACACACATCACAGCTATCTTTTGTCAATATCATCATTGATCGTGTCATTGTCAAGGGGCATTGTCAAGATGTGTTAGGTGTTCTCCCATTATTGATGCTCGGGAGTTCGGCAGCACTGTCCTGTAGCCAAAGATGCACAGCTCATGCCCACTAGCCGCTCCACAGGAGAGAGGAGCCTGCCTGTGCCCATCAAGTTTTACAAAGCCTCGGACACCCTAGATAGGATCACGATGAGTGAGAAGTGACTCGCTGACGATGGGTTTTGTTGTTGTTGTTCTATAGGTGCTTAGCTCATGCTGACAACAATGTGCTCAGGTCCGGATTCTGGGGAAGGCCCAAGACCCCGGGTTGCTTGTCTAGCTTGGGAGAAAGGAGGGTTTGTCGTCTATGGGCTGAATCTCCTCAGAGTCTCCGCAAAGAAGGAGGACCGCTGGGTCAACTCTGGGGTGGGAGTAGAGGCAGCTGTGGCATGACACGTGTCCTGTGTGGACTGCCTGGTCATGTGTGTGTGTGAGGGGGTGGGGCAAGAGACCCACAAACGACCTGAGCAATTTGTGAGGAGAGCAGTAAAGGCAATAGATAGGACGCAGCGACGGAAACCAACAGGGAGCGTGCACCCAGGGAGATGGCATGGGGCAGTATCATTCTCGCCCTCCCCGCGAGATCCAATGCACTTCTCTGCCGATGGAGGCTTGCGCGTGGCTCTGATGTCGAGGGGCCCTCCGCAGAGCTAGACGGAGACAGATGAGGAAGAAAGCCTGGCGATCTGCTTCTGAGATCAGCTGCTGGAAACCCCTGGATCGCAACCATCCACCGCTCGAGGGATCATGAGAAATGGTGCAGGAGGGCAGCCCACTTTGTCCCATTCGCTGCTGGGTTGTCATGAGTTGGTCCAACATGCAAAGGGTAAAGGTTAGAGCATCCCTGGGGTGTGTGTGTGTCAGGGGGCTGTGTTGGGGAAACCCTGAGACCAGAACACAGTTGGAGAGAGAAAGGTGGGGACTGAGGCTGGAGATGCGGGCAAAGGCCAGTCTGTCGAGGCCAGGGTGAGGGAATTGCATTTTATGTTAAGTGGGCGGGGTCATGATTTAACATATGTGTTTGAAATATCACACTGGCTGCTGTGTGCTCAGTGGCCAAGGGGCAGAGCCCCAGGGGATGCGCTGCACTCGGCCCCCTGGGAGGGGCCAACTGAGCCCCAAAGGGAGGCGGTGAGGACAGCGGAAAGGGACTGAAGCTAAGAGATTTTAGAGTGACCATCGACCAGGCTGACCAGTGGAGTGGCCAGTGATAAAATTATTTATGTTTTCATGATAATATATATATATACATATATATATATGATCATCATGTACATTTCTCCCTCAACAGAGCCCAGATCAAGTCTGAGAATCTGCCCTCAGGACTCAGCAGTGTACAGATGTCCCCAGGCATTGCCACCCAAAGCTTTCTCCAGGGGGACCAGTGTCTGGTGTCCCCAAGCAGAGGATGCCACACCCTCAAAGACTCCAACAGCCTCCGTTTCAGCTTGTCGGACACATAAATTCAAACATGCTACACATGGCAGGGAATCAGGCATTGCAGAGCAGGCTATGTGGGGAAGGAGCTGGGGTCCAGAGAGGTTAAGGCATTTACTGTAGGTCACGTCGTTAGCATGCGATGCATTATAAAACCCAGAGTGTAGCTGTATTGCCATTGGAGCATAAATAGCAATTCCAAGAAGCATTACTAAGAGATTTCCATAGAGAATTGGTTTTAATAAATAGCTAAGAATCCATCCATTCAATAAACTAACCGGCACAGCTCACATGCAGCTCCAGCTGTCCATCAGTGGAGGCTTGCACGTTGCTACGATGCTGAACCAGCTCTCAGAGGAGATTCCAGACCAGTGGCATCACTGAGGGGGGTGGGGGTTGCAGGAGAAGGAAATGGGGGCCATTCTGGGTACAACTGTCAAGGCAAGGGAGGGGGCACACCAAAATGATCATCTATAAAATTGGTGTGCTGTCTCATCAGAAATTAATTTTTTATTAAAATATCCCTTCTTTTACTTATAACAACAAAACATTTTTTTGTAAGCCCAGCTCATATGTCTCAATATATCTACTAACACACTGTGCTAATTTATCTTCTGAAGCTTCCGAGGTGCTCTGGTTGGAGCTGTCGTTATGAGCCGATGACAATGACCCTTGGAATGTGGAGGCTTCCTGGTGTTTTTACAGTCACTGTTTTAGCTGACAGCATCGTGATGCGTGGTGTTTGTGAATGTTCATCAATACTGTTCTTGAGAATTAAGGAAAAGGAGAAAAGTAAAAACAGCTCCCATTTGGTTATTAGGACTGTTGCAATTCAGCGTAGGAAGATTTGACAAAAAGACATTTTGTTAGTATTCATATAATCTAAGAAATAGAGTATTTAGGCAATTTAGGACTATCTGTATCACATATTACTCGATAATCAAAATGGATCATAAAAGCTACTCAGGACTCTGCATGGCCTGGTATGGGAGGAGGCTCATGGAGGGACTGACATCATGAGTTGTCACCAACTCTGTGGGATGAGCCCAGAGATGGTACTGTTTCAGACTAGAAAGAACGGGCTGGTGGTCTACTTCTGAAAATCTGCCAAAGGAAGCCCTGTGGTTGACAACAAGGTGATCTGCAGCTGGTCCAGCTTTTTAAGAGCCTAACAGCACTTTGCTAATCCTTTCCTATGGACACCAGTTATCTGTGAGCTCTGTGCCCATCCCCCAGTCAGGCTCTGGATTTAAGAGGATCGATCAACCAGGACTCCCTATCCTTAAAAGCCCTGGTAGTGGAGCGAGTTGGGGCTCTCATCTGCTGACCCGAATATTAGTGGTTCAAGCCCACCAGCTGCCCCATGGGAAAACACTGTGGCAGCCTGCTTCTATAAAGCCTGAAGCCCCTGAGCCAGTTCTCCTCCCTCCTGTAGGACCTCCGTGGCCAGAATCAACAGCACAGCAGTGGGGTGGGGTTGTAAGTTTATACTGGAATAAAGCATCCTGTTGAAGTGCTTGGCTGCTCACCAAAAAGGTGCTGGCCAGTTTCAGCCCTGCCGCAGCGTTGTGGTCAGAAAGGCCTGGCAGGCGACTCCCATAAAGGTAAATCAAAACCTTCTGGGACGGTTCTTTTGGGTCCCCTGGGGTGGCTGTGACTTGAAATCAACAGGACGCTATCTGAAACAATACTGGCCACCTGAGCGGGCAGGTGGCTGGGGGGCGTGGTGAGGAGACCCACAAAACAAAGAAGCATTCGCAGTCGCCAAGAGGTGAACAGAATGGTGCAGGCAAGCACACGCGTGGAACCCCCCTGAGGGTGCATTTCATGTAGCGCATATAATAGACACTTCTAAAGGGCTTGAAAATAATTGTTCCCGAGCTCTTTAAACATTTTCTTCCCAGGCTTGCTTAGCCTATTAATTTTCACCCTTCACCAAGCGGGCTCTGGGAGGCGAAGGTAAATGTCAACCCTGGCTCCCTCCATCCAAAAGGTCCCAGATTCCAAACTGGTTATGCGGCTCTTTGCCAACACGGGGCCTTTCTTAATGTGAGCCTTGAAGAAAGGGGCCTTGCTGTCGGCTCCCTTTGCATCTTCTCCCTTCAGGCCTCAGTGTGGCTGCTGCTTTTGCTGGGTGACGTTGAGTGGGTCCTGAGTCACAGCATCAGGATGTACAACAAAAAGAACTGCCACCTGGTCCGACGCCCCCCTCACCATGGTCTGTGTGTGTGAGCCGGCCATCCAGCTCCTAACCTGCCAGGCCACAGGGCCCCTTGAGTCATTGATTGTGACTTAGAAATGCTGTGGGTGCCTGGAGCGCTACAAGGAGGCATGGTCTTCACCCTCAGGGAGCTTGTAGTCAATGATGCTCTGACCTTCATCCCACAGAGGGCCCTACATACGTGCAATTGACTGACAGGTCAGCGAGCACAGGCCCCACTTGTGAATTCCTATTACTAGCATTTGGATGACACTGTCCAGCTGGGGACAGCTGGGTTTCAGCCCTGACTGCTGTCATTTCTGGGAGCTCATGAGCAAGCCCTCAACCTTTCCCCAGCTTGCCATCCCTGTTTATAATAATGGAGTGAGACCAGATCAGCTTGAGGGTGGTCTTCCAGCTCAAACATCCTTGGATGCCATGAGCTCAGAGTTTCTTTTGACTCCTTTGGCTCAAAAGCCCCACAGAGACCCCCCAGGGCCCAGTGGACTTGAAGCCACACAGACAGGGGTCCTGGGACTGAAGTGTTATAGCTGTGCGACCTTGAGGACAAGCCATTGACTCTTTCATCAGTTTATTCATCTGTATAATAGGTACAATCGTGACGATGAAATGCACACTCCTGCACGGGGCTCCAGAACCTCTCCCTCTCTTAGATAACCACTGTGCCTCATCTCAGCTCTGAACTGCATCAAGAACTTCTCCACACTCCTGGGTCATACCCACCAGTCTTTGAAGGGGCTCTAGCACTTCCAGTCTTAAAGACGATCCTCCTTGACTCCACACCCTCCTCCAGCACATACGTGCACGCTCTGCTCTGTCTGAAAGTACAACTGCTCTAAGGGGTCGTCCATCCTCGTGGTCTTTCCCACCAAATTTCTCATTCACTCCTTTCCACCCTGATTTTATAATTACATTCCTGATGTTTAAGAAGAATGAACAATAAAAAAAAATTTTTTTTTACATTTTATACGCAGAAAGAACATGTAAAGGACATCCTGCTTTGTTAAGTAGAGCATCAGACCCGCAGTGAGATAGACTGAACCAGTGGCTACAACACTGGGCTCTGGGCACTATTTCATTCATACACATGCTATGACTCAGAATCAACTTGGGGCACCTAGCAAAAACAACCACCACATGTGGTAGAACAACTGGCCCGAAAAAGAGAATGGTAGCGATAACATGAAACCCTGTTCAGATTATATGTCTCCAGTTCTTCCACCAATTAACCTAGAATCCGCTTACTTCTCTCTGCACAGTGGGTTACACCTTGGGCTTACTGTTCGGTCGCTGAACAGGAAGGACCCAGGGGTTGGTCCTCTCCATGCCAAGGCCTCCCCCCTATAGGAACCTGGAAGCTGATAAAGGCTGAAGGGCATGTGCCAATTCAAGCCTGGAGACAGGGGGTCAGGGGCGGGGGCAGGACACCTAGGTGGGTGGTACACCTGGGTTGATCCAACCAGTTCCATCGACCATGCCTCCCAGCAGAAGGCCCTTAAAAGCGGGAACCTAGTGACCATCGCTCTCTTTTCCCCACTGCTCCTCAGCCTTTCACTCAGCCACATGCAGTTTCTCTCTCTCTCTCTCTCTCTCTCTCTCTCTCCCCTCAGGTCACCACGTGTGAGGGTGCGGTCCCATGTTCAGGTAACTGTAAAGTCTGAAACTTCTGTCCTTTATAAAAAACTCACTTGGATCACAAACCAGGCTTCGGCGTGAATTCTTTCTCCTGCGAAGCCAGGAGCCAAGGTATTCGAGAGAGAAAGACGTGGCTTTCTAGGAGCCCTGGTGCCACAGTGGCTGTATGTTGGGCTGTTAACCTCAAGGTTGGCGGTTCAAAACCATCAGCTCCTCTTTAGGAGAAAGATGAGGATTTCCACTCAATAAAGAGCTCCAGTCTTGGAAACCCACAGGAGTAGTTCGACCCTGCCCTATAGAGGCACTATACATCATCATGGACTAGAAGGCACTGAATTTAGTTTCGTTTGGTGTTTTCACTCAAACAGCTGTAATCGGCTACAGTCTCAGAAATCCATAGGGGCAGTTCTGCCCTGTCCTATAGGGTCACTGTGATTGACTTGATGGCAACAAGTTTTTTTGGTAAGTAAGAGTATCCAATTGTATCAGACAATGCAACATCGTTTCAGATGTGGTCATTAACCTTATCCTTAACAGTTTTTGAGAATTCAAGGCACTCTGCACTTCTCACCATCACTAGGTAGGGTAGTTACATAATCTGGTGTCAATTTGTGACTTGAGAGGATTAAGAGTGCAGGGGTGGAGTCTAGTCTGTCAATTGGGTCACAGCCAATGAGGCCTCTGTGGTCATGGTCTTCCCCTGAAGGTTCTGGGAAAACTCTTGGAGTTTTCTTCTTGGAGGCGGGAGACACTATCTTTCTCTCTGCTGACTCCCTGAGAGACATGGCAGTTGACAAGACTCACGGAACTAAGCTAGTGCCCGGAGCTGGAGAAGCCACATGGACCTACCCTGATGCAACCAGACCTCTGCAGCCGGAGAAGCCACGCAGAGACCCCTGCAGCACTGAGATGCTTACAACGCCACTGGGTCCAAAGACTTTCTACCCACTGGCCTGTGATCATCCTGCATTAGGCATCATTGCATGTGTTTCATGAGTCTGAAGAGGACTTTATGGATTAGTATCGGACTTATGGGCTTGGACTGGACTGGACTGGTTTGGGAAACTTTCTTAATGTACGATTACCCTTTATATAAAACTCTCTCTCTTATGCACATATGAGTTTCTATGGATTTGTTTCTCTAGTCGACCGGGACTAACACACTAGATATTATTTGGCTGTCTTTTGCCAATGTGCTTGGAGTGAAAAATGATCTCACTTTGGTTTTAATTTGCATTTTCCTGATGACTAATACCTTTAAATGCCTTTGCATTTCCTTATTGGCCATTCATGTTTCCTGTTCTATAAAATACCTGATCATGTCTCTTTGCTCTTTAAAAAAATTGTCCCCCTACTTTACACTGACTTGAGGAGTAATTTATACATTCTTACTACTAATCCTTTCTCAGATATTTGTATTGTAAATATTTTCTCCTAGTTCATGGCTTACTTTTTCAATCTTAAACTGTTATTTTTTCAAAAGAACCCAAATTCATGGCGATTGAGTCAACTCATAGCAACCATACGAGAGCAGAACTGCTCATAGGGTTTCCAAGACAGTAAATTTTTTTACAACTCTTATCACAATCCATACATACATCCATTGTGTCAAGCACATTTGTGCATTTGTTGCTCTCATCATTCTCAAAATATTTGCTCTCCACTTGAGCCCTTGGTATCAGCTCCTCATTTTCCCCCTCCCTCCCTACTCCCCGCTCCCTCATGAATCCTTCCTTGATAATTGACAAATTAATATTATTTTGTCATATCTTACACTAAGACTGTAAATTTTTATGGAAGTAAATTGCCACATCTTTCTTCTGTGGAACAGCTGGTGGGTTCAAACTAGCGACCTTTCAGTTAGCAGCCAAGCACGTGACCCACTGCTCCACCAGGGCTCTTTTTTGAACCATTCTTCATTTTAATGTCAAGTTTATTGATCTTTTCATATCCTATGATGTTGCCATTTAAATTTTTAAAGTTCGGCTTTTCATATTTAAGACTTTAGTTTACCTGGAAGTGACTTTTGTGTGCTTTTAATTCTTTTTTTTTTTTTAGTTTTGCATGGTGTGAGGTAAGGATCCAGATGACTTTTCAAGTTCCCTTTTTAAACAATCTAGTTTTTCTGGATACCTGGGACATGTTATCAGGAGAGACCAGGCCCTAGGAAAGGAGCTCGTGCTTGGTAAAGTAGAGGGGCAGCGAAACAGAGGAAGACCTTAACCAAGATGGATCGATACATTGGCTGCAACCACGGACTGAAACAGCAATAATGGCGAGGATGGTGCAAGACCAGACGGTGTTTCATTCTGTAGGACAAGAAGTCATGATGAGTCAGAAGTGACCCAACGGCACCTGACAACAACATTCCTTCCTGAATGATCTGCAATCAATGTTATTTCTGACACATCCACTCATTCGTCTTTCTCAAACCTGGTCTCAGCGCCCATGCACCACGGACATTTCTCTTGGATGCTGTTGCTTCCAATGGACACATTCTAGCTTGGTTTCACTTGGTTTGTCAGAAACCTGGGCAAGAGTTGCGTATTCTCTTAAAATACACTCTTCTCTTGACTTTTGTGACCTCACCATCTCCTAGGTTTCCTTCTGCATCACTACCTGTGTTTATCGGCCAGGCTGGCACAATAAACTATCTCACTGCCTCATCTTTAAGTGTTGGTGGTCTCGTCTCTTCTTTACTTAGGCCTCTTCCTGGGGTTCCGTTCGGTTGTTGTATTGCATTAAATATCATTGATAGTTCTTAAATCTTATCTCCAGCTTAGTGTCCTCTGAGCTCCAATCTCAAAACTCCAATGACTAATCTGCCTGGATATATGATTTCCCCTAAACACCATCACGCCCAAAGACATTTCTAGATTCTTGCCAATACTACCACCCAACCTGGTCCTCCCCAGCCTAGGAATGACACCATCACTTACCCAATTCCACACACTTATCCCCTTACCTTGATTCTTTTCTTTCCCTCACCTCCCACATTCAATCTATCCACTGCTCGCCATCTCTACCACTGCCGCCACCATCGCCACTATCTTTTACCCCAAGTGCCTAATAGCTTGCCCACTGATCTTCCCCCAGCTTGTCCCATGCTAATTCATTCTATACTTGTTGTCAGGATGATGTCCTAAAACATGAACAAAAGCATCTCTCTCCCCTTCACATAACCCTTAACTGATTGCCGTCCGTGTAAAATTGTAACTGACCAAGGCCTCACAACACACAACCTCTTACCTGTCCCTTTCTCTCAACTTAAGCTCTTCTCTCCTGGCCCCAGCCAATCCTGCCTCCTTTCTCTTTCTTGAGTCT
>NW_022111357.1:24963468-24971776 GCF_000313985.2 Echinops telfairi | reverse complement strand
GTGACCCCAGTGTCTACCCCAGAGCAGACACTCAGATCATTATTGAATTAAGCTAAAGCAAACAAACAAGAAAAACCACCCGGCTGTTTTGAGAACCACATAAAACTGAGCATGTAAAAGCATTTAGCTTGTTTCAAGGACGTGGTACATCCTCCACACACTCACAGAATGTTCTCAGCTGGCCTGAAGCGTTCAGCAACTGGGAGTGCATGGTCCTTTCCTCCTGGGAAGAAAACAAGAGAGCGAAGAGAGTCGGGGATGGAGAGAAGTGCTCCAGAACCCACTTGAAAGAGAGTGCTCTTCTTTAATGTCACTCTTTCCTCTTGGCAGTGCGTCTGTTTGCAAAGAGTGAGGGGAAGGCCTGATGGATTGATCACTTCAGAGAGGCGGCCTCTCCCTTCCAACTGCACTTGAGCAGCCAGACCTGCTCTGAGCCGCCTGCATCTATCCCAGCCTCCTGCATCTCCCTGCCCCTAGTGAGTTACACAGCCCCACACCAGCCAGCCTGGGCTGTGTTCCTGCCCCCAGGGCAGCTTTGAAGCCAAGAGCTGTCACTGTCTGTCTGTTCATTTGTACCCAAGAATCACACAGAGCAACAGAGCTTGAATAAGAAACAGGCACCTGATGGCAAAGCAGTCACCCCCCACCAGCACCTACCCCGGCCAACAACCATCTGTCAACTCTAGGCAGCCACCTCCTGGGGAGGCAGCAGGGTGCAGGACCCAGGGCACTGGAGTTGGAGGTGGAACTCAGTGAGTAGAGCCAAGCTATTTGTGCATTAGGAACTTGGTTCCAGCCCCAGCTCTGCTACTAAGTGCCTGGCAAATTGGGTAAGTCCTACACTTCTTTGACCTTGAATTTACTCATCTATAAGGTGAACATGATGCTAATTCCATGCAGGCATCTAGGATTTATCTTTTTCTGAAGCTCTTTTCTACCCGTGGTTTCAGTTCATGTCACTTATTTGATGGTTCAAGAACTATTTGCTGAGTGTCTATCTAGTTCCAGGAACCAGACAAGGGGTTGCAAATACATCAGCCAAAGGAGATACGCCGGCATTGTTCTTCTTAGGACTTCCATTGTACAGCTAGCACCCCACCCCACCCCCGATTACTTATGATAGGGTGCTGTTCTGATCATGCTGTTGTGAGGCTGTCCTGATGTAAATCAAATACTTCTTTTTGAAACTTTTCATTGTTATTGCCTTCTATTGTCAGTATATGTATAAATTCCATCTTTGAACCTCTGTGAGTGAACAGCTGAAAAGACATCATCAAATTCCGTGTTGTGGCATCATACATAGTACATATTACTAATGGTAAGATGTACAAGGGGGAGAAAAAATAGTCGTGTGCTTCATCATAACTCAAATTATCGTAAGTCAGGGATGATCTATGAGACAGTTAAGGTTAATTGTGCCAACCTGGCTGATAAACACATGTGGGGTTAACTGAAGGGCGGAGGGATAAATGGCTCAGTGAGCCTCACCTTTCTAGTTCTCGGGTCTCTTGCTTTCTGATGGTCAGACCAGGGTGTAGCTGCTTTAGCCAGTTCCCTGCTTCATCTGGCAAGGATCACTTCCTGCAAGACATCCCTGAGGAGAAGCCACATGGACTGACCCCAATACAGCCCAGGTGCTGGAGCAGCCGCGTGGAGACCCCTGCCAGTGCTGAGATGCCTGCACATTCACGGATTCAGCTTTCCTCCTGCAGTCAGCATCATAGTGTGTGTTTTGTGAGATGGAGGAGGACTTTGTGGATTGGTATCAGACATATGGGTTAATGTTGGACTTGTGGGCTTGGGCAGCACTGGGTTGGGATGCTTTCTTAATGTACACTTACCCTTTATGTAAAACTCTCTCTTATACATATGAGTTTCTGTGGATTTGTTTCTCTAATGTACCCAGACTAACACAACCTATATATGGGGAGGCAGGCACTGATCAGGTGATCTCATAGTAAATGTAAAATTGCCACCATGACAAGTGCTACAAAGTACAGTGTCTGTGATTGAGGGGTTTGACCTTAAGGGCCCCTAAGGAATTGACATTTGGGCTGACATCTGAAGAAATGGAAGGATTAACTGGAGAGTCGAGGGATGACTGTTCTGGGAAAGGGGCAGCTTGGATCACACGTAAGTCAGGAGAAAGCCCAGAAGGCCTGTGGGTGTGACACGAACCCTGTGTCTCTAGAAGGCAGAGCTTGAGTGACTGGGCAGAGATTTGAAGTGGGAGATATTGGCAGCTCCGGACCGGTGGGGCCTTGTTGGCCAAGATGGGGGAGTCGTGTCTTTGTCCAGCCAGCAGAAGGAAGCCACGTAGCAGTCCGATCAGAGAGGTGTAAGATCCGTTTGGACGTGTGGAGCGGTCACTCCAGATGCCGCGTGAGGACAGATTGACGGGCCTGGGGGGAAGCAGCTGGAAGGCGTCTGCTCGTCCAGGAAGAAGATGCCTGGGTTTGGGACAGGCAGGGGCAGGAGAACATGAGAGAGCACCCAGGTAGCTGGCTGCACAGCAGGATCTAAAGGGCTGATACCCACCAGGAATTAGCACCCCTATGATTACAGCTGAGAGAACTGAGCTCCAGGAAGGGGAAGCTTGTAGCCCTCATAAACCGCAATGATATGACCACATTCCAGATCACGTATCTCAGTCCCACAGGGTCAGTGCCAGGCATCTTTTTTCGGGTGAGTGCTGAACGGTTCTGAGCAAAGATTGGCCCTTGGGCCAGAGCTGGCCTCTTTTCTAAGATGCATGCTGTTGAAGGTGATGAGGGAGGCCCCCAGGCTAACCTACTCTCTCAGCAAATGCCCAGTGGTGCCAGCAGTGGCCAGGAGGAGGCAGGACCTAGAAGAGGTGATGAACACACGGGCCTGGGGACAAATCCTGTGTTTTCTAGCCTTCTGGCTATGCACTGGATACCACCAGCACCAGTAGCCTCCCAGCATCTGATTGGGTGGAGCTGGGCAGCATCACATCGGGAGTGGGGGTGGGGGTGGGGGAGGGGTGTCTCAGGTGGATAGTGCTTCTGTAACAAGAAAACCACACGGAGATGATTCAACACAATGAAACAGACATGACTTTTCTCGTGATTCAGGGATGTGGCGCTGGAGGAAGGTCCTTCTTTACTTTAATGTCTCATCGCCAGGCATCGTTGGCATTCCTGGGCTTGTAGACTCATCCGCTTGCATGGCCCAGTCAGTGTCAGTCTGTCCCCAGTCTGTGCTGGCTCCTTTCTGTGCCTGTAAACTGCTCCTTCTAACCCAGCAGTGATTGGGTGGGTGTAGGATACATCCCGTGCGGATAAGACATCCTTAATGTTACAAAACTCCAAACACCAGCCCAGAGGTGGCTACCACGCACAGGGACCTATGGGGCAGAGAAGAACTGCCCCTGTGGGTTCCAAGCCTGTCAGGCTTCATCAACATCGGACGGCCCCATCTTTCTTGTGCGGAGCAAGTGATGGGTTCCAATCTCCGACCAGTCCGTTAGAGGACAGGCACTTTAGCCCCGGTGCCACCAGGATGCCTTGACATAACAAAGAATACTTCCCATGTGGGATTACCGCCGGGGCTTAGGAGGCACGTGTTTGAGGGTAACACCGTGTTACCCAGAACAGGGGTAAGCCTTTGTGCCTGTGGGATGACTGGAGGTTGGCTGTCTGACTTCTCCCAGAAACTCCCCGGGTGGGTCCAACTCATGGGGTCTCGGGACATCAGACTTGACTGCTAACCAGAAAGTTGACCCTTCAAGCTCAGTCGGGAAGAAGCGGCAGGGAAAAGACCTGACACTCCATGTCTGTCCAGATGATAGCTAAAGAGACACTCGACTCAGTCAGAGAGGGTGACTTGGAATTGGGTTTGACTGGATGGTGCCCAACAACAGCAGACAATGGGCCCCTTACTGCCTGGACCCAGAACAGATGACTCCCAAAGGCCCTGCCCCATGGGATGCCACAGCCTCCTTCCCACTTTCTTTCCATCTATGCCAAATGCCACCGCCCCTGCTCCCACCTGCCACCATCTCTGGGGAGGAGGACTGCTTCCGTGACTCTCCAGGACAGTGGGGTAGTAGTCATGTGTTCATCCATTTGCTCGTTCAACAAATATGTAGGAAGATCTCTTATACGAAAGGGCCAGCTGTCATCCGTTATGATCATCCGTTGCCTCTGTGTTGTTTCCTACTTATTGTGGCACCCCTTCTCCCCTGCCCCCCAGCATGACCGAAAATAAATCACCTAGCCCGCCACCATCTTCCTGATGGTTGTCACGCTCCAGTCCACTGTCATGGGCACTGTGTGTTTTCAGTGCCTTCCAACACGGGGGGCTCACCTCCCAGACCATGTCAGACAGGACTCTGTGGTGATCCATAGACTTTTCGTTGGCTTATGACGAGTGATGTCTCTTAATTCATCTGTCTTAGTCTGCAGACTCCACTGAAACCTGTCTTCTATTGGCAACCCAGCTGGTGTTTGAAATACTGGTAGCATCGCTCCCGGCACCATAGCCACACACAAGCCACAGCCATCTGACCGACTGACTGGCAGGCAGTGGCGGATGGATCAGCATGAGATGCATAAGTTCGTCTGGGACAGCCCTTGAGAGAGGCTTGTTCATCCACTGTCTCACTCAGCCAGTGTCGCGCTAGTTGAGAGGCTGACACACAGCAGACTTGTGGTAGGCACGGGGGCTGTGGCCCCTCCGTCAGGTCATCAGGGTTCCTTGAGGATATGATGCTTCAGCTTTCCTTGAAAGGGCGAGTTGGAGATGGGTAGATGGAGCCAAGGGAGAGGTCTGAAATAACTTGATTAAAGTGAAGTGTCCATGTGGTTGGAGTGGCCATGGCCAAGGATGGAGAAAGGTCAAGGGCAGATGACAAAAGATCATGAATGTACACGGGTACAGATAAGAGCTGGAAACACAGGGAATCCAAGACAGATAAACCCTTCAGGACCAATAATGAGAGTGGCGATATCAGGAGAGAAGGAGAAGGTGGAGGGAGAGAGGGGGAACTAATCACAATGATCTACTTATAACCCTCTCCCTGGGAGACAGACAACAGAAAAGTGGGTGAAGGGAGATATCGGTCAGTGTAAAACGTGAAAAAATATATATTAATAATTTATAAATTATCAAGGGTTCGTGAGGGAGAGAGGGTAGGGAGGAATGGGGGAAAAGTGAGGAGCTGATACCAAGGGCTCAAGTAGAAAGAAAATGTTTTGAAAATGACGATGACAACATATGTACAAATATGCTTGACACAATGGGTGTATATATGGATTGTGATAAGAGCTGTATGAGCCCCCAATAAAATGATTTTAAAATTAGATTAAAAATAAATAAAAACCAAAAAAATCATGAATGTTAAGCTAAAAAAAACTTTTCACTGAAAGCCATGAAATTATGATGAGTCGTTGAAAGCTCATTGGCTGGGTCGGTAAAGGGGAGAGATAATCATAAGCAGATATTGCAAAGGTCTGGCTACAGCTTGGAGAATCTATCTGGAATATAGGAGATGAGAGATAAGGATAAGAAACAGATCTTCTGACCTGTCTTGGAAGAGGTGGGGCCAGAGTGCTCCTTAGCAGCCAGGATGGCAAGAGTTTGTCTTGCACACTTTGGCCATGCTGTCAGGAGAAACAATCCCTGGTTTGGGAAAGTGGAGGGGCAGCGGCCAAGAGGAAGGCTCTTGACTGGATGGACTGGCACAGGACTGCCACCGTGGGCTCTAGCACAGGAGCCATGGTGAGGATGGAGCAGGGCAGAGCAGTGCTTCTTTCTGTTGTGCACAGGGTCGCTATGGGGTGGAAGCAACTTGATAGCATCCATCCAACGCAGTGGTTCTCGACCTTCCTAATGCCACGACCCTTTCATACAGTTCCTCATGAGGTGGTGACTCCAACCATACAATTATTTTTACTGCTCCTTCATCACTGTCATTTTGCTGCTGTGATGAATCGGGTGACCCCTGTGAAAGGGTCATTCGACCCCCAAAGGGGTCGCGACCCACAGGTGGAGAGCGCTGGTAAGAACAACCACAATCACAGAGAGAGAGAGAGACCAGGCAGGAAGCTGACAGGACACTGGAAGCAAGCAGAGAGGCCTGGAAGGGAGGGGCATGCCCAAAAGACATCAGCGAGATGCCATCGAGTGAGTTCGACTTCGTGGATGCCCAGGTGTGTAGAGTAGACCTGTGCTCCGCAAGGTTTCAATCGCCGATCTGGGAAAGTCGGTCAGCAGGCCTTTCTTCTGAGGCTCGCCTAGGTGGGTTTGAACCTTTACTGTTTGGGTTCCGGCCTAGCATGTTAACCATTTGCACCACCCAGGGACTTCAAAAAACAAACCAAACACCATGAGAAACCCAAGCCCGTTGCCACTGCATCGATTCTGACTCACGGCAACCCTGCAGCATAGAGTAGCGCTGCCTCTCTGAGTTTGGAGACTGTCCATCCTGACTAGAGCAGCCAGTCTCATCTTTCTCCCAACTGCTGCTGGCAGCTCGGTGCACAGCCCACGATGCCACAGGGGCTCCTGAAGCCATTAAGGAGCTGGACTCTATAAGAGGTCTATCCATGAGCTGTTGCTAGAATCGGCTGCACAGCAAAGCACTCCAAACTCAGCAGCTATAAACAGCATTTCTTCTTACAGATCCTTTGGCTGGGCTCTGCTGGGTGACTCTGCTGGGCTTGGTTGGACTTGCTTATGTACCTGAGGTTGCCTGCTATCAGCCGGGCTCTGTAAGGCACTTACGTTTTGCTCTGCCTGTCTCATCCTCCTCATGGGATCAGCGGGTCAACCCTGGCCTAGTCTTCCTATGTCCATGGGAAGAGAAACACCATGTCACGAGCCCAATCCGGCGAACGCATTGTAAACCGTTGGTTGCAGGATCATCACCAGCATTCGTTCCATTGGTTGTGAAATCCTGTGGATGACCTCAAAGTCAAGAGGCTGGAACTGCACGGTGCCATTCTAGCTGTTTGGGAAAGGGTATGGGTATAGGAAGTGGGGTGGAGAACTGGGAATACTTATACGATTTCCTACACAAATGAGGACCTGGGGTACATGGTTATGGGAGGCAGGGAGTTCATTGCCAAGGTTGCAGTTAATACATCAAGCCAACTGCCCCTAAACCCTGGACCTGCTCCCTTTTGCTCCCCAGCCGTCCTCAGCGGAATCCAAACCTTGGGAAGTAAGCCTGGAACCGGAGCCCTCTCAGAAGCAGTGCCTGAGAAGCAGCTACCTTCCTTAGGATTTCAGTGTGTTGGGGGGTGGGGGGTGGGGCTTCTCTGGAGAACGAGCTTTCCCTTCGCAGTCAGACTGTGTTGGTTACATCTCCCAAAGGTTTGTTTTCCTCTGCGTGGGCAGAAACCGTCACACAAGTGCTTCCCATCCTGCAAACAGAGGGTGGGTGGCAGAGGTGTGTGTGACAGGGGAATCTATGGCTTCTGTCCTTCCTGGGAGCCCCTCTTCCTTCTGCACACAACTCCTCCTTTCTCACTGTCCCTCCAGGTCCCCTCACTCACTGGGGGCGCCAAGTGAAGAGCCCAGGGGGATTCTGTCTCCAGAGAGGGCAGCCGTGGGAGACAGGACGCCAGGATGGCTGCACCCCAGCTGGCCTAGCTGGGTGACTTAGAGAAAGCACCCCACTCCCTTCTGGGTCTCAATTTCCACACCGGTAAAAGAGTAGAATTGGCCAGGGAGATATTTAGGGTTCATTTTAACAAATACTCCCACGGTGCTTACTAAGTGCCGTACTTGCTTACGTGCTTTAACAATATTAACTCGTTTAATTGGCATACCAACCCTTTGAAGCAACCCTATTTTTACACAGAGACACTGAGGCAGAGATAGGCTAAATAATTTCCCCAAGGGTGCCCAGTGAGTGACCGATGGAGCCGGTGTTTGAACCTGGACCGTCTGACATCAGAGTCCACACTGAACCAGGACTCCGTATTCCACTGCCACCCCCTTTCCTGTGCTCTCTGCATGTCTAGGAGCCGGGTGTTTGGGCCTCTTGGTGTCCTGCCTGGTCCCCACACCTATTTCCCTTTGAATGGGCCAGCACTTGGCCTCTAAGCAGAGGCGGCTCTTTGGCAAATACCCCAGGCTGTCCGTCTTCATGGCCCAGAGCCTTCTGTCTTCTCCGCTTCTCTCGTCCTCATCATGGCCTGGAGCCACTCCGCCAGGCTGGCCTTTAATCCCTGAGGGTTTGGGTGAAGTATGAACTTTGAACTTGGGATAGTTGAGGAGAAAGGATGGCCAGTGGATAGGAAACTTGAGTGTGGGGCCTATTGGGAAGCCGAGACCTGGG
>NW_022111357.1:24958422-24963357 GCF_000313985.2 Echinops telfairi | reverse complement strand
AATTATAAGTAGTCGCTAAATGTAAGCTCAGCAGTTGGAAACCACCAGCCACACCAAGAGAGAAAGGTGGGGCTTTCTACTCCTATAAAAAGTTACAGTCTGGGAAACTCACGGGGACCGTTCTACCCTGCCCCAGAGGGTCATTCTGACCCGATGGCAGTGAGTTTGGCTTTGGTATGAGCCTCGTGGCTTAGGGGGTGATGCGTTGGGCTGCTAACCAGGAGGCCAGCAGCTTGGAACTAACAGCTGCTTCACAGGAGCACAATGAGGCTTTCTACTCCCTTAAAATGTTACAATCTCAGAAACCCACAGGGGCAGTTCCACTCAGTCTTGTAGGGTCACTGTGAGTTGGAACCAACTTAATGGCAGTGAGGTTGGTTGTTTGGCTTTAGGCCACCTACCCATCTTGCAGGAGTGGATTCAACCCCACACGGACACACATCTATAGATCTTAAGTCCAACACCTTGACCGCTCAGTGGTACAGTGAGCCCGGCTCTAAGTTAAGGGACTCACGGTGGCTCTAGGTCACGTGAGGCCATGTGTATCATCACAAGGGACTTTGGAGTCCAAGGGGGTTGATTTGGCATGTCAGTTTTGACACTTTTTGGCTGGGACTGCTGGCGACCGGCTTCCCCTCATTGTCTACCCTCTGCCCCCTCAGGAGGGCGTAACGGACAATTCCTTCTCCACTGGGAGATTTTGAGGTCAAATTAGATGGTGGATGTGGAAAGGCTTTAGGGAGCTGGTTGGGGATCCTTGGGTCTCTTCTCACTCTACCGATTCCCGGGGAATCTGTGCCTGGCTCCCTGCCTCTTTCTCTATGGACTGGCCCGAGTGCCTGACTCATTGTGGCTGGTTAGTCTTCATGGTGACAAGAGCACTATTCCATTCCCCAAACTGTAATTTTCTACTCAGTCTGTGATGGGCTTTTGCTTCTGTCTTGAGGATGATTCTGTTCCTAGCCAGCGTTCTGAGGCAATCCACGTTAAACAAGCAAGTCTTAGAATTGCCCCATGGGCCTCCCCCCTCCTTTGTTCATTAATCCCCCTAAACCACTCTTCCAAGTTATCTTGCTGGGACTTCCCTCTCAGCTGGCTGGCACCTGCAACATTGAGAAGGATCCTTGCATTTAGCTGAGATTTATGAGGGTTTGCATCCCTTTGGAAGTCCCCTAAAGGTGGAGTAATTGTTGTGTGAACTTCTGCCTCATATCACATGTCATCTGATACCTAGCCAGGCTTTTTGGACCCCACATGGTGTCTCTGCTCCAAACAAATCTTTCTTTTTCATTTATTCATTGGGAGTTAATACATATGTCATAATCATTCCATGGTTCTATCACGTCAAGCAGAATTGTACAATTGCTACCACAATCAGTTTACAAACATTCTCTTTCTTCCTGGACTCCTTGACATCATCTCCCCCTTATCCTACCACCCTACTGTACCCCTCCTCCACACACACACTCTTCTGAGATGCACCCTAAATTGAACAAACAAAAACCAAACAACACAATACAAACCCAACATACAGAAAATGCTAGAAAACCAGGTCAGGTCCAGCATGGGTCAGACTCGGGGTCAACTGACACAATTGTAACTGTTCAAGTCACCTTTATGCCTTTGACCTTCTATACACGTCTCTCTGACGCTCTGTTTAATCACCTCTTTCCCCCATCCCTCAATTGTGCATAGAGGGATTCCACTGGAGATTTATTTCCTGTGCAGTCCCCACAAATGTCTTGGGCTCCCACTGTCATCCATACTTTAGGTTCTGATACTATTCCCTCCTTTGACTGCAGATTATATGATTTACAACCCTTCTGAATGATGATAGTGTGCTTCTTCCATATGGACTTAGTTGATGACAAATCTTTCTTATCCCGTTGCATCGGCTACTCTCCTGTCCCACTCTCGGACTTTGCCTACTTAGGCTGAGAGTGCAAAAAGGGGCAGGCCATCTGTCCTGGATGGCCCTTGGTGGGTGGGGAAGGTTGTGAGTCAGGCATGTTGACTCTCCCCTTGCTGTGTGGAGTTGGTCAGGTTGCTTCACCTTTCTGAGCTCCTTTTAGAAATGAGAGGCATCCACTTCCCAGTGTTTGGGGGTCGGACAAGTGAGAGTGCACTTCGTCCAGGTCTCCTCTGCAGGGCCTGGCGCACAGTGGCAGCTACTACAGGCCAACAAGGGGTCATGGGATCCAGCAGGTATGTGTTCGAATCCATCCTCTGTTACCTTCTAGCCATGTCCAAAACACTGATTGCCTTCGCGTCGATGCTGGCTCATCGTGGTCCTGGAGGACAGGGTAGATGACCCCAGTGAGTTTCTGAGAGTGAACTGCATTACAGCAGTAGAAAGCCTTTTCTCCTGAGGAAGTGGTTTTCTTTTCTTTTTTTTTTTTTTGAGGAAGTGGTTTTCAACTGCTGACCTTGGGGCTAGCAGCCCAATGCCAATCTCCCACCTCCCAGGACCTCAGTGTCTCCATAAAATTGAGATGAGAGCCTTTGGGGCTTGCGATAAGAATTAAATGAGAGGTGTGGAAAGGTCTGGTAGCCAGCTCCGTCCTGTGGCTTTGGGTGATCTACAGTCTCAATTTTGGATCCCCAAAGTCTAAGTTTCTTACTAGATTCATCCCACCTCGACAATTTCTTGGTTTCCCGGTCTTTTACTTGTCCTTGATCTTGATAGGCCTCTGACCTGAGCTGCCCAAATTCGCCTGATGTTTTAGGTTCCTGCACCTAAAAGCCTAGAAGTATCCCCTGGGTTTTGGCATGACCAGGACTGGCAGGCCATAGTCTGGGCTGGGAACGCTAAGGTTGAACGGCCATAGCCAAAAGTCTGGGCAGATAACTTGCCGATGACCATAGCCACCACCACCTTCTGTTTGGCTGTACTGTGGCCTCTTGAGAGCAGACAGACAGACAGTTTGTGCCACTTGCTCAAAAACAGATGTGCAAGGCCATGTGCTGGAGGCAGGTCCACTCTGGTCCCCAAACAAAGCCAGCATGATGCACAATCACCTGGGGTCACCGCATGCACGGCTGGTCGACCTCTGCACTCCCCAGGGAGGGCCTGGCCACAGACCTGTTAGCGCTGGCCCGCCCTTTCCATCAGCACCAGCAGGAATTAGCGAGCCTGCTAAGTGGCCTCCTGCCTTCTCCCGTGCTCCAGAGAAGGGGGAGGGGATGCCGGGTAGGGGCCAGCATCAGCGGTGGACGCGCATGGGGTGATTGTCATGGTTACGCTCTGACAAAACAAATGGCTCTGCTTCCTGCAGGCCACCTAAACAGCCATTGCAATGTGGGCATTGATCAAGCCGGCTGCCAGGGCAGCGGGTGCTGGGCTTGGGTGCCTGAGCCGAGCCCTGTGCATCGCCTCCAGCAGCCCTGGGCTCAGGGAGGCCGTCCTGTGGATAGAGGGAGTATTTGCCCAGACACCTGCTGCTTCTGGGGCCAGGTAAGGGCTGGCCCAGCTGTGTGGACATGAGAGACTGGGCTGTCCCAAGCGTGAGGGTGTACCTGGAGAGTGTGTACGAGTCTAATTGTGTGCATGTGAGTACAGGGTGTGTGTGTGTGCAAGTGAATCAAAGGATGGGTGTGAGCCACAGGGTGCAATTATGGTGTGTTCCTGCAAGGGGTGGGGGTGGGGTGGGGGGATCGGCTCAGGATGTTCCAGAAGTGAGAGCTACCACATGTTGCTGCTCAGGTCACAGTCTCTCTCTCTCTTTCTCTCTCTCTCTCCATCCCCCTCGCCCTCCTCCTCCTCACTCCCCTCTCTCTCCGATTTCTCTGGGTGTCTGATCCTCTCTCCATCTCCTCTGTCTCTCTCTCCTCTGTCTCCCCTCTCCCCTCTCTCTCTCAGTGCCCTCCCTCTTCCTGACACCTGTCTGCTCCCCCTCCTGGTGCCCCCAGCATCCCTCCTCTGTCCTTCAGAATCAGGGGCGGGCAGTCAGGAGTTCTGAAGGCTGCCCACTCCCCGGCTGCAGGGCTCATGCCTGCTGCCCTCCCCGTGCCCTGCGTGTGACTGTCCCCAAAGCCTCCGCGGAGTGCGTGCCCTTCTCTGAGTCCTGGGGGTTCCTGTAAGGTAAGAGGAGAAGGGGTCTCAGACAGGAGATAAGTAGGCAGACAGGCAGGCGGCAGTGGGGAGGGGTGAGGGGGGTGAGGGGGGGAACCGAGCTGAGCCGCAGCGTGGTGCGGTGTCTGCGCTTGCGAGTCAAGCCTCCCCTGGAAGTCCCATCACAGCAGCTCCTGCCGCAGCCCAATAGTTCTCCTGATCTCCCCCCACACCTAGCAGGGTGCAGGGCAGCAGCGGGGAGGGGATGGAGATGTCCCACACCCTCCTCACTTCCAGGGAATAGCCGGCACCTTCCTGCCTCAGCTCCCGCTGCCCTTTCATCCATCCATCCATCCATCCATCCATCCATCCATCCACCCATCCTTGCTTTCTAAAAATAACTTAAAGGAGGCAGAGTTCTCTTCTGCTTCCCCTCTGCTGGGACTCCCGTTACTCCCTGGGGTCACCTGTCTGCACCCGGCCAGATCACTGAGCTGGGCAGAGGCTCAAAGGGTATGGGGGAGCCCCCTCCTCCTGTTCAAGGCTAAGGATACAGAGGTTTCAGAAGCTGGATTTTGAGCTGGGTGGGGGAGCCCATGGAAGCTGAGCGTGTGTGTGTGTGTGTGTGTGTGTGTGTGTGTGTGTGGAGGGTCATGCGTGTGGGGCATGTCTCTGGAGGGGGTAGGACTGTGGGTGGCATGTGAGGGACAGGAGCTGGGCTGGGGGTTGGTGGCTGTGGAAATGCTATTGAGGACCGTGCATGTGTGGATACCCTGGGCCCACTGGTGTGTAGGGATTGGCGTGTGTCCCCTAAACCAGAGGAAGCTGGGCTGGGCCCCCAGGCATGACTTGGTGGCTATAGTGCCCCTGTCACCCAACCTTGG
>NW_022111357.1:24953317-24958322 GCF_000313985.2 Echinops telfairi | reverse complement strand
GTGTGTGTGTGTGTGTGTGTGTGTGTGTGTGTGTCTTGAGGGTCATGCGTGTGGGGCATGTCTCTGGAGGGGGTAGGACTGTGGGTGGCATGTGAGGGACAGGAGCTGGGCTGGGGGTTGGTGGCTGTGGAAATGCTATTGAGGACCGTGCATGTGTGGATACCCTGGGCCCACTGGTGTGTAGGGATTGGCGTGTGTCCCCTAAACCAGAGGAAGCTGGGCTGGGCCCCCAGGCATGACTTGGTGGCTATAGTGCCCCTGTCACCCAACCTTGGTTAGCACCCATCTCCAGGGTCAGCGCTTGGGCCATTTCAAGGCCTGGTCCCAGCCAGATGATAGTCCAGGGGCTGCGGCTGCGGTGGGTGACCCCTGTGCTGCAGATCATAAGACTTCTGGCCCAGGAGGCTGTGGACAGGGGCGGCTTTGAGAGACCTTGCAGTCCCAGTCTCAGTTGTTAAGAACTCTGGGTCTGGGGCTCTTAGAAAACCTGGAGAACCCCAGCCCCAAATCTGGGCAGAAACTGAGCAGACTAGCTATTGCTCGTGGTTGAGTTGCTGTAAGAACCACTACTCGCAAAGTTGTCCTGGCTGGGCAGAGCAGAGAGCACGGGGAGCCCAAGCAGGTGTGCCCTTCACAGGAGTTGGGGTCCACTGGGAACCCCTCCCCTTTCTAACCCAACTGAGAGCTGTGCCTGGGAAGGAGGCGGGGTCTCTGTGGCTGAGTTAGTTAGTTTATTGTGGCCTCAGAGGGTCCCTGCTGCTGTGCTCCTGGGAAGCAGAGCCTTCCTGGCTGGCTTCTCATTAGCACACAAATGTGCTGGTTAGGGAGCTGATGCTGCAGGTGGCCAGCTTCATGGAAATGGACAGTTCCTGGGAGAGGGGACAAGGGAAGAGGCCCCCGTGGCTCTGGCTCACTGCTCCTCCGGGACCCTGGGCGAGGCTCTGGTTCAAGGTGTCCTCTCCCTGCTGCTCAGAGCCCCTCAGCCTCCCCGAGTCTCTCTGATGGTGTGGCCTCCATCACCAACAGCCAGCTGTGCAGACTTGAGTTTTCCAGTCCCATGAGCATTCCCCCTGCAGCCAGGCTGGGACATGGGCTTGGGCAATACCTAGCAGAAGGTCACCTGTGTAAGAAGTCCAGGGAGAGTGGTGGACAGCCCATGGGGACAGTGGACAAGGTATAGCTCTAAGTCACCAGAGGTGCATAAATCCTTCCATCCACAAGTCCCTTTAAGTTAATGTTAAGGGGCCACATGATGGCCGCCTCATGAAAACTCAGCTGCGATCCTTTCCCTTCCCAGTGGCTCCTCGATCGCTCCTTCAGCAGCATGGCTGGCCCATGGAATTCTATGAGTTCCCCCGAATTCCTTGGGGGCATGGGACAGGGTGTTTCGTGGGGGCTAAAGAGGCTTCTAGAAGAAGGGACGTTAGAGGGAGCAGGGGATGGATATGGATACATGGATGGTTGGGAAAGACCAGAGAAAGGTTTTTCATGCATGGCCAGGGTGGGAGCCACAGCAGCTTGGTTGATTGATGCAAAGTCAGTCAGCTTGAACAAACAGAAAAGCAAAGATGGAAATAGGGAAAGCTGTGACCTTCGTTCAGCCTGTCAACCGACAGCCCCCTTTGTACCAAGCTCTGTGCTGGGTACTAGCCTCTGTCTTCAGGGAGCCGGCCATCCTCGATGGGGACACCAACACTGACCAATGACGGAAGCTTTTGCAAAATGACAACCATGCAAGAAATTTGAGATCTCATTGAGCCGACAAGGAGGAGACGGTCAGGGAGGTTATCGTATGGGTCTGGGGCATGGGGAGGGTGGCAGAGAGGGGAGGAAGGGGTGCCGTGCCAGAGATGGGCATGTGTGAGTTGTTGGCTCACACTGGTGCCAGGGCAAGGCTGCAACACTTCGGGGGTGAGCAAAGAGTTAGAAGGGAGGACTTGAGAGTGAACTTTGAGGACCACTGTCCTCTGATGAAGATGAGCAGGTTGGCACTGTCAGGCAGCCCGTGAGACCCCCAGGCACAAAGCTCTAGGACAGTGGTTCTCAACCTGTGGGTTGAGACCCCTTTGGGGGTCGAATGACCCTTTCACAGGGGTCACCTAAGACCATCGGAAAGCACATATTTCTGGTGGTCTTAGGAACGGAGGCCTTGGCTTTTTACACATACTGTCACAAAAGGTAGCAATATAGTTTACTGCTGTTATATTGACTGTTACATGCTATACCATGCTTCAAGACAAAATTTCATTTATTTGTCATTTGAAAAAATATTTCACAATATATAATTGCATATTGTTTCTGTGATTCATTATACTTTAATTATGTTCAATTTGTAACAATGAAAATGCATCCTGCATATCAGATATTTACATGATGATTCATAACAGTAGCAAAATTACAGTTATGCAGTAGCAATGAAAATAATGTTATGGTTGGGGGTCACCACAACATGAGGAACTGTATTTAAAGGCCGCAGCATTAGGAAGGCTGAGAAGCACCGCTCTAGGAGATATTCCCTCTCAGAGTCAGGAGTGAGCTGGGGCACCTGCCTGGTCTCCCCCTGACCCTGTCCTTGAGCATGCGACTGCACAGGAGCCCGAGGAAGGGCAGCCTGGACATGGGGCAGCGCGCTTCCCTGCCCTGTCTTGTCAAACCAATTCCAACTCATGGCAGGTAACTCCATGTGTGTCAGTTTAAAACTGCTTCCTAATTGTGTCAGTCCAGTTTTGACTAGAGAAACAAATCCAGAAACATTCATATTTATGTAAAAGAGAGCTTTGTATCTGAGAGTTCTTGTATATTAAGAAAACATCACAGCCCAGTCCAGATCAAGTCCACATGTCCGAGATTATCCCATAAATCCAATACTAGTCCAGAGATTTCTCTTCAGACTCACGTAGCTATGCGTAATGATGCCAAATGCAGAAAGATCAAGGCCAGTGGGAAAAGTCTTGTGGATCCAGTAGCTGTAAATGCATCTCCAGGGCTCTGGCAGCCATCAGCGTGGCTCCATATGGCTTGTCAACAGGAATGTGAGGCAAAGAGAGAGAGTGTGACCCTCCTCCAGGGAGAAAGAATCCTCACAAGAAGGCCATGCCTACGACAGGCTAGATGCCACCCCTCCACTCTTAAAATCCTAAAGTTTACACAAGATTAGGTAACTACTACACTAATGTTTTCTTTTTTATTAAGTTTTCATAATTTATCTTATTGTGGTTGTTGTTAAAATTATACACAGCAAAACATACACCAGTGCAACAATTTCTACCTGCACAATTCAGTGACCCTGAGTGGTGCAACCCCCTCCCCAGCCTTTTCTGAGCTGCTCCTCCCTCAGGCACAGAGACTCACTGCCCACTCAGGTTCTCAGTGGACCTTTCAAACTGCTGTTGTCAATATGATCCCATACAGATAGATCTTAAAGGGCATCCTACTCAAAGCAGACATTCATTACTACTTAAGTGAAACTACTGTTTGGTTTTAAGAAGACTGTGGGGGAACATTTTGGGTTTAAGGCTTAAAGATGATCTCAGGGAAATCATTTGGTGGGTTCATCTACCCTTGGTGACTCCAGAAAGTCCAAATTCTATGGGAATTTGATATTCAGATATACATTCCTCACCCACCTCCACCCCCCTTTGATCATGATGCTTCTGTAGAATTTTTTATTTAAATGTTCAGCAATGGAAGTCAGGCACCCTCCAGCGCCGTGGGAGAGGAGGCAGTTGTTCATGGAGGCAAATACCCACACATTCCCTATTCTCTTCCTATTTCTGACTCTCTTTCCTCTGATGCTTCAGGTGACTAGAGACCAATTTCCTGCCTTGGATGGCAGCCTGCAAGTTTTAAGATGCTGCCACTACACAGGAGCACTGAACATGTTAACTAGAAGATCCCATGAAATCAGGACCTTAAACCTCCAAACCAAAGAACTAAATCCCATGAAGTAATAGCCACAGCCCTTTTTTGTCATTGTTGTGAACATACCTACCAGCTCACCTTCTTGCTGGTCTATGAGCATGTTGGCAGCAACTAATGTGTAAACGGTGCAGCCCTGCCCTCGGTCAATGAGATTTTCCCATTGCCATCAACAGAAAGTCAGTTCTCTGTAAGCAATAACTTCTCTTTTCTTCTTACCTCCCACCCTGGACCAGAAGGCTTTTTTCTAAAGGAGATTAACAGGCCTTTCCTCTGCCTCATACCTATTTTAAATAGGATGAAACAGAGTCTCAAAGAGCTCAGAGAACTCAGTTAATAGTCATTTAGCAAGTATAAGCAATGAAATTAGAGAAGTTGGCAGATTCATTTAAATATTTCCCAAGCTCATGGAGGGAGCCTTGGGAGACTCTGGGATGAGAAGCATGGTTTTGCTGCCTTTGAGAAGGGAGGCTAGGCTGTGGGGTGGTTATTAGAGCTGTCTGCAGCTGAGCGGAGCTATCACATCCCATATGGGGATTAGGAGGAGGGGCTACTTGAAAGGGCACAGGGAGATAAGCAGATTTAGAAAAGTACGAGTGGGCCTGGGTTGCTACATTGAGGAAACAGTATGAGCAAGGCCATGGAGTTGGGGAATCACGGGCCTGTGGGCAAAAACAAATGGTTTGGAACACGGGGCAAGGGTGGAGGACCACTGTGGGGTCAGGCCTCAAAGGTGAGTTGGGTTTGATCATCATGGGGCTGAACCTGACATGAGGAGTTGACTTTCAGAAAGGCTCTTGGAATAGGGCACCACAGGGATCATCCCTTGGATCGCCACTGGAATCTTGAGGGATCCCAGTCCTAATTTGAAAACCCTTGGCCAGGTGGTGGCCTGTGGATGTTGCTGATGTTAGGTCCCAGGTGGTCTCAGTCCAAAGCCCCCCTCCCTCTTCTGTTACCATATAGGAATCAGACCAGGAATCACACCTGTCAGGCCTCTTGAGTGATCACTCTCAAGACAATGGCAGAACAAAAGACTGGGTCAAGCAGTTGGAGTAGAATTTCCCCTCCTCACTCCTTTTTATAC
>NW_022111357.1:24950281-24952670 GCF_000313985.2 Echinops telfairi | reverse complement strand
GCCTTTACAGGATGGTGCTGATGAAGAATAGTGACTATACCCATACACACCGTAGACTGCTAGAGGAAGAAACAAATCAGCTTTGAAAGAATGTCCCTTAGAAGTGAAGCGGGATGGTGCGACTTCATCTCAACTTCTCAGGCAGAGCTAGTCTCTGGAGAAAAGCATCATTGTATGAGTCTGGGTAGACTAGGGAAACAAAGTCACAGGCACTCATGTATACGAGAGAGAGCTTTATGTAAAGCATTCCAACCCAGTCCAATCCAAGCCCATAAGTCCAATATTAGCCCATATGTCTGATATCAATCTATAAAGTCCTCTTCAGATGCACAAAACACATGCAATGATGCCAAATGCAGGACAATCACAGGCCAGCGGGTAGAACGTCTTTGGATCCAGTGGCATCGTAAGCATCTCAGCACTGGCAGGGGTCTCCACATGACTTCTCCAGTTCCCAGGGCACAGGGTCTATCAGCGTAGTGCTATGTGTCTTGTCAGTAGAGTGAGTCTTGAGTCTTGTCAGTAGAGAGTCTCCAAGGGAGTGAGCCCAGGGAAAGAGAAATGTCTCCCGCCTCCAAGGAGGAAAATACAGGAGTTCCCAGAATTCTCAGGGAAAGGCCTCATTGGCTATACCCCGATTGCCAGACTAGACTCCACCCTTCCCTCTTAATCCTCTCATCCCAAAGACATCAGATGATGTAAGTACTGCACTTGATAAGGTCCATGAAAATGAGGAAGATTCGCAACAAAATGTATTGACCCCGTGACTGTAATGTAAAAAGCTCAAGCATAGCAATGATGGTAAGGTAGGCACAGGCCTGGGCAGTGTTTGACCCTATGGTAAGAGCCAGAATCAAAAACAAGTTACCTAGATCCCAGCATGGCATCTAAACTGAGGTACTCACAGACATTAGTTGACTGTTATTTAGTTCAACAGCACTGTAGAGCTCTACCCTCCTCACTCCTCTTACCTTCTCCCCTCATATTGACTTAGTCAACTCTCAGTGAAACCCCACTGTGTGCCAATCAAGGCACTGGAGGAAGGCATAGGAAACTAACACTGGTAAGCAACAGCACTCACCCGGACTCTTTCTCTGCCAGCAAGTTTACATTTCCCATCTTCTCTGGGAAGCACAGTTTCGATACTATCCCTATGGTCTCCAATGGTTAATTCCTCTGAAGTGGACAGTCGATTCCTTCTTCACAGTCTCTTCTTAGTCTGGAAGCTCTGATGAAATGTGTTCATTTTGGGTGACCCTGCTGGTATCTGAAATAGCAGTGACATCACTTCCAGCATTGCAGCAACATGCAAGCCACCACAGTACAATCAACAAGTGGTATCAGGACTGAAGAAAGGCTTAATAGCACACAGTATACAGACAGCACAACCTTGCTTGCTGAAAGTGAGGAGACTTGAAGCACTTGCTGATGAAGATCAGGGATTGTAGCTTTCAGTATGGATTACAACTCAATGTAAAGAAGACCCAAATCCTCACAACTAGACCAATAGGTAATATCATGATGAAGGGAGAAAAGATTGAAGTTGTCAAGGATTTTATCTTGCATGGATCCACAGCCAATGTTCATGGAAGGAGCCATCCAGAGAGCAAACAAGTGCTTGCGTTGGGTAAACCTGCTGCACAAGACCGCCATACAGTGTTGGAAAGTGAGACGATTTCTTTGAGGACTGAAGTGCGTCTGACCCAAGCCAGGGTATTATCAATTGTTTCTTATATATGTGAGAGTTGGGTATTAAATTTTAAAAGACCAAATAAAAATCAATGCACTTGAACAATGATGTTGACAAAGCATGTTGAAAAATGGGCCATGGCAGTCAGGGTGCAGTGTAGCACCGATGAAACATACAACTTTCCTCTATCCTTTAATGCTTGCCCGCCCAACCCCCACTATCATGACCCCATTCTACCTTACAAATTGGACTAGACCAGAACATGCACACTGCTACAGATAAGAGCCCGAAACACAGGGAATCCAGGACAGATAAACCCCTCAGGACTAACAATGAGAATAGAGATACCAGGAAGATAAGGGAAGGTGGAGGGAGAAAGGGGGAATCAATCACAAGGATCAACATATGACCCCCCTCCAGGGGGGCAAACAGAAAAGTGGGTGACGGGTGACAGAAGACGATGTAAGATATGAAAATAATAATCTATAACTTATCAAGGGCTCATGAGGGAGGGAGGGGGAAATGAGCTGATATCAAGGGCTCAAGTGGAGGGTGAATGCTTGGAAGGTGATGATGGCAGCGTGTGTAGAGGTGTGTTTGACACATGGATGAATGAATGGATTGTGATAAGAAATGTAAGAGCCCGCAGTAGAAGTACAGTGAACCCTCGTTTATCGCGGTTAATCAGTTCTAGACCCT
>NW_022111357.1:24937062-24949448 GCF_000313985.2 Echinops telfairi | reverse complement strand
GCGGGCCGGCAGTGCTCCGTGCACTTGTACAGAGGACTGTGAGGACGGCGGGGGGCCGGGCAGTGCTCCGTGCAGTTGTACAGAGGACTGTGAGGACGGTGCGGGGCGGGCAGTGCTCTGTGCAGTTGTACAGAGGACTGTGAGGACAGCGCGGGGCTGGGCAGTGTTCCGTGCACTTGTACAGAGGACTGTGAGGACGTGTCGGGCAGTGCTCCGTGCAGTTGTACAGAGGACTGCTGAGAGTTGGATGCACTCAACGGCACCCATCAACAGCAATCACTGGGAATCATGGAATCGCCTAACATTTGGTCCCTGTGCTGAAAGAGCCTGCAAGGTACTGAGCAGAGAGGACAAAGGAAGGATAAGTAGAGGGGGAGGGAGGATGTGCTGAGGGGGGCTGACAATGGACTGAGTCACGTGACACACTCAGCCAGAAGCCGAGAGCAAATCAAAGGGAGATCCGTGCTCCCTGGGCAGGGCGAGGCACTCATTCTTAGCCATTCTGTCCAAACTGTCAACTGTCCCAATGCCCTCTAACTCCTGTCCTTGGGTCTTTCGGTTTTTATTCTGCGAGATCGCACACCTATTATGCTTATTCAATCTAGTTCATTTCCTGTCTCTCATTTTCTTTTTCGTCCCCACCCCCCACCCCTGCCCACTTTTATCTCTTGCTCTAACTCCAGCAGCTAGGGAACTCTGCCTGGACCTAGGACCCCAAAGAACAACAAAACCCCCATCACTATCAAGTCTATTCCAACCCATAGCAACCCTGGACAGGGTGGAGCAGTTCCTGTGGGTTGCTAACACTGTAACTGTTCACCGGAGTAGAAAGCCTTGTCTTTCTCCCATGGAGTGTTTGGTGCATTCAAACTATTGACTTTGTGGCTAGCAGCCCAATTTGTAACCACTACACCACTGGGGCTCCTATGGCTATAGTAAGTGCTCAGCAAATATTTGCTAAAAATATGATAACGATAGCTAACCTTTCTAAGCCCTTATTAATGGTCAGTCAGTGTGTTAAGCACGTCATCTGGTTTAGATCTCACACAACCACACTAGGTAGTTGTCATCCTCATTTTCCAGATGAGGAAGTAGAAGCACAGTGTTAAAAGAGACTCCCCAAGGTCACAACCAGAAAGCTGGGAAGAAAGCATTTTCTTCAAGGCACCAGCATCCAGAGCTCTTAGCCAGTGGATGCCCTGGGTGGCAGGAAGGCTTTGGACAGGGGGACAGACCTTTGTCCATGGACCATGACCTTGACCAGCTGGGGGCTCTGACCTTGGCCAGCTCTATCCCTTCATCCATCTCCCATCACACAGGCCAAAACTTCCCACTCAGCTGCAAAGTCATCCATTTGGCTAAATCATAAACACCCATCCATACACATCCCTTCAGCTAAATCATACACACCCATACTAGCGTACATAGATTTGCAGTCTATATACACTGGCACTTTACATAAGGAGCCCTAGTGACATAGTGGTTAGACATTGGGCTGCTAACCGGAAGGTCAACAGTTTGAAACCACCACCCGCTTTGCAGGAGAAAGACAAGGCTGTCTACTACCTTGAGGATTTGGAAACCCAGAGGGAGCAGTCCTACCTGCCCCGATTGAGTTGGAATGGACTCAGCAGGGAGTTGTTGTTGTCGTTGTTGTTGAGCATTTAACAGACCCTACTGCATTCATCACACAGATGCTCCCAGAGAGGGATCAGAGAACAGGCGAAGGCACTTGCTCATGTTGCTCAGTGGTACATCCATTCTGGGTTCAAATCCAGTTCTGTGGGGCTTGTAGAACCAGAGTTCTCAGGACCCAGGCTGGTTGACCAGGGGGTGCTACCGCTGGCCTCCTCTCCCTGTGAACTTGTTCCTGTCAGTCCTGTCTCTGTGAAAGCACTTGTCCTTTGTTCCTGTAGACATGGGTGCGGTTTTAATGCATTTGACCAGCCATAAAGGCAGAGGCTTCCAAGTGAGACTGCCTGCCAGCAGTGTGACCTTGGACAAATCCCCTAACTTCTCTTTTGTTTGCCAAGTTCATCTCTTCAAACAAACAAGACATTTCAAAATAAAAACAAAAACAGAAGCAACACCCTTCTCTTACAGGACCCCAAGGGTTCCGTGTGACAATCCACGTGTGTCACTTAACCCCCGTCATGTCGGTTTGTTTCCAGTGTCACCGGCCCCTCGATCCTAGCTCCTTAAAAGGACGCATCCCACACTCAACCTCGACACTGTCTCCCCACTCCCTGTGGTCTGCAGCTGGCTGAGACCCTGTCCCACTGAGGAAGCCGCCCCACCAGATGCATTTGTGGTCTCTCAGTGCATCCACTGTTCCCTTGCCTGGTGGGTCCGGTGAGTTCCATCTGCAATGGGAGGCGACACTAATGTGCAGCAAGGAGTGTGAGAGGCGGTGATCTGTCATCTCTGCCTCTCCTCCCACACACCCCTTCCTCACCCGCCCAAAGGCGGGGCTGGTGGGGTATGGAGCCCAGGGCTCCACCCCGTTCCTCAGCAGTGGATGAGGCCTTGGCAATCCAGCGGGGCCTGGCCAGGGGACAGCGGAAAGCAGAGCGCAGAGGTAACAGGCCATGTTCTAGAACCAGACTGCCGGCGGGTGCCGTCAAGTCGGTCCCGGCTCATAGCGACCCTATGTTCAACAGAACAAAGCGCTGCCCATCCTCACAATTGTTTTTATATTTGAACCCCTGTTACAGCCACTGTGTCAGCCCATCTCCTCCTTAAGGGCCTCCCTCTCTCTCTGATCCTCTACCAAGCACGGCGTCTTTCTCCAGGGGCTGGCCTCTTGATACCACATCCAAAGTCAGTGAGAGGAAGTCTCTTCACCTCCGTCCTAAGAAGCACTCCAAGACAGATTCTTTTCTTTTTTCTTTTTTTAAATCATTTTATTGGGGGCTCACACAACTCTTATCACAATCCAGACATACACCAATTGTGTCGGGTACATTCGTTGCCATCATCATTCTCAAAACATTTGCTCTCCACTTAAGCCCTTGGTATCAGCTCCTCATTTTCCCCCTCCTTCCCTATCCCCTCCCTCATGAACCCTTGATCATTTATAAATTATTATTATTTTGTCATGTCTTACAGTGTCTGACATCTGCCTTCGTCCACTTTTCTGTTGTCTGTCCCCCAGAAAGGAGGTTATATGTAGATCCTTATCATTGGTTCCCCCCTTTCTACCCCTCCCTCCCTCCACTCTCCCAGTATCGCCACTCTCACCACTGGTCCTGAAGGGATCATCTGTCCTGGATTCCCTGTGTTTCCAGTTCCTGTCTGTACCAGTGTACGTCCTCTGGTCTAGCCAGACTTGTAAGGTGGAATTGAGATCATGACAGTGTGGGGGAGGGTCACTTTGTCTCTCCGGGTCTCCGTTTTCTTTGAGGTTAAGTGGTTTCCTTTACGCCTTTCATAAAAGCATTGCCATCAAAGCCACCCCGGCTCCCAGTGGCTCTGTTCATGAAGGACCCCTGTGCTCCAGAGGGCCCCTTTCTTTCGTGCTTCTTTGCCCCACAGGTCAGCCCCAAAGGCGGACCTTTCAGAGGGAGGTCTCCAGTCCTTCCTTCCAAGACCCGGCAGCTGGTGGACTCGAGTCCCTGACCTTTTGGTAAGCAGCAGAGTCCATGACCAGTGTGCCAGCCAAGAACTCCAGATGAAAACCTGGCACTCAGAAATCACACAATTCCCTCTTGGAGAGCAGCCTAAGTAGCCAGACAAGGGAGCCCCTTACCGGAGTGGAAGCAGGGCAACCACACTGATGTTTCTGAACAGCCGGGAGGCCTTGATTCCTTCTGGAGTTGACCCTGGACTGGAGGCCTCTAAGCTACCAGGCCCACCCCTTCATGCTGTTAGCTAGACACCCAGACCCAGGCAGAGTTGAGGAGGCGGGTCCTTCACGTATTCATCCAGCAAATGAGTATGGAGGTAGGAACTAGGGGTGTGGACAAAGCTTTCTAAACTAAGAGCTTGACCTTTGAAACGCTGTGTCTTAGTTTCCTCACCCAGAAAATGGGGAGAATATGTGTGCTGGCTTGAGGCAGTCGTCCTGAGGGTCACCTGAGCCCGCTCATAAGAAGCATTGAGGGCAGGACCCGGTGCTTCATAATTACTCCATCTGTATTAGAGATTATGGTATTTGAGAATCATTTCAGGATCTGTCCTGTGAGCTAGAGAGATAACAAGGAATGTGGCAGCTTCGATCCTGAGCCCTGTGGGATTCACACTAACCTCAGACACTGAGCCAACAGCTGTGTTAGCGGCAGGCCCAAGAGGCATGCGCACTGGGAGAGTGTGTACGATAGAAGGTCCTATCCTTGTGGCAGAGTGTTTACGAGTTGGGCTGCTAACCCCAAGGTTTGGAACCACCAGTCAGCTCCATGGGACAAAGATGGGGTTTTCTATTCTGATAGAGAGTTGAGGGCTCAGAAACTCACAGAGGCCATTCTGTCTTGCCCTATTTGGGTTGCTATAAGTCAAAATGGACTCGATGGCAGTGAGTTAGCTGATGTTTCTGGGCAGGTAAGACCACATGCACAGAGCAAAGGAGATGAACGTAATCACCAACATGTGCTGAAGACTAGAAACTGAGGTCTGCTTTTTTGAATGTGATATTTCAACGAGGTGGACCGCCCCCGTGGCTGCAGCAACGGGCTCCAGCGTAGAAACAATGGTGAAGATGACGCAGGAGTGGACCGTGCTTCTCTCTGTTGTCCGTGGGGTACTCAGGCGTTGGAAACAACTTGACAACACCAAACAGCCACAGCCACATCTCACTGGTAAAGGAGCCCTGGTGGCGCAGACAGTGAAGTGCTCCTCTGTCACACTGCCAAAGAGAGTCCCGGCAATCTGCTTCCCTCAAGACGACCTTCTGCAGAGCCCTGGGCAGCTCCGCTCTGTCACACGGGGTGCCTCCAGGCGGAGTCCACCCAGGAACACCCTGGGAAATCAGCTACCAGGCACTTTCCTTGCCTGGTGCCCAGACAGTGAAACTGAGTTCAGGCAAACTCCCAAGGAACACTCCCGGTGAGAAAGGGTGGGATCAGGAAAAAAGGAAAAGCAGGTTCCAGGAGCAGGAATCTGCTTCCTACTCTGTTGTAGCACTCGGAGAGTTAGAGGAGGGGTCATGAGAAGCCCCCTGGGGTGGGAAGCAGTTCTGGGAAGGGAGGGGATATACAGGGCTTCCGGCTGAGTGTCCAAACCGCCCTCCCTGCCCTCGGTCATCCCGTGAACTTCTCAAAGACAGGGAGGAGACATGGCCGTGACCCAGAGCCACAGAGAGAACCCGTTCACACCTTTCAAGGGGCCGCAGGACCCTGGCCAACATTGGACAGACTCACCCTGGGACATTTCCCCGGAAAGGTGGGCACAGACAGAATTAGGGTAACTCAAGTCCAATGTCCCCGTGATTGGTGTGTTCAATTCTCAGCAACTCTCCGGGGTGGGGGAGGCTTGTCAGGACTCCAGGGAGCAAACGCCAGTTGGGTGTATTTCCACCATCCCCTCCCTACTTCTAGGAAACAAAGACTTTTTTCCCAGAAGCCCACAGACAGCCCTCATTTAGCTGGAGCTTTCTCTTGTGGATGCGTCTCTTTCTCCCTCCTTCCGTAGGTTCCAGTGGCAGCCTAGACGCTGGCCTCCCAGCAGCCTCTCTGGGGCGGATGGCCCTGCTGCCAAGCAGTGTAGGGACACTAGGAGCACAGAGCCCTGAGCTCGCACCCTCGATTCCTCGTTCCCAAAGGAAACCAGAGTTTCCTCTGAGATGGACTCCTTTGGGCTTTGAGTTGAAACAGAGGGGGAGGGGGATAAAATAAAAAGAAATCGAGGGGTGGGGCTTCCCCACATAGGTAAAATCAAGCACAGAGACAAGGCTTAGGCCCTCCCCGGCACATTCCATTCTATTCATTCATCCATTCAACCAAGGAGCCATTGCCGATCATGCATTCACTCAGGCATCAGGGGAAGAGAGAGTTTTAGGGATTGGAGGCCACCCGATTGGAGATGGCCTGGGGAACAGGACACAATACACACCAGGCCTCCAGACAGAGGTCTTGTCCTCCCCGTGTACCTGTAGCCCCAGGCCTAGCCCCGCACCGGGCACGGAGTGGGTACCCAGCACACATCTCTTGGATGGACACATACTACATGGACAGGGAGACCAAGAACAGAGAGGTGCTAACTGTGCTTGTCAAGGGACCTGTGTCCCAGGCAGGACTTAGAGAAGGCTTGGTGGGTGTCACTGGAGAAGAAACGTGGGTGTGGGGAAAAGGCAGCCTTGTATGAGGGACGGCCAGCGGTCTTGCTTATGAGAAGCATGGAGTCAGTGGGGTGGGAGGAGTGAGTATCATGCATGAAGTCTCGCCCTGCCACCTGGATGGGAGCCTGGGGTGGGGGGAGGGTAGGAGGAGAGAAGACTGTGAGAACCTCAGAATTCTAGACGTTCAGAGCAATCGGACCAGATCCAAAGAGCCCACTGACTCTACCTCTGTGTTGACAGAAAACCCAGCGGTGAGAGGGCTGGTCCTTGGGGACGGGCGCCCAGTGGGAATATGGGGACATGGACTTTCTAGAAAGCTCAGAGATGGGGAGAAGGAGGAGGAGCCCCAAACAGAGGTAAGTGAGAAGGATGTCGGCCACAGAAGGACTGGCTTAGGTTTGGCATCAAGCCTGGCCCTGGCTCCATGGACACATGACCTGGGTCGTGCTGACTCAGGGACACAATGAACTGGGGTCGAGGGGATAGGGCAGATTTCATCTCTTGAATAGGATGGGAAGGGTCAGAAGACCAGCTTGTGTGGAGGCCCACAAACCCTCCCCTGTGCTGTTCCGTTTAGACGCTTACCAGGGGTCCGCCAGGCCCAGGGCATGACCCTTGCAGGGAGATAGATGGAAGAAGGCAAAGAACAGAGGCCCACAAGCCCCTGCAGGTTCTCTCGGCCTTTCCACCTCTGACAGCTGTTCTCACATTGGTCCTCCTGCTTCCCTAGTGGCCGCACCACCTGATTCCATTTCACACTCGAGAAAGCTAAGGCACGGAGGGGTGAAGTGAACCGCCCAAGGTCCCGCAATGCCTACGTGGCAGAGCTCGGGATGGCAAGTTGCCCCAGGTCTCCTAGGAAGCGTCGGTCCAAGGATTAACCTCAGGTCGCACTCTTGAGACCCAGATCTACCCACAAGTCCACAAGCACATTTCCCCCTTACCTACTTCCTCCTTCTGAAACACCCTATCTCCTGGCGATGAACCCCTTATCCTTGACCCCAGGACCTCATATGCAGGTGACCACCCCCACTGACAGAATGACAGACATGGAAACGGACTCCCAGAACCCCCTGACCTGCATAACCTCAATCAAGTCACACCACGCCTGCTGCGGGCTCGGGCTCTTCTCCCAGCCTGGGACAGTGTACCTCAGCCATTCCAGGACAGATTGGGGCCCAGGTATAGCCCTCCCCCAGGGGAAGCTGGACCTTGGGCAGCATCTGGCACCTGTGGTGGTGAGGAAGAGTCCATCTTACCTCGGCATGGACTTGGAGGCAGCCTGGAGGAGGTTAAGGGATGGACATTGGAGGGTCGTTTTCCATCCAGCTTGGCCCATATAGTACTGGGTTCTGGGCTTCTCCCTTCTGAACCTTCGTGCCCCCCATCGGTGAGATGAGGTTGATGTGAGGATTGGCGAAGATGAATGCAAAGCACTGGGCCCTGGATGTTTTTGCTCTTGTTAACTCCCTTCCATTGGGCCCTTGACCATGGAGCACAAGTTGGTTCTGCGCCGTCCCCCGATGGTTTGTGGATGAAACTGCTGTGGTCCACAGGGTTGACTTTCAGTGCAAAGATGGCCAGACCTTTCTTCCTTATCTTGATCTGGAACCTCTGCTGAAACCTGTTCTGTATCACAGCCGCAGGCAAGTGTCCACTGGCCGACAGGTGGTGGCTGTGCCTGAGGTGCGTCGGCCAAGAACTGAACCTGTGTCTCGTGTATGGAAGTGGAGAGCTGGTAGACGCATCATCCACACAGGCTCTCCTCTGAACTGAGCCCCGAACTTGAGGCTGGCCACCTTCAAGAAGGAGAAGGACTTGCTCGTTGTGCACAGAGCTTGCGACCTGGTGGGCACGACTGGGTTACGGAAGACAGGGACAGACGCAATGTGTCATTTATCAGAACAGAATCCAGCGCCCCCAGATCATTCCAATTTTTCTTGGGAGCTCTTAGCACAGTTTTGATGGAGCCAAATGTATAACTTAGGACCATACTTCTGAAGATCCTCCCTGTCCATCCCAATCCTCTCAAGGCCCTATGGCCTGAGGCTCTAAGATCTCCTGCAGGACCCTCTGCTTGTACACCAGCTCGCTCGCCCTCCCTGGAAGCTCTTGGGTGGCTTTCGGTGGTCAATTGAAAGGCGGGTGGTTGGAATTCACCTGGCAGCATCACAGAAGGCAGGCCTGGGCATCTGTTTCCATAAGCTGTCAGCCACATGATCCCTTTGGGGCGCAATTCTACCCTGAAGCACATGGGATTTCTGGGACCCGGAACCGACTTGATGGCAACAAGTTTGGTTTTGGGGGGCGGAGGCGGGGGATTAGTAGTGTCTCCCTCCTCTGCCCCAGCCTTCGCCTGCTCATTCTCACCTTGCCAGCCCATTTTCCAGATCCAGCCTCCTCTTCCTCACCCCCCCTGCCCCCAACTAAGGACCTGGCAGGCAGAGGTAGGTTGTCTGACAAATCAGGGAAGAAAGCGGGGAACGGAGACATTCTGACCCCATCACACCCCCGTCGGGCAAACACGTTTCTCGTGAAACCTCATTGCCCTCATCTGCAGAAGAAGACTGCTTTCCAAGGCCGTGAGGATTCAGTGAGGTCGTCTATATACCACCTTCACCGTGCTTAATACAGTCCAGCTCCTGTTACTATGCCCCCACCCCACCCCCAATGTCCCCTACCACTAGATATAGGCCCCGTGCTGTGTCTTTGTGACCCCAGAGTCTCAGTCGAGGCCTGGAGCGGCTAGAAACAAAAAGCGTCGCATGGGAGGACAGGGCGGTCTGGCTGTGAGGTCCACTGCGTCATGGATTGACCAGCAGGGTTGGTTCCACTGATCTGGCTGCCTCGGTGGGGCCCTCTCCCTCCCACATGGCTCCAGGTGGGTCCTTCCCAAAGCTGCATGCTCTGATAGAGGAGGGCTGCCCCTTGGCCAGGGTCTCTGAGTAGCTGCATTCCTCTGCTGGAGCTTCCAGTCAGGTTCTCACCACCAGTTGCGCGAGCAGATGGGACTCATCGCAAACCCTGTGGTCAGAGAAGAACGGTGCATCATGGGACTTTTACAACTCTCCTTTGGGGAGCCTTTCCTCCAAGGCACCTCTAGGTGGGTTCAAGCCGCCAGTCTTTCGATGAGCAGCCAGACAGTGCACTGCACCGTTTGAGCCACCTCGGGACCAGTAGATACTTACAAGTGCTTAACGAATTGATATAAGGGTGGCTTAATGAGGTGCCTGGGGTTTACAGTGCACCCTTTCTCAGATATTCTCAAAGGGCCATTTCTAAGTGATCAGCCCTGTGTTTTGTGGCATCCTCCCAACATCCCGTGGTGGACTGAAGCTTACGTGCAAGTGGGCACACATCTGGCTGCGAATTCCCTGAAGCTGCATTTCCCAAGCGGGGTTCTAGATGAGAGTAAACCAGGAGAGGGAGGAGGAGGGAGAGAAGGTGAGTAGTAGGCTACATGACTCGGTCAGGAAATGAACTCCTCCATCTTGCGCTGCCACAATAGCGCAGAAAAGCTGTGCTCTGGCCACCAGGAGGGAGAAATTTGGAGAGCAGACAGCGGGGGCTACCACTGCTCCCTCTCGAGATCATATCTACCTCCTGCTGCCCATCAACCTGGCAGCAGACAAGCCAGGGCTGAGCACTGTCTGCACCAGCGCCACAAAAGGGAAGATAATTAAAAGGAGTCTGCTGGCCTGGCAGACAGGAGCACCCCCAGATCTGAGCCACAGGAAGAGTTTGGGTCTTTATCCAAAGAGCAATAGGAAGTCGCTCAAGGGTATCAGGGGGGCTGGTGAGGAGACTCCTGGAGGTCTGTCTGATGCCAGCATTGGTATGTTCACATGGGAGTCCTGGCCTGGCGACCTGGCTTCTCGCTGAGAAGTTGGAGCTGTGAGTCCATCCAGAGGGGCCTCAGAAGAAAGGCCTGGTGACCTCCTTTTAAAGAGCCAGCCTGAGGAGCACAGTGCTACTCTAGAGACGGTAGCAATGGAGGTAGTTTGGACAAGGATGCTGGCAGTAGCGACGGACGGCAGCGGATGGATAGAAAGGTTCCCCCGGAGATAAGAGTATAAGACTTGCTGATGGACTGGGGTCGAGGGCTGGCAAGAGGGTGGCAGCTCCCAGATTTGGGTCTCACACATGGAAGGCCTAAGGCACCCTGACTGCAAGCCTTCCGGGGTGCTCCTCATTTCGCAGAGGAAACATTGGGGATCAGTGGATGACAGGGCTTGCCAAGGGGCGGGCCAGAGCCTTGTTGAGAGCTAGGAGAGTAGTAGTATTTCCATTGGATGCCCTTCGGGCGCTGAAGTCCAGGTCCAGCCTGGCCTTCTCTGCATCAGGTCCTTAACAAAGGCCGTCTTTTCTCTGCTCATCACGATGTGACCCACTGGTCCAGTTGTGCGTATTTTCGTTTTCTTTATTCCATACTGAAGGCTGTGATCCTTCATCTTCATCAACAAGGGCTCCAAGTTCTTCACACTTTAACAATCTAGGTTGTTATATCAGCTGCATATCAGGTTGTTACTAAGCCTTCCTCCAATCCTGATACTGTATTCTTCTTCCTACAGTCCAGATTCTCAGATTATTCGCTCAGCCCACAGATTGAATAAGTATGGTGAAAGGATACAACCCTGATGTGCACCTTGCTTGATTTTAAATCAGGCAGCATTCCCTTGCTCTTTTCACACACTGCCTCTAAATCCACATTCAGGTCCCACAGGAGCACAATGAAGTGTTCTGGAATTCCATTTTTCTCAGTGTCATCCATAGTGGGTTACGATCCACACAGTTGAATGTCTTTGCATAATCAATGAAAGACAAATAGACATCTTTCTGGCTTTCTCTGCTTCGAGTTAAGATCTACCTGATATTAGCAATTATATCTCTCATTCCACATCGTCTGAATCCAGCTTGAATTTCTGGAAGCTCTCGGTCAATATACTGTTGCAACCGTTGTTGAAAGATCATCAGCAAAATTTTACTTGCATGTGGTATCAATGATACTGTTCTATAATTTGTGCATTCTGTTGGGTCAGCCTTTTTTGGAATGGATACAAATATGGATCTCTTCCAGTCACTTGGCCAAGTGTCTGTCTTCCAAATTTCCTGGCATAGATGACTGAGTGCTTCCAGCGCTTCATCAACTGGTTGAAATATTTCACTTGGTATTTTGTCAATTCCTGGAAACTTGTTTTTCATTAACACTTTCAGTGCAACTTGGATTTCTTCCTTCAGTACCACTAGTTCTGGCTCATATGCTACCCTTTGAAATGGTGTAATGTAAACTAGTTCTTTTTGGTACAGTGACTCTATGTATTCTTTCCATCTTTTTTTATGTTACTTATACCATTCCTATTTTGCCCTTAGAATCTTTCAGTATTGCAACTCAAGGCTTGGTTTTTTTTCCTTGAGTCCTTTTAGTTCAAGATGTGATGACTGTGTTCTTTCCTTTTACTTTTCTAACTCTAGTTCTTTGCACATTTCACAATAATATTTTACTTTGTCTTCTCAAACTGCCCTTTAAATGTTTCTGTTCAACTCTTTGACTTCATCACTTCTTCTATTTGCTTTAGCTACTCTATGATTGAAAGTAAGCTTCAGAGTCTCTTCTGACAGCCGCACTGATCTTTTCTTTCTTCCTTGTTGCTTTAATGACCTTTTGCTTTCTTCACGAATGATGTCCTTGATGTCCCCCCACAGCTCATCGGGTCTTCGGTCATTCTTATCCAGTGCAGCAGATCTGTCCTTGAGATGTCCTCTAAATTCAGGTGGGATCGACTTAAGGTTGTCTTTTGGCTCCTGAGGACGTGGTTTCATTTTCTGCAACCTCAGCATGAATTGACATGAACCAATTGATGGTCTGCTCCACAGTCAGCCCCTGGCCTGGTTTTAGCTGTTGATGCTGAGCTTCTCCATCGTCTCCTCCCACAGATGTGGTCCATTTGATTTTTGTGTCTTCCACCTGGAGAAGTCCATGTGTCTAGTCACGGTCTGTGTTGTTTGGGGGGAGGGGGAAGTGCTTGCTATGAAGAAGTCTTGCAAAATCCTATCATGTGACCTTGATTTCTATCACCAAGGCCATATTTTCCAACTACAGTGAACCCTCGTTTAT
>NW_022111357.1:24924503-24936338 GCF_000313985.2 Echinops telfairi | reverse complement strand
GCTGACTTTAGGGGAACGCTCTCTGTCCACTCGGGGCAGGGGGTGGGGGGCTGGGAGGGAGTCCTTACCTCTTTCAATTTCTTTTCCTTGGTTCCTTGAAGATCCCCAAGTTCCATCAGTGCTCCCCACTTGCACTTGCTTCTGAGCCTAATCTGTTCTTATACATCTCAGAAGTGATCGCTTCAAACACACTCAATATATGACCTCATTAACATAACAAAGAAATCCCTCTTCGTGAAGAGGATTGCATCTCGGGTATAGGAGTTAGCATTTGCAACCTGTATTTTGGGAGGACATAATTCAATCTGTATCCAGGGCCTCTCCTCACTTGATTCCTGCCCTTTCTTGTCTCTTTCAGGCTCTGAGGGCTGCGTAGCCAGCAGAATGCCCGGCCTGCTGAACCGGGCCACAGGGGCAGCCCTGCCTCTCACCGCGTCAGACGTCACCTCCTTCGTCAGTGGTTACGCGCTGGGCCTGACCGCCTCCCTCACCTATGGCAACCTGGAAGCTCAGCCCTTCCAGGGTAAGAACCACTGTTGGGGCATCTCAAGGGACCACCCACCCTCCAGGTTGAATCCCTGACCTGCCATTGACTGACTGCTTGACATTGAACACTATCGGGATCTCAGTTTCCTCATCTGTAAAATGAGAATACCATTTTTGCCCTCAAAAAACCTCACGGCCATTGGGCCAATTCCGCCTCATCCCAGCCCTATAGGAGAGAGTAGAATCGCTGCTCCTGTGGTTAGTAACAAGTGGGGTCTGGCTTTAGACCCAAGCTCGAGCTCCAGCCAGCTGGCCCACCACATTCTACCATTCAAGCACATGTGTCCGATGGCCAATACCAATTCTCCAGGTGACCTCATATGGAGAGAGGCATCAAGAGTTGGGCAAAACCAACTGCCCAGGTCTAGTCGTGTGTCTCTGTCCCTCCTCTTGGGGGAGTCATTGGCCATCTCCCCATCTGGATGCTCCTCTCTGCCCATCCCTCCTGGAGCTGGTGAAGTAATCCGAGAGGCCAGAGAACATGGGGAGAACGGTCGGCCCACGGGCGTCATTGTGTGGGGCACTGAGGCATTTGCCTGCAGAGCCTTACATACGTCACCCTCGTCTTCATCGTCAGACGGCTGCTGCAGGAATGCCTTGCTGGCAGGCGACGTGGAAGGTCCTTCTGGCTCAGGGACCCTTCTCACTGCAGTGGCAGAGGTCCTCAGACCGACGCTCCACGTCTGTGGAGTGACCCGCCAGCCCAGTCTGATGCTCCGACACCGCTTCCATTCGCTGGAGGGCAACGCTACCCCAAAAGGAGCGAGCAGAGAAACGTACTTCCCTTCAGAAATCTTGTTGGCAGGGGAAATGCCCTGGTGCTCGATTGGAGGCCTGTGAGTCAGAATGGACTCGGCTGTTGTAGTTCAAGGGCAGAATTCGTGGCTTCCAGGTGGGAAAGCCAGTCTGAATCCTAGGCAGTGCGTCGCATGTCAGTGGAGGTGGTGTGTGTGGCTAGGATGCGGAAGAGGTTCCAGCGGAACTTTCAGAGTAAGATGAAGTTGGAAGAACCCCGGCAATCGAAATCCGAACATGAGCCCATGAGAACCCAATAGGTCAAATGGTCCGAACCTGGGAGCAATTCTGTCCGTTGGGCCTGGGGTCCCCACTATTCCGAAGGTGGTGAACAGCCGCAGAGAGAGTAGTTGAGACTTGGACTCACCTGAAAGCGCAGGGGACTAAATTCCTGAACAACTCTGGGGGGCAGTGGTTTGGCTCAGACTTTCCACCGCTGATTCGAAATCCAGAGCGCTGGCCCTGCCCCAGAACTATTTCATCACAGTCTGCAGGTGGTGCATGAGCTATCTTCTCATGATAGTCATGTGAGTTGATATCCTATTTTACAGATGGACTTAGAGGCTCCAAGACTCTACGTGCCTCATCCTAGGTCACCAGCTATTAAACGGGCCAGGGCCTGGATGAGAACCTTAGAACCCTAATCAACTTCCTCCAAAGGCCCAGCTCCTCAGCATCCAAGTGGCAGACAGGTGACCATGGGTCAACCCCCCTGCCCAGGCCCACATAAGAGCTAACATAGAATCTAGGTCTCCAAACACTCTTGAAAAATCAGCAGCGCTGGTCACACTGGGCACACAAACCACAAGGTAAGTTTGCTACAACTGGGGAGGAGCCCCTGGCTCTCCATGTGCCTCGCTGTCCACACAGGGCCTACTGCTGCAATTCCCTAACTGGCCCCAGAGCCACTGGAGGCCCCACCTGGCTCTCTGGAGAGCCCTTCCTGGAAGTGGGAGCCAAGGGGGAGACATTCTGGGGAGAGGGTTGGGACACCCTCTGATGAGTGCCTTGCCCCGTCAGGCATCTTCGTGTACCCCCTGGATGAGTCCACCACGGTGATCGGCTTTGAGGCAGTCATTGCCAATCGAGTCGTGACGGTTCAGATCAAGGACAAAGCCAAGCTGGAGAGCGGCCACATGGATACCAACCGTGTCCGATCCTCAACGGTCACAGGTAAGAAGGCCGTAGGGGCCAGGGCAGTGCCTGGTCCCGATGGAGATTCCCGGGCTGGCGTGTCAGGCCAGGGCCACCCTGGAACAGCATAGAGAGAGCCCTGGACCAGAGATTGGGGACTGACATGAAATCCTGTGTGTCCTTGGGTCAATAATTAATGACTCTGAAGCTCAATTTCACAAGTCTATATGATTGAGGTAATGGTTCCTGTTCTCACCTCCCAGGTGTGATGAGAGCAGAGAAGTCTCTAAGAGAGTATTTCAGATAGCTCTGTGCAGCTGGGTGGCCTGCTATTTAAGCTCAGTGGTATGAGCTTGGGTAGAAATTAGACCTCGTGTGCAAAATGGGACCAGTAGTTATACCCAATTGATGATCAATGGGAAAAATGAATGCAGAACATTCTCCCAGTCCTTGGAACAGATAAAGCACTCAGAGATACCTGCCACTGCGGACAGTTAGCCCTCCTGTCGTGCACTGGGTGGTGTGACACTGGCAGCTATGTCACCAATACTTCAAGGACCAGCAGGGTCACCCAAAGTGAAACAGGTTTCCGTGGGGCTTCCAGATCAAGAACAGACGACAGAGAAGGAGTAGGCTGTCCAATTGCCAGGGATGAGCCACGGAAAACTGGATGGCTATCAGAGCACCATTGTCAGGCACAGTGACAGAAGATGAGCCCCTCGGCCTAGAAGACCCTCAAGACAAGACTTGAGAGAGAGCTGCCTCCTCAAAACCGAGTTGATCAGAATGAGGTGGAGGGAGGAAGTTGTCAGGACCTTCATCGTTGATGGGCAGGCCTCAAAATGAGAAAAGCTGTGGGAAACAGGCATTTAATAATCAGGATGCAGAATGTGCAAAACATGCATCTAGGAAAATTGGGAGACCTCACAAATTAAATGGAGCACATGAAGAACAATGGTGCGCTGAGCTGCGCTGTTGCTGTCATTCGGAATCGGCTATCAGATGGCTCGCTGTGCTGGGAACGACAGATGCATCTTCAAAGGAGCATTGCAAGAGCTATCTGAAAGTACAATGCTGTCTGGGATAGGATGACTCCCATACTCAGACACAGTGCAGTTAGTACAACTATTATCCAAATAGATGCATCAACCACTAAAGCTGGTTGATGGTGCCCAGCTATTAGAAGATATAGCATTTGGAGTCTTAGAGACTTGAAGTTAAACAAGTGACCATCTAGCAGGGAAGCAACAAAGCCCACATGGAAGAAGCACACCAACCTGTGTGATCATGAAGTGTTGACAGGATCAGGTATCAGGCATCAGGAGACGTAAAATAAGCGATCATATCGATGCAAATGAGGGGGGTTCAGAGTGGAGACTCAAAGCCCATCTCTAGACAATTGGACATCCCCTCACAGAAGGGTCTCAAGGAAAGGATGAGCCAGCCAGGGTGCAGTATAGCAACAATGAAACATACAACATTCCACTAGTTCTTTGATGCTTCCTCTCCACCCAACCCCCCACACTCCTACCCCACTATCATGACCCCAGTTCCATGTTACAAACCCAGCTAGACCAGAGCATGTACATTGGTACAGGTAAGTACTCAACACACGGAATCCAGGACAGATAAACCTCTCAGGAACAATAATGGGAGTAGCGAGATCATGAGGATAGGGGGAAGGTGGGGAGAAAGGGGAACCAATCTCAATGATCAACGTATAACCCCCCCACCTCTGAGGGGGACAAACAACAGAAACATGGGTGAAGGGAGACAGCAGATGGTGTAAGATATGAAAATAATAAAATTTATAATTTATCAAGGGTTCACGAGGACGGGAGGGTTGGGGAGGGAGGGAAAAAAGAGGAGCTGATACCAAGGGCTCAAGTAGAAAGAAAATGTTTTGAAAATTATGGTGGCAGCATGTATGCAAATGTGCTTGATACAACTGATGTATAGATTGTTATAAGAGCTGTAAAAGCCCCCAATAAAATGATTTATAAAAATTTTTAAAGAAAAGGTCATGACGAAGAAATAGAAGAATGCTACCAGTTTCAGTTTTGTATTGATCAAACATACAATCAAGACCCAGGGATAATTCTTTTTTATTTAAATGTAAAACTTGGAAACAAAGAGGAAGGTATAGTAGTAAGAATTATGACCTTGGTGATAGAAATAAAACTAGAGATTGCATGATAGAATTTTGCAAGATCAGCAACTTCTTCATTGCAAATACTGTTTTTCAATAACATAAACTGAACCTATATACATGGACTTCACCAGATGGAACACACAGAAATCAAATCGACGACATATGCGCTTACTATCAGCAGCCAAATTGAGGTCAAGGCTGACTGTGGAACAGACCACCAATTTCCCTTATGTGAGTTTATGTTGAGGCTGAAGAACATTAAAATACCATATATACTTGAGTAGAAGCCAGCACGAATATCAGCTGAGGGACCACAAAAACTGCACTTAAAATGTGCTGAAAAACTCAGCTTGTCCGCGAGTATATACGGTAAGTCCGCAAGAGCCAAAACACAACCTTGAGAATATTCCACATGAATTTTGAGAACATCGCAAGAACAGATTTGATGCATTGAATGCTAAGGACAGAAGACCTGGTGACCTTGGAATGGCATTGAGAATATCATACTTGAGGAGAGCAAACGGCCTTTGAAAGACCAGGAAGAAAGAAAACAGCAAAGTCAACGTCAGAAGAGACTCTGAACCTTGCTCTTTCAACAATGGATTCCAACTCCATGAAGAGAAACAAAGAGCTCATGGGTTGGGAGCAGTCAGACACTCAAGCCAGATTTGGAAGAGGACATGGAACAAGGGATCTCATCGGTGACATCTGATGAATTTTGGCTGGAAAATAGAAAAGGGCAGAAAGATGTTGTCTTGTGTTTTTAGTGTGCAAGGGAATTTGACTGTGTGGATCATACCTTTGGATAACCTTGGAAATGAGAATTCCAGAACACTTCATTGTGGAAACTGTGCACAGACCAGGAGGCAATTGTTCAAACAGAATAAGAGAATATTTCACGGTCTTAAAATCAGCAAAGATGTGCATCAGGGTTGCCTCTTCCCACCATGTTTATTCAATCTGTATTGAATCATTGACAAATAATCCAGGAAGATGGGCTATGGAAAGAAAACTGTGGCATCCGTGTCAGAGGAAGGATTAGTAACAACCTGCGACATGCAGAAAACCCAGCCTTCCTGGCTGAAAGCAAGGCGGACTTGAAGCACTTGCTGATGAAGATCAAGATCAGAATCAGTGTGGATTCTGAGTCAGTGTGAAAAACTCAAAATCCTCACAATGGGACGAATGAACACCATCGCGATAAACAGAGAAAAGATCGAAGTTGTCAAAGGATTTCGTTTGGCTCGGATTCACAATAGATGTTCAGGGAAGCAGCAGTCTAGAAACCAAACGGCACATTGCGTTGGACACCTGTGCAGCACCACCGTGCTGTAAGAGCAAGGATGCCAGCCTGGGGACTACGGTACCCCCGATCCGAGCCATGGCCTCCTCAGTCACCTCGGAGGCTCGTGAACGCTAGACTGAAGAAGAAAGGATGCCTTCGCATGACAATGTTGGTGAAGAACATTGAAAGCACCATGGACTGCGAGAACCACAAACAGAGCAACTAGAATGCTCCGTCAAAGCAAGGATGCCAAGGTTGTCTCCCGTACGGGAGAGACTAGTCCCTCAAAAAGAACCTCAGTACTTGGTAAAGTAGAAAGTCAGGGGAAAGGAGGACTCCCCTCAAGAACATGGACTTACATACACAGTGGCTGCAGCCGTGGGTCAAGCGTCACAACTGTGAAGGTGGTGGAGGCCCTGGCGGGGTTTCGTTCGGTTGTACTGAGGGTCACGGTCAGTTGGAACCAACTCAAGAGCACCCAAGGACGACAGCAATTCATCACAATCCCGGGCTCGGATTGAGTCGTCACAAAGTGACTGGGGAGACCTGCTGCTGAAGACAGTGAGGTTCAGAGAGGGTGAGGGGTTGGCACAAGGTCACATAGCATGTCCGTAGCCGAGCCAGGACCTGAATCTAGGCTGTGTCATTTGATATGTGATCCTTACCTTTGGACTTGTGATCAAGATCAAGTGTATTCACCTGAACGTTAAGCTATTCCTGAATCGTTGAATGAACACTTTCCGTGAGTGAGTAATGTCAATGTCCTTACAACGCCTCACAGCCTGAAAGACTGGCAATGACCATGACAGGACGTAGAAAATGACTACAGCAGGAGGGCTTTGGAGAGCGCGAGAGGAGGGAGAACGGGGCCCAGACCGGGGACCAGGAAGGTTTTCACGGAAGGGCTGGCTGGACGGGAAGACAGCCTAAGAAGGGATGAAGGAGATGACCTTCATATAAAAGAAAAGGGCAGGAGCAAAAGCGTAGACCCCAAGGGTGGGCAGATGCTTGACCTTGGTTCTTGAGGGAATGTGGAACCAGAAGACTATAGGTGTGATCCTCTGTTAGGTGTGAGTCCATGTCTCCGGCCCCTAGAGAGATACAGAGGAAGTGCACAGGCCTGGATCAGGTCTGGACCCAGCTCCCGGTCAAGGACTTAGTTATTTGCTGAGTTGCAACTCCACTGTGACCGCCAGTTTTCCCATCAGCAAAAGGGGCCTTTGCAAACCTTGGCCCAGCAATGTCAGAGGAGATGAGAGGTGGTACCGCAAAGCCTCTGACGCCAGTCCTGACTCCTAGGAAACCTTCGACATGAGGGCGCTTCCACTGCCTTTCAACCCTGCACACCCGGAAAGGTGGCTTTGGACGAGGACCTGGAGCGGATGCTGTTTGTGGTCAACCTGGGGACCATTGGCCCCATGGAGAACGTGACCATCTTCGTGAGCACCTCCTCCGAGCTCCTGACGCTGCCCAGCGGGGCTGTGCGGGTCCTGCTACCTGCTGTCTGTGCCCCCACCGTGCCCCAGTTCTGCACTGAATGTGCTGGCGCGAACACCCAACAGTCCCAAAGGTAAGAAGCCCCTGCCCAGACCAAGGCGGGCATCTGAGAGGGGCGGCGAAGCCAGCCAGGTGAGGCCAGAGGTATGTGGGGCTCTGGAGCTAGAAGGTGAGGCTCGGCCCCATAGTTGTCATAGCTCCACCCCACTCACCTTTGGTAGCGTACTTAGCAAACCCCTTGACGTGCTCCTGTGTTGCTATTGACAGAAGTCCTGGGGTTTGGCCAGCTTGGGGTCAGAATTTCCAGGATTTCTTGTTTAATTCACCCAAGAGGTATTTTCTGAGTGCCTGCTATGTGTTACACAGTGGGCTAGGTGCTAACAAAAAACACCTCACTGCCATCAAGGCAACTTTAACTCATAGCAACTCTATGGAACAGAGTAGAACTGCTCCCTGGGGTTTCAGAAACTTTCCATCTTTCCATGAGTAGAAAGCCTCATCTTTCTCCCAAGGAGCGGCTGGTGGTTTTGAACTGCTGACCTTGCGGTTAGCAGTCCGACATGGACCCCATGACATCACCTACAGAAAAGTAGGGTGAAGGAAAAGTTCATTGGTTGAAGAGTATAAAGTGGGTTCAGGGCGGGCAACACATTTTAGGAGGTGTGATGTTTCAGCTGAGACCTCGGGGATGAGGAGGATGTAGGCATGGAGGAGCATTCCCCTTGGGTGAAGAGCAGCAGAGGCCAAGGTCCTACGATAGCTAGGATCAGAGAGGAACTGAAGCACGGGCACTGTGAGATGCAGGGTTCTCACCAGGGCAGAGAACATTGGAGAGGAGCCAATCAAAGGCCAGGCTGAGCTACAGGGTAATCAGAGCCAGTCAGGACCAATACCCAGACAAGCCCAGCCCCAGGACAGTTGGCTTGCCTGCACTCCCTGGTGGGGAGCAAAGGAAAGCATGCCTGGGGTTAAGATAAGGCTCCACCATGTCCCAGCCAAGTCGGAGGACAAAAGAGGACGAGTGTGCCACTTGTTCGGCACTTACTGCCTGCAGGTGACATCCTTTGAAGTCTTGTGTAGTACCATCGGAGTGATGTACATTTAAAAAATCGGTTCCACCACATCTTAGTACCATTTTTAGTACAAAAGTAACACATTTTTGGCTGATTATCAGTTGAACTGCTCTTCTCCCCTCCCCTCTCTGGCATGTGTTACAATGCAGTGACTCTCCAGGAAGTGGTGCCACATGCATCCTGTAGGTCCCGGCCCCTGTGCTGGGGCCCCAGGGATGGCAGGGGAGCTTGTATATACTGGGATGAAGAGCCAGGGACATGGTGGTGTCAGCAACCTCCCCTGGAGATCATCCTGGAGGGACCACCTTAGTCACCTCACAAATAGATGTCAAGCACCTGGGATGTGCCCGACACGGTGCTGGGTGCTGGCTGCTGGGAATAGAGCGGTAAACAAGACAAAGTCCCTGACATTTAAATGGGGGACACAGACAGACCATTGAGAAACCCACCCATCTGCAGGTAACAAGTCAGGGGATCAGCTCTGTGAAGAAGGCACTCCAAGGGACAGAAGGGACGAGTAGGGTAGGTACTATTTGAGATTAGGCAGCATTTGAGGCCTGGCCTGAATGAAGGGAGTTAGCCACGGGAATGCCTAAAGCAGTGGTTCTCAACCTTCTTAAGGCTGCGACCCTTTCATACAGTTCTGCATGTGGTGGTGACCCCCCACCATGAAATTATTTTCATTGCTACTTTGTTACTGTCATTTTGCTACTGTGATGAATCTTAGACCCCTGTGAAAGGGTTATTCGACCCCAAAAGGGGTCACAACTCACAGGTTGAGAACCACTGGCCTAGAGGAAGGCATTCTGGGTAGAAGGAGCAGGGAATGCCAAGCCCTGAGGCGGCAGCAGGCCTTATGTGTTGGCGAAGCGGCAGGAAGGCTTGCTCAGCAGAGGAGGGAGCCAGAGAGGGAGAGAGCCATCACAGGTCATGCAGGACTGTGAGGGTGGGGTGAAGCCTCCGGTAGGCACAACAGAGAAGTTGGGGGGGCACACCAGTCTCAGCCCAGGGAAGACCAGCCTTGCGTTGCCTTCCGGAAGTGCTGCTTCGGAGAGGCAGGTCTTTGCAGGGCTGGGGGCCACCAGGACCTCGGTGGATTGGGAAATAAGAGACTTGATGGGTCCTGGGGCTCCGGGGCTGCCTCTGATAAGCTCCTTCTTGACCCTTCCAGCAGGCAGCTTGATAATGATGCTGTCCGTCAACTCTCTATGGATGTCAAGGAAGCTCAGATGAAGGACATAAGAAAGAGTTTTAACATAATGCCAAATGTCAGTGAAGTTGAGGGGCTCACCACTAGTCCAAGGAGAAAGTGAGACTAGGCAAGGGGAAAAGCCACGCGGTGGTTCACCCAGCGGTCCAAGAGCAGGGCTTCCTAAGAGCAACAGGGACATGGACAAGGGTGGTGGTGGTGTTTTTGTGACTGCAGGGAGGTGAAGGCGGTCTAGTTGTCTCTCACCTGGAGAGCAAGTGCAAACAAGCGTGTGTTCACATCAAGGAACCTGTTCCCAGACAGCCACGTGGACAGAGCTTAAGAACAATGCTAAGTGGGGGAAAGGACAAAATGAAGGAGCTTTGTAAGCAATACAACCTTGTCCCTTAAAAGACCACCCCATCCAAAGGCCACCTGTGTTTTACGAGGACACGTGGAGGCCCCGGGGAGCACAAGCAAGTAGCACTGACGATAAGGTAGGCAGTTCAAACCCAACTAGAGGCACATAGGGAGACAGGCCTAGAGATCTGCTCCTGAAAATCCACAGACTGGAAACCACCACCCCACCCCACCACCCCCCGGTGCATGGCTCTACTCGGCACACATGGGGGGGGGGCAACAAGAGTCAGAATCGACTTATTACTACGTGCATGTTGAAAGACGGCTAGGAGGCATGTTGGAAGGAGTGCCTGTTCAGAGGGAGGAAGAAGGTACGGAATCAGGGATGGCAAGGTGACAACAAAGGGGAGGGGGCGGGGGCTGAGAAATTGCAGCATGTGTCAGACACTGCCAGGCACACACCCATGTGATACTCAAGGGAAAGGCATAAGCCTTCTCCCCGTTCTCAGTGGCTGAGGCAGCCTCGGCACAGAGGAGAGGCACTTGTCCAAGGGCTGGCAGCTCTCCGAAGCGGTGAGGATTCTAGTTCTGCCAAGTCCTAGTAGCGTGACCTTGACCTACTCACCGCACCTCGCTGAGCCTCAGTGTCCCCGTGTGGAAAATGGGGCCATGATGCCTTCCTCTGGGAGTCCTCATGAGAGCGACATGAGCACTGTGCATGGTGCCAGCCCATCCTGGGTGCTCCACTGAGGTGTCTGGGCCTTACCTGGGGGCAGGTGGGTGTGGGAGAGGAAGGAGCTGGGTGTGGGGGGAAGCCCTTCAACCCCTTTGATGGGCTGGGCCTAGAGATTTCTAGGGTTGCCCGGGACCCACCATCCCCTCCCCATCTTCCCACCCTTGGCCTCCTGCCTATGCCCTGGCCACCTCTTCTCTCCTCCTCTCTGGTCCCTTCCCAGCAAAGACGGGCATTGCTTCTGGGCCCAGACCCTAGACTCCTGCAACCAGCTGGGCCTGGCGAGTCTTCTGGACACTGAGGTCTCCAACCCCATGGAGTACGAATTCAACTTCCAGCTGGAGATCCATGGGCCGTGCCTGCTGGCAGGTGAGGAGAAGCTGCCCAGACCAGGGCAGGTGCTGAGAAGGCTTGTGGTCCCAGTGGGAGGAGGACCTCAGACTGCAAGTTGCCAGGGCAGAGAGAGGAAGGGGCAGACAAGGCAGCCAGCTGGCCTGGACAGAGGAAACCCCAAATCAGAGGGAGTTTCAAGACCCCCCCTACTTCTACGACTCCAACAGCAACCCCAAAAGGAGCCCCCAGGGGGTCCGTTTTTAAAGCCTCCCCCACCCCAATGGCTTCTGGGAGGAGTTTCCATCAAGGAATGGAATAAGAGCCTCAGTCTCTAAGCTGCTTCCTGGCTCACCCCGTGTTTGAACTCAGAAGCACGCGGGAAGCTTTCAAATCGCTGATGCCCAGACCTCCCCCCAAAGATTCTGAGGACATAGCCGGGGGGTTGGCTCAAAGACTGAGCTCCCCGCCATCTCATCAATCCTGACTCAGGGTGGCTCTGGGACAGGGTCAAACTGACGGGAGTAGGAAGCACTGACCCCGCGGTTAGTGGCCCAGCTTGCAACCACTCCGCCACCAGGCTCCCTGTTTAGAAATAGTTACAAGCTCCCCAGGCAGCTTTGTGCACAGCCAGGGCTGAGAACCATTGCCCCAAGGGTTCTCCCGCACAGCCCACCCAAGGTTTCACCAGGGCACGAGGACTCTGGGTTCTCGTTAGAGAGCCTTGTCCCAGAGCAGCGT
>NW_022111357.1:24906926-24924265 GCF_000313985.2 Echinops telfairi | reverse complement strand
CCCCCCAGCCACTCTGTGGGAGAAGCGTGTGTCCATCTCCTCCCTGAAATCTACAGCCTAGTAAGTCGCACGCCACAGTTCTACTCTGCCCTCCAGGTCCGACACTCCACCAGACTGCAATGGGTTTAGTTTGAGTATCTGAGTCCATCTTGCTCAGATGGGGAAACTGAGGCCCAACGAGAAGAAGAGACCGGTGCATGGTCAGGAGCCACTTAGGAAGTCCTGCTGGAGCTGAAGTGCCACCCACCTCCGGCCTGGTTCTCAGCGTTCCGCACCAAGCCACCCCTCCACCACCATCTCTCCTTGATTTTCTGTGCTGCTCAGGGGTAGAGAGTCCCACCCACGAGATCCGCGCCGACGCCGCCCCGTCTGCCCACTCAGCCAAGAGCATCATCATCACCTTGGCCAACAAGCACACTTTCGACCGGCCCGTGGAGATCCTCATCCACCCAAGCGGTAGGGTGTACCAAGGGCTTATCCCTTCTAGCCTCCCCCAGAGACAGACAGTGAGTCCCTCCCAGCTGCGGGGTCATCCTCTGACTGCAGACTGCGTTAAACAGCCCAGGGTGTCTGTCCCTCTTTCTGTTGGGACTCCTACCACCTGGGTAGAGCCTGTCCCAAGCCAAGACCCCTGCATCCCTTCACTCCACCACAACGCTGAGTGAGTGTCTTCTCTCCTCTGCAGAACCCCACCTGCCACATGTCCTGATGGAGAAGGGGGACATGTCCCTGGGAGAGTTTGAGCAACACTTGAAAGGGAGAACAGATTTCGTTCGCGGAACGAAGAAGGACCACAGTGCAGAGAGAAAGGTGAGAGTGACCAGAGCAGGGCGCCGATGGCGGCGGGGCAGGGCGGCACCGGGGAGGGACCTCATCTTCGCTGAGCCTGGAGGAGACTGAGACTAGGGAGGGACTTGCCCGTGTCACACAGCAACTAGGGGCAGATCCTGGATGAGAAGTGTCTGTCGTCCAGGGTTACCCTCGGTGTTCCGGGGCCCCGCGGGGAGGGCACATGGAGAAAGGGCTTCCTGGTGGAGCAGTCTGTGGGCTGTGTCCTCCAGCTTCCGGTCAAGTCGTCTTTGCCGAGTCCCGGCTTCAACTCCCTCTAAGGTCCTGCTGACGTTAGGTGCTATCGAGTGGGCCCCTTATCGTGGTCTCCCTTGGACAACAGAACAAAACCCTGATGGTCCTGTGCCAGCACAGAGATTGATCAGGGATAAGATGGTTGTGGGCCTCAGGGCTTTCATTGGCTGATTCAAAGATCACCAGTCCTTTCTTCCTCGTCTGAAAGCTGTTCAGCACCATAGCAACACACAAACCACAGTGACTACACTTGAGGTCGATGGCTGGGACTTGAACCTGGGTCTCCTGCATCAACGGCAAGAATTCTACCGCGGAACCACTGATGCCTCCTTCCAAAGTGCCAACGCCAAGCAAACTTCAAGGCTAGTGGCAGAAGCAACCCGGGTCTTCTCCAGACTACTCCAGCCTCAAGGACACTAAAGCCGGGTGCCTTCCCAGTTTCATCTTCCCCTCCTGGGCCTCCTTGTTCCCACCTTCTAAGTGCGATCTTTGCTCTCCCACCGTCTGTGAGCCTGGCTCGCCATTATGTAAAGAAGAGAGGCAGAGCAGGAATGGCTGAGAAAGGTCCTTTCCCTCCACACATCCTCCCCATCCCATGGTGCTGAGGAATCAGAAGACCTGGCAGTGGGGGTGGGGGGGACCAGAGGGTTAGAGGGGGGCTAGAAGTCTGAGCCAACAGCCACAATGTGCACTCAGCACCCCTCCCCACACATATCCCTCCCTGCACACTGCCAGATGCCGAGTGCCAGGATGGGTTTAGAAACGATAACACTCTTTGTTTCCTTGGCCCCATTTTTAGATGAGATCACTGAGGCCTGGCGGTGATAATGCAGACATAACTCATGAGCTGGGGAAGCAGGCAGGGGGGCGGTGGCCGGGCCCGTGGTTATCCTGTGGGTTGAGTTTGGTGACAATAAGGAGAAGGAATTAGAACAGGCCACGTGGTAGCAGTTCCGCTGGGTTTGTGTCCTCTCTCACTCCCTGCTGGCCCAGCTGGTGGTAGGGGGAGGGGGGTGGTGAGGTGGGAAGCAGACAGGAGATGACAGATGACAGTGCTCCTGTCACCTCCCACTGGAAGCACACCCCCTCCCCGAGCTGACCCGTCACCCAGAGGAGTCAGCTGGGAGAAGAGGCTGGAGCCAGGTTCTCAGAGTGGGGTGTGGCCATGCCAGGGGCGCCCCTGAGCCTGGAGAAGCGCAATCTATGGACCAGGGGGCGGGGATGGCATCCTGGGCCTCCCAGGCCTGGGGTGGGCTGCCCTGCCTGCTGAGCCTGAAATCAATTAGCTCTGGGACTGCTGAGGCAAACGAGAATTAATTTGCCACCTTGGGTTGCTTATGCAAATGGCCCGTATTCTTGTGCGCCCATGCGCTGCTGAGATACTAGCAATGGAGCAGCAGCTGCGGCGGCGAAGTGATGAGTTTATTGTCATTGGAGCCTGGACCCGGGCACTCGCTGCCCCTTCCATGTGGACACCAGGCTCCCTGAGGTGGCTCCTCTCCCTAGCAGACGGGCTGCTGCAGCCCTGGTTTTCTTCAAGAGTTGGGGCTGGGAGGTGGGAGGCAGGTCCAGTGGCTTGTGGCAAAGGAGATACATGTGGGAAGGAGACAGGGGTTGGTTAGGGAACAGCCAGAGGACAAACATCCATTGGGAGGAGGGGTGGGGACAGCTGTCAAAGACCGTGACTCAGCAAAGCCAGGGCCAATGGCCCAGAGACACACCGTACAAAGGACAGAGATGCGATGACACAGAGAGGCAGCAAGACTGAGCTAAACCTCACATGCAGGGCCAGTGTCCAGTCAAGACTCCCACCGGCTCATTCCCTCATTGATTCACTCAACAAACACCAAGTGGCCAGTGGGTGTCAGGTCCCCTGCTCAGCATCAAGGTTGCAGCAAGGGCACCTTCTTGCCCTCGTGGTGCCTACTGTCCCCAATGGGAAGCTGGACATAAAGTGACCAGATGAGCGAGATCAGTGCAGGAAGGGAGGAGCACAAGCAAGCCTGGTGGGGAGATGGGGTGATGAGTGACCAGGCGGGGCTGCCCTTGTGCCAGGTGTTTAGAGAGAGACCGTCTGAGAAGGAGACCTGGCAGAGGTAAGAGCTGTGAGTCCCAAGCACAGGATGTGCAAAGACATGAAGCCAAGTTGGAAGAGTTGGACATGAAGCAACCTGTTGGAGAGAGCATCCTGTGTGCCGGTGGAGGCGTCGGGAGCAGGTGGGCACAGAGAGGTGGACAGGTAGGCAGAGTCCAGGTCACAGAGGGCCCTGTGAGCCTTGGTGTACAACATGAGCAGTCTCAAGACCAGGGCTGCTCTAGCCACAGGGGGAGGAGAGTGGAAGGCAGGCCCAGGAAGAGGCTACTACAAAGCTCTAGGCACGAGAGGACGTGGTCCTCCATGGGTGGCGAAGTGCCCACGGGATGCCTTTGGGGTAAAATTGACCATCCCTTGCCAACAGATGAGAGGAGAGTTGGGGGGCAGAATCAAGCACAGCTCCCAGGTTTGGAGTTTGAACAGCTGGGTGGGGGGTGATGTCATCTATTGAGATAAGGAAGAGACCCAAATAGATATGGAGAGTCGAAAAACCCCGGATGTGCACCCAGAGAGCAGGTGAGAAGGGCATGGTGTCTGCTTCAGTGTGCAGTGAATCCTCCCCTGTCCCAGCCTCTCTGAAAACCACAAATCCAACACAAACCAACCCGTGGCCATCAAGTCTATTGGGACGCATAGCGACCTGACAGGACATTGTAGACCTGCTCCCCTAGGGATTTGAGGCTCTACATCTCTAGAGGAGCAAAGCCACTGAAAAGCCATCGGGAGCTCAGACGGTCAGCCCTCTCTGTTAGTAAGAGAGGTTCCTCAGCCCAACGTTAGTCCTGCAAATGCAAGAGACTAGGCGTGCCCTGCCTTCAAGGCTCGCCAAGGAGAAGGAAGGCAGAAACACCGACACAAAGCTGCCAGGCAGCCTGGGAAGCACTGCCTCACCCCCCACCCCAGTAGCAATCGGGGCAACAGGAGCAAGCGAATTCCCTACTGGGAATTCTCTGCTGGCAGTGGGCTTCAGAAACACTGCATCGAATCCACACAGCAACTCTAGGCACTCTGTCCTCTGGCGTGCTTTCACCGATGAGAAAACCGAGCCCACCTGGAAGACGGGGCAGGCTTTCCAAAGAGGTCAAAGCTGGGGGATGAGTAGGATTTATCAGTGAGAGAGCACCTATGCACGGGAAAACAAAATTCACTGCAGGGCTGCACCAGAGCAGGAAAGGAAGGTGTCCGGGTAGTGCAGTGCAGATAGCGAACACCCTCGGCTGCTAACCAAAGGTTGGAGGTGCAAACCTACCCAGAGGGGCCCCGGGAGAAAATCCTAGTGATTTGTTTCCAAGAAGTCAGCCCTGGCCCTGCTCTTGTTTCCAAGAGCAGTCTGGCCCTGACACACGCGGGGTCGCTTGGAGTTGGAATCCACCTGATGGCTCCTCAATGGAGGGGCCCCTGGCGGGGCGCGTGCCAGGGGCTCCCTCAGATGCGCTCCCTCAGTTCCTCCTGGGAAGCACATGGAAACTGGCCCAGAGAAGGGCTGGCCAGGATCACACAGCTGGAGGGTGGCAGAGGTAGGATTTGAAGCCCAGCCTCTGCAGCGCCACTGGCCGCTGCACTCCCTGCCCGTCCAGCAACCACGGGCATCGGGTCCGGTCCATGGGAAGTCTCCCGTGCAGCGTACAAGTGGATCTTGATCAGACTCACTAAGTCATGGGGGTGCTGGGGCGGGGGCGGCGTGTGGCCCAGGAGCCCTCGGCTGTCCAAGTGAGAGGGTGACCCTGTCTCCTCCAGACAGAAATCATCCGGAAGCGCCTCCACAAGGACATTCCCCACCATTCCGTCATCATGCTCAACTTCTGCCCCGACCTCCAGTCTGCCCAGTCCAGCCTGAGACAGACCCACGGCGAGTTCATCTTCCTCATTGACAGGAGCGGCAGCATGAGTGGGACCAATATCCTCTGCGTCAAGGTACCTGCTCGGGGCTCCTTTCTGTGGCTGTGAGTGGCCAGGGAGTCCCTGCCCACCCATGGCCACCTTAGGCGTGACATCCTCATCCCGCATCATCCGCACCCTCCCCAACAGGTCCAAGCCCATCTTTGGGACTGTGGCACCTGTCCAGGCGTTTCCTTGGGCTCCTGTAGAAGGGGATGCTTTAGATAGCAGAGACCGACTGGCTCCCCTTTCTGCAGGCCACTGGTTCAAACGCAGGGTGTCAACAGGGCCAGGTTCTCTCTTGGGCTCTGGGGGAAGATCCTTTCTTGTCTCTTCTGGCTTCGGTGGCCCCAGGCAATCCTTGGCCCGCAGCCAAAGCAGAACGGTGCTGTGCTACCTGTTTGCTTTCTGTCTCTGTCTCCTCTCCACCTCTTTAGAGACATCATTTGATTGGATTAGAACCCGCCCTATTCCACTCTGAGCTCCTGTTAACTGAGCAATACCTTCCAGGGCCTGATTTCCAAAGAAGTTACTTTCTCAAGTATCAAGGATGAGACATATAACATACCGTGGGGAGACACAGTTCAATCCCCCAGGCTCCGGGGGACATTGGCTGTGCTCCCCCAGCCTGGGTTCCTCGCACTTTCTGTTCCAGGGAACGTTTTACCTTGCCTGAACAACTTGCCTCGATGAGGATCCATGGTAAAGTGAAACGGTGAACAATTCTGCTGTCAGTCCAAACAGATGCCTACACTCAGCTCACTCCCAAAATAAAACCCCAAGAGAGGTGTGCACGGAGGTAGAACAGTTGTCCCTTTACAAGGAATGAAGTAGCCTATGGCTGCCCTTGACAGTCTACAAACTCGGGTTGTTCGCCTAAAATACACATGGGGTGGGGTGGGGGGCTAGAGAGAGAGAGAGGAGGAGGGAGACTAACAGTTGCTGAGGGACAGCTATGTGTCAGATACTGTGGGAGGCATGGAACCACACAACTTGGTATTTCGTTTGGACAAAAATCCTGTGAGGTTGGTGCTATCAATGTCATTTTCCAAATGGGAAAACTGATCCTGAGCGTTTCAGTAACCTACTCAAGGTTCTGCAGCTCGGTCTCAGATTACATATACATCTGGCTGATTGTTCCCACCACCATACAGTAGCTGTTAATTTACATCAAGGAATATGTAATCTAGCAGGAGAGATTAGGGTTAGCTTCTTGTGGCTGAATGTGAAGTCAAGGTCTGAGTTTACTAAGAATGACACAACTCACCAACAGGCATTGGATGGAACATTCTGTTATACAGAAACAGAGCAAGGTCAGGTTGAATCGTGAGTGTCAACCTCCCATGGCCAGTCGGTCACTCCCCACAGCAGCTGGCACAACAGGAATCAGGAGAGAAGAGTTAGATGACCTTGCGATGCCAAGTATCCCCTCAGGTTTTTTAAGGTTGGGTTTTACTTTGAAGTATACAAGATGTCATCATTTCTCAGCCTTTTGGCTAAGATCAAGTATAGTATGCAGAAGACTCCTTAGGCCACTTGACACTGGGATGTAGGACTCCCAGGTACCATTTTCCCACCTCTGGCCCCAGTCAAAGGAAGGCTTGCACTTGGGGAGCTGTCCACAGTTCTGGAGTGCTGAACCACTCCTCAAGCCTGTGTCCCATTCCATTGGCATCCTCCCCATACTCACTGCCAAGAGTCAATACTGACCCTCTGTGTATTTCTGAGACTGCAACTGTTTACGGGAGTAGAAAGCCCACTCTTTCTCCCACGGAGCCTCTGGTGGTTTCGAACTGCCAACCATTCGAACTGAGTGACCACTCCACCACCAGGGCTTAGAAGCTGCAGAGTTTCCAAGGTTGTCAATCTTTATGGAAGTAGAATGCCACATCTTTTACCTCAGAGTGACTGGTGGGTTCAAACTGCCAGCCTATGGGTTGGCAGCTGAGTGGTTGACTACTGTTTATGTCACCAGGGCTCATTCAGCCCTATTTATCCACAGCCTTACCAACTCAGGATGGACCGTGGACCCCAAGCCCCCCTGGTGACTAGTTGTCATTGAGTTGACTCCATCCGAGGACCTGATGTGTGACAGAAAGGATGGTCTGCTGGCCCGGCGCCATCTTCGTTGATGTATTCGAGTCCACTTTTGTGGTTATTGCACCAATCTGTCTCCCTAAGGAAGTTTCTCTCATTTTCTCTGATCCTCTATCTTACCAAACATTGTGCCCTTTCCTGGCGATTGGTCTTTGCCAGTGACATGTCCAAAATTAGCAAGCCCAAATTTCACCATTCTTGCTTCCAAGGAGCATTCTGCTAATATTTCTCCTATGACTGCTGCATCTGTTTGCCTAGCAGCCCAGAGTCTATTTAATATTCTTTGCCAACTCCACAGTTTGAAGGTATCAATTCTTCTTCTGCCTTCCTTTCTCATTAGGCAGCTTCCGCACGCATGTGAGATGATTGGAAAGATTATGGCCTGGGTCAGACATACCTTAGTCATCAAAGTGACATCTTAGCTTTTCCAAACATTAAAGGTAGTTTTGCAACACATTCTTCCAATGCAATTACCCAAATATGGAAATTGAGTCCCCAAGGGTCTAATGCTTTTCCCAGTCGCACGGGGCTGCTGCGGGAGGCAGAGTTCTCTTGATTCGATGTTCTGTTTTGTTCTTTCATTGCTGGCTGGGGAGTGTGAATGCTCCTCCATTCAACAAAGCCCTCCTCTCTGGTTATGCCATCCCCGCCGCTGGCATAGTGGAGAGACCAGATGGGAAATAAGCAGCCGGGGCTTTAGGACCACCTCTGCTACCAATTGGCTGTGTGACCTTAGACCGGTTTGATTCTCAACTCTGGGCCTCCTTTGTCCCTTCTGTGACATGGGAGGAAAGAATGAATTAAGGGAGGCCAAACACACATCACCCGATGCTCAGCTCCCCTGTCACAAGACCAGGTAAACAGCAATAATGGATCCTAACCTTTTTTCTTTTTTTCCTTCGTCGGCCTGAGCTCATTATCTGTTATCTTTCTCATCTCGGTGTTTCCAGAAGCTGCTGCCAGCTGAATGGAGTTGCTTTATGAGTGAAAATTCATTTCCGGAACTGAAAATCTTTCCAACCCTAACCCCTCCATTCCAGAATTCTCCAATGGCAATGTTCTCTGGGCTCCCGAGCAGTGGCCTTTCCCCTTGGACACTTTCAGTTTTGCCCTTCTAGCTCAAGGTCACCCCGGGACAAATGGCTTTGCATTGGCACAGTCCATGCTGCTGACCAGGCCCCTTTTAGAGCAAAGCACAGAAATGAGTCAGACCACACACTCTTTTCCCCATTGACGAGGGCCATTGGTGATGGTCCACTGGGTCCAAGTTTTAGGGGAAACTGGGCTTATGGATGTGAGGCTAAGTGGGAACTCAAACAACCCGTGCCAGAGGGCAAAGCTCGGACCATTTAATTTCCTACAGCTGGTCTCATTCTTCAGTTGCCACTTGCTGCCAAAACATGGCTTAAAAACAAATCCTAATAGGTGTGAGCAGAGACCATCTGTGTGGCTCCGCAGAGCCTCCTGCAAGTAAGAATATGCATCAGAGGCTAAGGGGACAAAGGGGGGCGGAGGGGGGGAGTAAGCAGCTATTGACTTTTGTAGAAAAACAACATGTATTGACATAAACAATAACCAAGCAAACGGGTGAATGTTGGCAGTGGGGGGTGGGGCGAGGGTCTGCAGCGGTGTGGAGCCTGAGGGCACAGGGTGTGAGAGTTACCGGACCCCGCTTCTTACAGTAGCTCTTTCCTTCTGGACTCTGGGGTGCAGCAGTTGTTTCCCCAGAGTCGTGCTGAGATTCCTGGGGTGCCAAGAACAGGGGCGGGGACCCTCATTCCAGGGCCGGGGGATGTGAATCAAGATTTCAGAGCGTGGTTTTGGAAGCCTTTGCCCTAGTCTGAAGTTGTGTGATCCAGCGACATTCCTTAACCCTTCTGGGTCCCCGTCTTCGTATCTGTGAAGTGGGGGTGATGATATTGAGAGAATGGCGTGTGCACGCATGACCTTATGCGATCTTCACAGTCCCACTTCAAGACAGACGCAGTGTGAGGCCCGTTGTATAGCTGAGGACCTGAGGCACGCCGTCATCGGGCTGGTAATGACAGCCATCTACTGAGGGAAGACTGTGTGACAGACCGAGGCTCAAAGGGGTGACAAAATTAGCTCAAGGTCAAGTGAGACATGGTAACGGTAGACGTTAAACCCAGATATGTTTAACTGCAAAGCATATTTTCGCAAGCACTTCTCTATAATACGAGGAGCTTCAGAAAGTGTGTGGGAAGATAGAGTTCAAAGATAACAGAGTTTTTCCACACACTTTTCGAAGCTCCCTTAGACTGTTATAGAGGCAAAATAAGAGTCTAACTACCAAGCTCTACCCCGTCTGTGAAGCACAGCAGTGGCTTACTGTTTATCATTGCGTATTATCAACACCACTGTCACCACTGTCATCTTGTGTCCACTGTCCCTCTTTGTCACGCCCCTTCCTTGCCCACTAAACCTTTGCCGTGGTCCCCTGAGGGTACGTGGTTAAATGGCTGATTCTTTCATTTTCACAGACTTTAGAGAAAAAAAATGACCTGTCTCTGAGTCTGAACTCCACCATTTACTTTCTGGGCACTCCCCGCACCTCTCTGTGCCTCCGTTTTCTTTTCTGTGAAGTGGAGAGAGCATTGTGCCTGCCTCAAAGGGTTGCTTTGTTGTGAAGGTGGTCTTAGGTGAATGTATGTGAAGCACAGCCCACATATCCAACAAATGCCAGCTGAAGAGACTGTCCCTGGGGGGTCGTCCCGAGATTACGATAGGTTATGTCTGATGCAAAGGGCCTGGAGGAGACGGGGAGCGGGTTCTACCATGTGACCCGGCCAGACCATGCTCCCCCTTAGATGTCAATGTTGCTTTGGCAAAAGAGAGCAGGTGCTCCGCCATCCGCCTCTCTCAAGGTCAGCGAGAGGTGCGATGGAACTGGAAGCCGCCACAGCACGGCTTTGAGAAGTCAGCCATGCTGCTGCACAGCCGGGAAGCTCAGTGGTGATGGCGCTGGGCCAGCCCTTGGTCAGCATCAGCACATGTCTTGAACCGGGGGAGAAAGAGATGCTGGATGCAGACAGGCAAGGACCTGTCTACAGGCTATTTCTGTTCCCCAATGAGAATGCTGGTGTGTGGTGACAAGGTTGTCTGTGACCCTTTTCCACTCCAACCCTGAATCCCCCAAATCCCTTTCTCTCCTTCCAGAATGCCATGCTGGTGGCTCTCAAGAGCCTCTTGCCCACCTGCCTCTTCAATGTCATCGGGTTTGGGTCCACATTTAAGACCCTGTTCCCTTCCAGTCAGACCTACAATGAGGTGAGGAAGGGTAAGGAGGCGAGGAGGGCTGAGACCAGGAAGGGGTGGGTGGTGGGGATCAGGAGAAAGAAGGGAGAAGAGAAGAGGAGGTCTCCCTAGGGCCTGCCTCAGAAGCGCCTCGCCAAATCCAACTCCAACTCTGTACAAAGACAGAGGGGCGAAGAGATACTCTGTTTAGGTCGTTTTCTGACATGCCCGTTTTCTGACACACACCCCACGCACGCACACACGCGCACACTTTTTCAAAGAAGAATTCACTGGACAAAGTATGTGAGTGCACAGAGAGAGGACATAGGCTAGACTTGCCACTCACCAACACCTCTGCTAAGAAGATGCGTGCCTAGTCGTGCCTAGTCGTGCCGAGTGGGTCAATGGGAGGGGAGGGACGGTGGATAAGTGGGTGGAATTTGGCAAAGAATTCAACTGAGAAACCTCAAACTACAAGGGGAAGCCAGGAGGCTATGGCCCCAGCAGCATGTCCAAAATTGGAGCATCCTACCTAGGTCTAGGAGCAGATAGGACAGAGGGAGGGAGGGAGGGAGGGAAGGAGGGAGGTGAGGGAAGGAGAGGAGAAGGGAAGGAAAAATCACTTTATGGGTTTTCAAAATGCAAAAATATTGTATATTGGTTGTCCCTAAATTTTTTAATTTGATATAAAAAATCAAATTTTTTAATTTAAAAAATCTCCCGTGGTTATATCCGCCAAGGAAATTAAAACACACACACACACACAAAAGGCTAGAAATACCTGGAGCCTTATTTCTATATACTGACTAGCATTTCTGATGGAAGAAGGATTAGACCTCACATATTCTCTGCACCCAACTTTCCTAATGCAGCCAATGCTCCAACTCCCTGCCAGCAAGCCGGTTCTGACTCACAGAGACCCTAAGGAGCATGGTAGAACTGCCTCGTGGGTTTCCAAGATTATAACTCTTTGTGAGAGTAGAAAGGCTTGTCTTTCTCCCACGGACCGGCTGGTGGTCTTGAACTGCTGACCAGATAGTTAGCAGCATCACTCTGAACCCCACACCATCAGAGCTCCATTCCTAACACAGTAGTCCATCATATTCCCATACCAATAAGTACTCATCAGAAAACAATTGTTAAGGTTTTTAACAATGTTTTGTTATGTAGGTGTTTGTGCTAGGTTTTGTTATGTAATAATAGGTAGTGACTTATTCAGTCCCCGCTGTTGAGCATTTAGGAGTCCTGGTGACGTTGAAAGTTCAGTGGTTCAAACCCTCCAGGAGGCTGTCTGCTCCTGTAGAGATTGACAAAGGCTCGGAAACTATAATGAGACATAATCCACGATGGCGGTGGGTTGAGTTGGGAATTTAGGCTATTGTCAATTTTTTCCCTATTAGGTCATCTTTGTAACAAAAATTCTGCATATTATTCCCTTGGGATAAATTCCTAGACTTGCTGAGACACAAGGTACATGTCCATTTCAAGACTTTTGATCTACGCCATTATGTTTAAATCCCTCTGGATCCTGGCTGTTGTAAGTCCCTTCCACTCCTGGCCATCAGAGTCAGCGGGGAGGACATATCCACTGAGACCCCACCGTTGCTGCAATAATGGCCACACCCAGCCAGTGGTCCTTGGCCACTTAGGCCCCACGAGGTTGGCCCAGGACAGAGGGAATTTAAAGCCCCGATCCGGGCAGTCATTTCCTCAAAGGGTCCTAGGAAGTTGGCTAATGTCAGATTCAGTACAAAGATGGGAGGCTGAAGATTTCTAGCCTGGAATTCTTTCCTCTATCCACCTCATCGGAAAAGGAAACTTTGCTGCTGGGGAATCAGGAGTGAAACCTCACCCAAGGGTGTTGATTTCATTTTTTCTAAGAAGAACCCACAAAGGGCAGTGGTGAGTTGATGCACCTCAGCTGGTGAAATTCGGGCATTGATAGGACAATATGATTGGGTGAGGTCACACCAAATGAGTGGGTGCCTCCTCTTCTGAGCCCTGGGCCAGAAATGCAATTGGGAACATAGGTCAACTCCATTAGGGCTGCACTAGGAGCCGGGGGAACATGGAGCGTATTCTCCAGATAGCTTAGAGTTTGCACCCCATAGGGTGACCCCCGGGGACTCTGTCCCTCCTGTGGCCCTTTCCCTGCAGGAGAGCTTGGCCTTGGCCTGTGATAACATCCAGAGAATGCGGGCTGACATGGGTGGCACCAACATCCTCTCTCCTCTCAAGTGGATCCTCCGGCAGCCAGTGCACCAGGGCCACCCACGGCTCCTCTTCCTGATCACAGACGGTGCCATCAACAACACCGGGAAGGTGCTGGAGCTGGTGCGCAACCATGCCTTCTCCACCAGGTCAGCCTGGGCTGAAGGCCCAGGGCTCCATCTTCCTGGACTACCCTGGGTTGGGGTGCCAAGGCCAGATTGAACTGTGGGGAAAGCCAGCGGGAGAGAAGACCCACAATTCCGCCAGTGCTTTGCTTTCAGGAGGGTGTGGGCTGACCTCAAAGCTTGCCTTCTCCCAGCAAAAGTTGAGGAGGAATGGTTGCCCAAGTTTCTACATATCTCCCTCTGAAAGCAGTCTGCCTAGCCTAGGAAGAGCAAGGCTTTCCTTCTGCTTTGCATGTGTCTGGGGTGGGGCCTTTGTGGGGTGTGTGTGTGTGTGAGAGAGAGAGAGAGAGAGTCAGTCCACTGATGGTCCATCCTCCTCCTCCTCCCTCATTTTTTGCCTGAGGGATTTGAGATAAATCTACCTTTTCCCATCAGAGCCAAAGATGGCCCAGAGGATGGAAGGACTAGACTCTCTCCTCCTCTCCGCTCAGGTGCTACAGCTTTGGAATCGGCCCCAACGTCTGCCACAGACTGGTACAAAGGCTGGCGTCTGTGTCCAAGGGCAGTGCTGAGTTCCTGGTGGAAGGAGAGCGGCTGCAGCCAAAGGTAGGTGAAAAGGTTCTACTCCCTTCTCGTGCTACAGCCTCTGAGGCCCAGGCTGGTCCTCTGCAAAGTCAGTGGTGGGACTGAGATTTCACCCCAAAACTGAGCTCTCCACTAAGCCACACTACACCCCAGGAAGAGCCAGAGAGGCATAGGTCACAGCTGGTGACCCCAGGAGCCAGATGCCTTGGTCTCCAGCCACTGGCTGGGCAGCATTGGGGACCCCGAAGGAGACCCTGCCTTTATAGATAAGGAGTTATTTGGGGGTCATTTCTAGGCAAGTTCTTGACGATTTCAAATGCTGGCTCAGAAGCACCTGAAGAGCCTAGAAGTCAAGCTTGTGTGAATGGCACAAACTAGCCCTGGTGTTGGCACAGTGTGCTGGGCTACCAGGACTAGGCTCAAACCTACCAGCTACTCCTCGGGAGAAAGCTGAGACATTCTCCTCCCATGAAGATGTGCAGTCTTGGAAACCCACAGTATCCCAGGGAGTCACTCTCAGTGGCTTGATTTCAGTGAGTCTGGGATCCAAATAAATTACTAAATCTCTGTCACCCTTAGAAAACCCGTGCGTCAGCTTGGCCTCTCAGGAATCAGACCTTGAGCTGAGTGCACGAGGGTTAATGGAGGATTTGACTACGGACTGAAGAATTTTGTCTATCAACCCCCCTCCCAAAAAAAAATGGAGAAAGGTAGAAAAGGTCTCGATCCATGCTGGGGTCCAAGGCCTGTTCAAGCCAGGAAGGAAAGCAGAATTGGGCAAGAACCTCAGAGTCCAATGCAGGTCTGACAAGGTCTCGGGCAACCCGACAGGGAGCTCTGGGTCAGGTTGTCCACGGCAGGAGTCTGTGTGTGACTGAAGTGGCCACCACTCTCCACCACAGTCTGGGGACTTCCAGCGAGAATCGGGGTGTTGGCTGGAAAGCTGGGGAACCAGAGACGTTACCTAATGCCATTCCTTGCAGCACAACGGAATGTCCTTTCTTTTCCTTTCTGTTCGAAGCCCACCAGTCTGTCACGAAAGCCCCCAGGTGTCCTTCAGCTCTCCTTGTCCTCCTTGGGCAGCCTCTCAGACCAATGCTGAGAGCTGATGGGTACGGACTCTGGGGGGCTTTGAAGGCGCTCCCCCATCTCTCACCCCAGCCCCGCCCCCACCTCTTTCTCATTCTCTCTTTTTAAAATTGATTCAGTTATATATATATGTATATTTTTTTAATTTTTCCCTTTTGTTTGTGAAATGTAACATGAACACAGAAAAGCACGTCCTATGTAGTGACACAGCTCATCTCACCAATCCCGTGACAGGGCCCCATCAACCAACCCTGCCCCACCACCCCGACCCCGAACATATGGTTCTTTTTATGTTCCTTCTCCCCGCCTTCCTCCCTCCTCACTGCCCTGCCCCTCACCCACCCACCCACCGACACAGCATGTCCTTCGTAAAGAAAGACTTAAGTGGCCTGCCTCCTAGACAACCACATCCCTAAGTCCCCTTCCCCCCATCTCTGCGGTGCTCCAGGAGAAGGCACCCTGAAAGAGAGATGTCAATCCACAGCTGTCAGTTATCGACCACCGACCACGTGGCAAGACGTCACAGAGCCAGCGTCTCAGACAATCTTCCCAACTGGGGTGAGAGCTGAGGAATACCAAACCCCCGTCACAGAAGGGGAAACTGAGGCCCAGAGAAACCAGTGCACTTCCTCAAGATCAGTCGCTGGCCTCTGCTTTGACACAAACGTTTCTGGGTGGTCTTGGGCAAGCCACAGACCCACGTTGGACCCCCGTGTTCTCCTCTGTAAGATGCTGAGCTCAGAAAAGATGACAGCAAAGGTCTGTTCCAACTCTGACTGTCTTGCAGTCTAGAGCTCGGGGGCATCGTGCTCACTGTGGGACAGGCCACCCCTAGGCTTCGTCCTTCTCCCTTCTCACACTGCCGCATGGCCACGCTCAGTGGACTCCATGCGTGTCATCCGTACACACCCCAGCTCATACGGACACCGACCCGTGTTCTGCTCCTGCCCAACAGATGGTCAGATCCCTGAAGAAGGCCATGGCCCCGGTCCTGAGTGATGTGACCGTTGAGTGGGTCTTCCCCGAGACCACTGAAGTCCTGATCTCGCCCATCAGCACCAGCTCCCTCTTCCCTGGAGAACGGCTGGTGGGCTACGGCATTGTGTGTGATACTTCTCTGTACATCTCCAAGCCCAGATCGGTAAGTTCCCTAGACATTTCTGGGATGCATGGGGGCCCAGAATCTATGCCCATAAAGCCATCCTTAGCTGGGATGATGTTGCTCCTGGCAGCTACAGACCAATGGGAACCAGGATGATGTTTGTGGGCCAGCGTTACCAGGCCCTGGACATCCCATCGTGGGGGCATGTTTTGGGTGGGTGCCGCCATCTCCATGTGGGGGGTCTCAGAATCTCTTCAGCAGAATAACGGGAAAATGCATTTAAAAAGCAGAGTCCACGCTCCAACCGAGGTCGAGCGAATAAGAATCCCTAAGGGTAAGGTCCAAGAATCTGCATTTGACATGATCTCCTCTTAGTAGCTCTGACACACACGTCACACCTCCTGAGATGCGCTTGTCTCCTTAGATAGGCCTGTGCTTCCTGCATTTGTGGAAACAGCTCCCTCTTAGTGGCATAAGTAAGGAACTTCTTGAATTCAGGCTAAAGCATGCGACACTGCCTGGGAAGATGTTTGCTCGCCCACCCTTCATCGCTAGTGTCCCATCGAAAGGTTTCCCAACTTGTTTTGCCCAGCAGAAACCATACGCTCAAATGCCTAGGGGGACCTGGCAGGTAGGATATGAATGCGATCAGTATATGTTTTTAAAGGTGCAAATGCCACGATGAACAGCCATGCTCACTGAGCTCATAACTGGCGAGAAACTAAGGGGTGGTGGAGAAGCAGCACATGGGGGGCCTATGTTCTGCCTAGACTGGGAAAATCCCGACTACTTGGCTTCCGAAATGATTGCCCTGTAGGAATGTGAGGGAGCCCCGAGTTTAATATGTTTCCAGTTCTCAAGGGAAATTAGAAATGTATGTGAGAGTGCAAAGTTGTTTACAATGAAGAACCATGATATGACCCAATTTTTTTATTTTTTTTAATCATTTTACTAGGGGCTCATACAACTCATCACAATCCATACATAGACCCAATTTTTTTAAAGCTACATTGAGCCCCTCACCATAAAAAAAACTTCCCATGTTTCCTATGCAGGTAGAGAGAGAGTGAAATGTACAAATGCACATATATGTTTATACCACGGAGAAGATGGAGGGAATAGATGGTTAATTTTGTTAATTTTTGTGACCTGTTTTTGGACAGGAGTGGCATTTATAATCAGTTTTTGTCATTATAAAGAAGGAAGACAATAACGAAAATTAAAAACAATATCACAGAAGTTCCATTATGATCCAGCAATTCCACTCCGAGATAGGGTACCCAAAAAACTGGAAAGCAGCAACTCAAAGGGGACCCAGGTACCACATGGGTCACTGCAGTACTCCCCACTGTGGCCAAAAGGTGGACGCAGCCCAAGTGCTCGTCAGTGGATGAGCAGATAAAGCAAACGTAGTGTATGCTTACCATGACGGGTCATACAGTCATAAACATTGATGAACCGCATGGATGGCCCTGGAATACTGAATGAAATTAGCCAGAAATAGACCGATATAGTGGCATCCCACTTCTTTTTTTTTAAATCATTTTATTAGGGGCTCATACGACTCTTATCACAATCCATACATACATCAATTGTGTAAAGCACATTTGTACATTCATTGCCCTCATCATTCTCAAAACAGTTGTTCTCCATTTAAGCACCTGACATCAGGTTCTCATTTTTCCTCCTCCCTCCCCGCTCCCCCCTCCTTCATGAGCCCTTGATAACTTATAAATTATTATTTTGTCATATCTTGCCCTGTCCGACGTCTCCCTTCACCCACTTTTCGGTTGTCCATCCCCCAGGGAGGTCACATATA
>NW_022111357.1:24884316-24905932 GCF_000313985.2 Echinops telfairi | reverse complement strand
CATATGTACATGTCTTTATCTAGACCTCTATAAATGCCCTTTGCCTCCCAGCTCTTTCCTCTATTTCCCTTGACTTTCCTCCTGTCCCACTATTATGTTCAGTCTCCACCAGGGTTTCAGCAATTCCTCTTTGTTACATTACCCTTGATCAGTGGCATCCCACTTCTATGGAATAGCTGGATAGGCACATCTTTTAAGCTACAAGAAGGTTAGTTATGGCAAGAGACTGGGCGTGGTTACAACTCTCAGTTGCTGACGGAAAGGTCAGTGTTCTTCTCAGCCCAGTGGAGAAAAGACCAAGCACTCTACTCATGTAAAGATGGCAGTGGAGGGAACCCTATGGGACATTTCTGCTTTGCCAGGTGGGGCCACTGTGAGTCAGAATTAACTCCTCAGTATAGAGGCTGGGGGCAGGGAGCATAGGGAGTTGGAAACAACAGTCAGATCGCATTTGCAGTTCTGTGCATGGCACAGTCGATTCACCAAAACACGGGTTAGTTAGTCCCCAAACAATCCTTGAGCCCTTATGAAGAAATAAAAATAGAAAGAACATAAGCGATCGGAACAGACAATCCCATTGGTCATCTGCCTAAGTTCCCTGAGCAAGCAAAACACGTGCCTGTGATACCGGCTCTTCAAAGATGGAACCCCCACCCCTCTTTTCACAGCCCTTACTGCCCCCTGGAAGTCCTTCCCGACATTTAGCCTCATTCCCAGGCCCTTCGTTTTTTTCTGTCCAGGATAAGAGGAGACGCTACAGCATGCTGCATTCTCAGGAATCTGCCAGCTCCGTCTTCTACCGCTCCCAGGACGAAGAGCCCAGCTCAGACAGCAGAGAGGGCTCCACCAGCCGGAAGGGACCCTGCAGCCTGCAGACAGAAGATGCCCAACAGTCCAGGAGAGACTCTACCACCAAGTCCGGTGAGCCCCCTGCTCTGGGTGCCTGCTCCCCCTCTGCACTGGCTGCTACCTGTTGTTGTTGTTGTTGTTGGGTGTACGTTTCCACCCAGAGCGACCCTCTGCACAACAGAACCAACCATGATCCAGTCCTGTGTCACCCTCACATTTATTCCTAGGCTTGATCCCATGTGGCGGCCACGGTATCAACGCATCTCCTTTAGGGTCTTCCTCTCTTTGGCTCCCCCTCTTCTTTACCAAATACAATATCCTTCTCCAAGGACTGGTCTCTCCTGACAACATGCCCCAAGTATGTGAGACTAAGTCTTGCCATCCTTGTCTAAGGAGCACTCTGACCGTGCTTCTTCCAAGACAGATCAGTTTGTCCTTTTAGCAGGCCGCGGCACGTTCAATGTTCTCCAGCACCGCCATTCAAATGCAGCGATGCTTGGTCCGTTGTCTTTATTCAATGCGCAACTGTCACATGCAGAAGAGGCAACTGAAAACTCCCCGGCTTTAGTCAGGCACAACTCAAATAGCCTGAAAATACCTGGCTTGAATCTTCCAATTAGCAACCTTGCTTGCCAATACTCTAAAGGGGTCTTGTGCAGCAGATTTACCTAATGCAACTACCTTTTATTGAGCATTTACTATGTGTTACGCCCTTCCTAAAACAGCCTCACTGAATACGTAGCAGCTGTAGAAATGGGTACCCATTTTACAGATGAGGAAGCTGAGGTTTGCAGTTAATCTTAAGCAATTTGGCCAAGCTCATGGAGCTCAAGAGAAGTGGTGGTTGTTGGTGATTTGTCATTGAGTGAGTCAGCTCCACCTCACGGTGACCATATATGTAAAAGAGCAAAACGCTGCCTGGTCCTATGCCGTGTTCATGGTGGTTGTATATTTGAGTCCATTGCTGTGGCTGTTACTTCAACCCATCTCAGCAAAAGGCATAGCTGGCAGAAGAAATCCAGAAAGCCTTGAAGAAAGGACCTATCCTTAGAGGAGGTCCTTATAGGAAAGGACTTGGCCTTAGAGACCACAGATTCCGGGTGCCAACGCTGTAGAAGTGTGAGGACTAGAAGGCATCTAGTTTGTCTGCAAGACCCCTCTCTCCCACCCCCAACCTTTTCCTCACCCTGCTGGCTTCCCTCTCATCACCACCCCCATCCCCCAGATTTGATCCTCTCCCAGCGACGGAGGGCATACAGCACCAACCAGATCTCCAACCCCAAGCCCTCCCCAAGGGCTGCTACCACCAGTGACCCCACCACAGCTCCAGCGGCCAGGAGATACCCACTACGGAAAGCCAAGCCACAGGACCTCGCCCAGCAGCCCAGCACGGACGCCTCGTGGTGGCAGACCGACTTACAGGTACAGTACTCACACCAGGCAGGCTGGGGAGGGAGTGGGAGTGACCTTGGGTGGGGATTGCTGTGTCCCCTGCTCCATCCATGAGGCAGGTCTGTCCACAACTTACACCGGGTGGTCAGTCACTCCCCGTCTTTTTCTGGACCTTCATCTGCCCAGCCCCCCAATAAGGAGCACCAACAGTCAATGAGATCATTTCACCCCTCACTGTGCACAGATACGTGAGTGAAACACGCTTCCAGGGGTTGACTAATAAGAGATAGCCATGCATGCCGTAACACCAGCCTCACAGTAAACCACAGCACCCTGGGATAGCTGTGGAGTCCAGCTGACTCATGGTGGCCCCGTAAGACCTCTGTGTATGGGAGAACTCAAGGCAAGCTGGCTTCTCTTCCCAGCTGGCAGAAAGCATCCCCATCTACTGAGTGCCTGTGTGTTCCAAGCCCTTTCTTGTCCCCTGGCCTCACGCGATTCCCCCTGTACCTCCTCAGGTGGGACATTTACCCAGGGCTGCAGTGGCTTGAGAATTAGAGCCCCACAGGAATGGTCACCTTCTGTCCTGCTAACCCAGGGGTGCTCAACCTCCACCTCCACCTCTGTGGACAGAAACGTCTTGGTTCAGAATCCTTGGGTGGTACAAATAATTACTGTGCTCCCAGAGACACTCACTTCATTGTTAATCACGCAACAGTGTTTAATTACAAGAAGTACATACTCAGAGCTTGGAATACAAACTCAAACAGTTAAGCCAAAGTATGTGTTCCCCATTCCTGTCCCCAGTTTTCTTCTGGAGAAATGCTACACATGCACACACACATAATGTGCACGTGTATATCAATATACCTTTAATAATATATGAGAACGGCTCCCCAGTTCCTTCAGAATCTTTTAAGAATGCTTTGCTTTTCACAGACAGTAAAATTACTCTTTCTGTTGAACTGTTCTGTGAGTCTTGACTGATGCATACATTCATGTAACCCTCACCACGATCAAGATGCAAAACATTGCAATATACCTCTTTAAAATAAGTTTCATCCAGGCCATCTTCCCCTCCTATGGGTACAGTGAGACCTCCCTACTCCTCCGCAGGGCGGTGTGCTATTACTTTGCATGGACGTACCATAACTTGCCAGCCCTTATCAATGGACGCGAGGAGACCTGGTGGTGAGGTGGTTATGCATGGGCTACTAACCACAAGGGCAACGGTTTGAAACCGCTAGCTGCTCCTTTGCGAGAAAGTTGAGGCTTTCTACTCCCATCAAGATTGAGTCTTGGGACCTCAAAGGGGCAGTTCTACTCTGTTTTCTAGGGTTGCCATGAGTCAGCATCGGCACGAGTCAGCAATGAGCTTGGTTTTTGTTTGGTTTGGGATTGGATTGATGGACATGAAGTCCCTTCGTCATGCACGCATTCAGGTGCTAAGGGAGCAGAAACCCCCTCCAGCGGCTCTGTGGGAGAAAAGCCTAGCGGTCTGTTCCTGTGGAGATGGCAGCCTCGAAAGTCCCATGGGGCACTTCTGCTCTCTCTCCTTTGGAGCCATTGTAAGTTGAAAGTCAATACAAGAGTTCCGACCAACAGCCACAACAATTGAGAGACATGGAGTCCCTGCCACAAAAGGTTAACAAGCTCAGCTGCTAACGGAAGTTTGCCCAGGGATACCTCGGAAGGAAGGCCTGGTGACCTGTTTTTGAAAAACCAGCCATGGGATACACTTAAGAAACCAGTTTGACTTTGCTACACATGGGTTGCCAAGAATTAGAAATGTCTGTGTGCGCTTTGATACGAATGTTATCTTGGAGATCAGCAAATGTTTGGAACTTGGATGTCCGTGGGCCCACTCTGGAAATGGAGTCTTTTCTGCATGGCCGGTAGGAGTCTAAACTGGCGCACATTTGTGGGAAAGCAGTAGCCATCTACATTAAGAAAAAAGTGTCTTGCTTTGATCATTGATGGGTGGTTCGGTTGTAGAATTATCATCTTCCATACGGGAGACCCAAATTCAATTCCTGGTCTATGCCCCTGGTGTGCAGCTACTGCCCATCCATCAGGGAGCGCTTGTGTGTTGTTATGATGCTGCATGGCTTTCAGTGGGACTTCCAGACGAAGTACAAAGAAAGGCCTGGCCACCTGAAAATGATCCAGTGAGCATCCTCTGGCTCACAGTGGGGCTGGAGGGGCAGCATTTCATTCCCTTGTGCATGGGGTCTCTGTGAATCGGGAATCTGCTTCACCACAGCAGACGACAATGTTTGTTGCTATCTCGTTCCATGTAAATGTCCTAATTCACTATTGCCCTAACTCACTGTTCTATTGAGTGTCTCCCCCACGCACCACTAGTGTAGAAAAGCACTTTGTTAAAACTGGTCAGTCGTGTGTGTTTCAAAAATATTTCCCCGTGTATCACTTACCTTTTGATATATATATATATTTGTACCAGCACTCTAAGACTATGTTGTTGTTAAGTGCTGTCCTGAATTCCAATTCATAATGACCTTATAGGACACAGTAGAACTGTCCCTAAGAGTTTCCAAGCCTGGCATCTCTAGGGAGCAGCTCGGCAAACCTTTTCTTCCACAGGTCAGCTGATGGATTAAAATTACCAAGGACTTAACCATTGCACTCCAGGACAGCTTAGCCCCAAACTTGTTGTTGTTGTTGTTGTTGTCGTTAGGTGCTATGGGGTTGGTTCTGACTCGTGGAGACCCTGTGTACAACAGAAAGAAGCACTGACTGGCCTGGTGCCAGCATGCCTTCAATCGTTCTTCTGTTTGTGCCCATCGATGTCAGTCTAGCTTGCTGAAGGTCTCCTCTTTTGGGCCGCCCCTCTGTTTGCCAAGCATGATGTTATTCTTCAGGTCCTGGTCTCTAAGCACGCGAGACCAAGTCCCTGTCCTTGCCTCCGAAGAGCACTCGGCTGTGCTTGTTCCAACACAGATCTGTTGGTTCTTTGGCCGTCCGTGGGACTTCCAACATTCTTCTCCAGCACAGAATTCAAATGCATGGATTCTTCATCCATCTGCCTTATTCAGTGTCCAACGTTCAGATGCACAGGAGGCCGTGGAAAACACCACAGCTTGGGTCAGGCACACCTCAGTCCTCAAAGTAACCTGCTCGTTTTTCAACACAGTAAAGAAGTCTTATGCAACGAATTTCGGGTTGCCTAAATCGGAATGGATTGGATAGCCATGAGGGTCTTTTGTGTGTTGTTGTTTTTAATGCAGCAGATTTACCCAAAGCAATGTGTCACTTGATCTCATGACCGCTGCTTCCATGAGCCTTGATCGCGGATCCAAGCAAGATGACATCCTTGACAACGTCAATCTTTTCTCCATTGATCATGATGTTACCTATTGGTCCAGTCTAGGTGGATTAAATCAACACGTCAACACAGTAAAACAAAGAGCCCAAACCTGCCCTGAGCTCCATTGGGGGTGGGGTGGGGGTGTTAGGGAAGTGATGAGCTAGCCAGAGATCACAATGAGTGAACCAAATCCAATAAACCGTGTTGAGATTTAAGCCACTTGGAAAAGGAAGTTAAAAAGCTGGTTCCAATCTCCTATTGCCAAAATTAATTTCGTGTGGATCAATGAGCGCAAAATAGAAATATGCAAAAATTGAAATCACAAAATCTAGCTTTTTAAATTTTCCTTAAGTTGAGAGCTCTTTCTAAGCATGACATATGATAAGACATAAGGGGAAAGGTTGATAATTTCAACTACACACCGAGTTTTAAACTTCGTGGCAAAAAGACAAAGTGGGTTCAGAATGCCATGTGTTGTGTGATACTCCGTGCCTTGGGATTATTTGGGCAGATATTTATTTCTCTTGGGTAATGAACATGGACCATGTGTCCCTGGGCCCTAAAGGGACAATGCCCCAGGGGGCTGTGGCACCCAGGGACAAAGTTGAGGGCTGGGGGAGTGAGGGGTGGAGGTGGGGCACATGGAGAGTGATGAGAGGAGGAGGTTCCAGCTACCTGGGCTCAGCCTCCTCCTCCTCCTCTTCTTCCTCTTGCCCCTCTTAGCCTTTGCTGAACAGTGGTCTGGACTCCAACCAGGGTCCCAAAATCCAGGGCCCAGGAGCCCGCAGGCCCTCTCTGCTACCTCAAGGTTGCCAGCCCTTCCTGCTTTCAGACCAGGACCCCCTGGCCTGGAACCCTAAGAGAGAGCTGAATCCTGGGTCCAGCCTGAGACACATCCCGGACCGCCGCAGCCCGGGGGACCTGGGTAAGTGCCCACGTGCGTCTTAGCGCCTGATTGGGACAGGGATGAATACTTGGCTATGGCTCTGCTGCAGGGGGGAGGCCCAGAGGGCAGGGGGCATGGCTCACACCCTCACTGAGGGCATCGCCAACCGCACTCTTCCCCAATCAATATGGCCCTGGGGCTGTCTGTGAGGCTCCCAGGTGTCGAACCTGCCGCAGCATTTTCTGCTTCTGGGTGCCCCAACCTGGCCGGCGTCTTCAGGGAAAGTGGCTTCCTCTCGAGGACAGCCCCACGTCACCCCTGTCGTCTGTCCTCCGCGGGGAGCCGGCTGCCCTTGCTTAGCTCGAAGTGTCTGCGCCAGGGGGAAAGGGGGCGTGCCCCCAGGGTGGACAAGGGACCCCAGCCTGGTGCCTGGCCCACGTGCCCCTCCCCCTGCAGAGCCGTCCCACCACCCCTCTGCCTTCGAGACCGAGATGTGCTACGAGGCCCGGGAGCCCCCAGCTGAGCCTGGCAGTGCCACCAGCCCAGGCGCAGTGGTCGGCAAGGCCGTGGTCCGAGGGCTGCGCGGCCGCCAAAGGCTGCAGTGGGAGGTGAGCTTCGAGCTGGGTCCGCCGGGCGCCGGGCAGGAGGGCCCGCGCGACGCCGCCGACCTCTGGAGCGAGACCTTCCACCACCTGGCGGCCCGCGCCGTCATCCGCGACTTCGAGCAGCTGGCGGAGCGCGAGGCCGAGATCGAGCAAGGTGAGTGGGCGGCCCCCCTCTTCGGAGCCTCCTAGAGGACCGTGGCAGTCAGGCACCCCCCACAGCCCCGCCCCGCCCTTCTTCCCTGGGCCCTCCCCGCCCCCTCCCTGCATCCCACCCCTTGCCTGCACCCCTTCCCCCCGACCTCCACCCCCAAATCGCCTCCTTCCAAGCGGGTCCGTTCCAGACGCCACCCCAGAGCCATCTCTCTCCCCTCCTCTAACTCTCCCTCCTCCTCCCTTCCCAGCGCCTCGCCTCTGCAGCGCCTCCTGGGGCTAGAGCAGCGACAGCCCCCCTTCAGGTGTCCCCCTCCTCCTGGACGGCGGCCTTCCCCACAGAACCCTCTAGGCTTATTGCAGATGGGGAGTCGGGACCAGGCTAGCTCATGCCGCTGGCCTCGCAGGAAATGACACAGGGGCACCCCAGTCCCCCACCCTACCGTAGGTGTTGAACACAAGCTAGCAGGAAAGCCGCATTCATCAAATAATGAATTACACAAGCAATCCATTGACGGCGCTTGTCCTAAGTGCTGGGGGCGCACTGCTTAAGTGCTCGGCCTATAACCATAAGGTTAACGATTTGCACCCACCAGCTGTCCCGCCGAAGAAAGATGTGGCCAACAAGATTCACAGCTAGGAATCCCTACGGAATGGTTCTAATATCCCCTACAGCAGCGGTTCTCAACCCGCAGGTCCTTTCACAGGGGTCGCCCGATTCACAACAGTAGCAAAATTACAGTTATGAAGTTGCAACAAAAATAATTTTATGGTTGGGGGGTCACCACAATATGAGAAACGGTATTAAAGGGTGGTGGCATTAGGAAGGCTGCGAACCACCGCCCTACAGGGATCTTAGGAGCTGGGATCTACTGAATGGCAATGGGCTAAGTGCTATCAGGATGTAGAGAGATTGAAGAGACTGTGTGACAGGATGGCTGGTTATCGTGGTTAGGTGCTCTGAGTTGGTTCCAGCTGCTGGTGAGCCTAGAGACCACAAAGCGCTGCCCGGTCCTATGCCACCTCACCGCCTTGCCTGTTAAGCCCATTGTTGCGGACACTGTGCCACTCCACCCCGTGGAGGGTCTTCCTCTTTTTCTGATGCCCTCTGCTTTACCAAGTCTGGTACTGATGGCATGTATGCAGTGTGAAATGCAGTCCCAGCCAGCCTCTTTTCTAAGACGCATCCTGGCTGTACTTTTCCCAGACAGATTGGTTGTTCTTTAGGCAATCTGTGGTATAGTTGATGATATTCTTCACCCGCACCATAATCCACATGCACCGATTCTTTCTTGATTCCCCTTATTCATAGTCCAGCATTGGCTCACGGGCATATGAGGCCATTGGAAAGACCATGGCTTGGGTCAGGTGCACCTCCATCTTCAGAGTCACATCTTTGCTCCTCAGCCATTTAAATAGCGCTTTGGCCACCGATTTGTCCGATGCAACATGCCGTTTGATCTCTTGACTGCTGCTTCCTTGACTGTTGATTGTGAGTCTAAGTCAATGAAATCCTTGACAATTTCAATCTGTTCTCCACTTACCATGATTCTATCTATTGGTCTAGTTGTGGGACGTTTTGTTTTCTTTGCATTGAGTTGTAATCGGTACAGCACGCTGCAGTCTCTGATGTTCATCAGCAAGGGCTTCAAGTCCTCTTCACTTTCAGCCAGCGAGGTTGTGACATCTGCATATGGAAGGTAGTTAATGAGTCTTCCTCCGATCCTGATGCCTCATCTTCTTCTTACAGTCCAATTTCCACCCTGATGTGCTCTGGACGGGTCAAATAAGCATAGTAAAAGGATACAATCCTGACACATACCTTTCGTGGTTTTCAACATTCAGCATCCTCTTGTTCCATTGACACGAGTGCCTCCTGGTCGACCACAGGTGGCACAGGCTCCACAGGAGCACAGTCAAGTGTTCTGGAATTCATATTCTTCAGAACGTTATCCACAGTTTGTTCTGATCCACACAGCTGAATGCCTTTGCATAGTCAAAAGCACAGGTATTATCTTTGGGGTATTATTCTCTACTTTCAGCCATCTGATATCAGCAATGATATCTCTTATTCCACATTCTGTTCTGAATCTGGCCAAAATCCTTGGCAGCTCCCTGTTGATCTACTGCTGCAACCGGTTTTTGTTTGTTTTAATTACCTTCAGAAAAATTTTACTTGTATGTGATATTAATGTTTGATGATTTCCACATTCTGTTGGGTTGCTTTCTTTGGACGGCCGTGAACATGGGATGGTCCCATTAGGTTAACTAGGTAGATGGTTGTTTGGGTTTCTGGCCATCGACAAGTGGGTGTCTCCAGTGCTGCACACAGCTCTGGAAATGTTTCCATTGGTGTTCCACCCATTCTGGGAGTCTCGTTTTAGGTCAATGCCTTCAATGCATCTTGGACTTTTCCATCGGTCCTTGATCTTAGGTTACCACCTGAAATGGTTGAATGTCGACCAATTCCTTTTGGTACACTGACTCTGTGTGCTACTTCCATCTTCTTTTGGTGTTTCTTGTGTCATTCCATATTTTGTGCATAGAACTCTTCAATATTGCAACTCGAGGGTTGAATGTTTTCTTCAGTCCTTTCAGCTGAAGAAACACCAAACGTGTTCATTCCTTTTGGTTTTCCTGCTCCAGCTCTGTGAACATTTCATGATAATACGTTGTCTTCCTTAGCCACCCTTTGAAATCTTCTGTTCAGCTCTTTGACTACATCATCTCTTCCTTTTGATTAAGCTTCTCTACACCCAAGAGCAAATTTCAGAGTCTCACCTGACATCTGTCTTGTCTGTCTTTCTTGTCTTTGTAATGACCTTTTGGGTTCTTCATGTAGGATGCTCTTGATGTCATTCCACAGCTCATCCGCTCTCCTGCCATTAATGTTCCATTTGCCAAATCTATTCCTGAGATGCTCTCAAAGCCAGGTAGGATATATTCAAGGCTGTGTTTTGACGCTCACGGACTTGTTTTAATTTTCTTCAGCTGCAACTTGAACTTGCCTATGAGCAATTGGGTGGTCACTGTGCTGCAGTCAGCCCCTGACCTTGTTCTGATGGATGACTGATCTTTCTCCATTGTCTCTTTCCACAGACATGGTCGATGTATGTGTTATATTACATCTGACATGGTCCACGGGTACAGCTGTCATTTTTCAATATTTGCAATGACTAAGTAATTTGTCTTCCAAGATTCTATCATATGATCCTTGGTCACTGCTGTCACCAAAGCCATATTTTCCAACAATTGATCCTTTGTTTCCAATCTCCACCTTCCGATCACCAATAATTTTCAACGCGTCTTGATTGCATGTGATCTGTTTCAGATGGCAAAAGCTGGTAAAAATCTATTTCCTCATCCGCAGCACTAGTGGTTGTTGCATAAACTTAAAGGATAGCTGTACTAGCTGGTCTTCCTGGCAGGAATATAGATATTATCCTATCACTGACAACAGTGTCATTCAGGGTAGCTCTTGGAATATTCTCTTTAATGGCCAATGTGATGTTCTTCCTCTTCAATTTGTCCTTCCTGGCATCGTACAAAATGGCCAGGATGGTGAGGGCAGCTAATTTAGTCCAGCAATTGGGGCAGATATAGGATGGAGCCCTACATAGATAGATCTAGACTTGATCTCATAGGTCCTTCCAAACCAAAGCCAACTCCCTGCCAGCGAGTTGATACTGACTCATAGTGACCCTATAGGGCAGATGACCCTGTCAAATTGCCCCTGTGGGCTTCCAAGGTTGGACCTCTCTACAGGAGTAGAAAGTCTCGTGGATGGTGCAAACCTTTAAGCCTTGACGACTAGCTGAAAGGTTGGCAGTTCGAACCCACCAAGAGGCACCGGGGAAGATGGATCTGGCAATCCACTTCTGAAAGGTCACAGCTCAGAAAACCCTATGGGGCAGTTCGACTCTGCACCCGCTGGGTCCCCCTCAGTCAAAACCGACTCAACAGCCACGGCCAACAGCTGCCTTCGAGCGGTCTCAAGCTCGCAGGGACAACTGCACGAGACGTTGGCCCGCCCTGGCATGTGCCAGCCTAGGGTGTTCGAGTTGTGGTCCCTGTGCCAATTCACCTGGAGGAGGGCCTCCCTCGCCCTTGCCCTCGACTCCATCAAATACCACGCCCTCCTGTAGGGACTGCTTCCTCCTCACATGCCCCAAGCCAGCCAGGTGCACACAGTCCTGCCGTGCAGACACGCATCCCCCAGCCTTCCTTCCAAATCGGTCCTCGCTGAACGCTCTGCTGCGACCTGTCCACCACAGGCTTGTATTTACAATCCGGGGCTTCACTTCCCAAATCACAGCAGCAGGCAAGCCAGCCCAGGAGGACAAACTGACAGATGGGCGGTAGAAATATATATACATGGTCTTTTATATTATTAGAAGTTTCGCGTTTTACTTACAGAGTAATATGTTGTCGATGTGAAATTTTATATGACTTGTATTTTTGTATAAGATGGAGGTTTCTTTTCTCTCCGTGAACATGTCGCCTTACAGTTTACCAGCGGCTTGTCTGTCCTGGACGCCTCACAGCCCTCTGGAAGGCAGCGAGCCAAGGAGACAGTGTGTGTGTGTGTGTGTGTGTGTGTGTGTGTGTGTGTGTGTGTGCTGAGTGCAAAGAGCTGGACTCGGTGGCCAGGGACACCTGAGTCTTGGTCTCAGGTCCATTATTGCCTTGCTGGGTGACCCTGCACACGCCATGCTCCCTCTCTGATTGTCAGTCTTCTCTGCAATGAAATGGCCCAGTGGGTCCCACCTAGCAGTCAGGGGACCTGGGAAGGCCCGCAGCAAGGTTCTCATCACATGGCTGCGAAATGAAAAGAAAACCACAGCTCACACACGGGGCTTTCATAACACACACTTCTTTAAGGGAAGCAGCTTTTATTCTGAGATAGTATCTTACCATTGTACATTCGAGTCTTTGATTCTATGGAATGATGATGGAGATCAATCATGTTCGTTATCATCGTTATTCAGATGCTGAATTGGCGGGTTGGCAAACCCTCGGTCTGATAGGCTCATTTAATCTCAGAGATGGGACCACCGTTCTAGCCTGGTCTTTAGCTTCCAGAGCTTCCATGTCTGAGCCAGGGTGGACACACCAGCTTCTCCCTCCACAGGATCCAGCCGGCGCTACCAGGTGAACGCTGTGCACACCAGCAAGGCCTGCAACATCATCAGCAAGTACACCACCTTCGTACCGGTGGACATGAGCCAGAGCCGGTACCTGCCTATGGTGGTGGAGTACCCCAACTCTGGTAAGCGCTGCAGGTAGCCCCGGTTACTTCTGAGGGCCACACAGCCCCTGTGGAGGAGGGGGCCTGAGATAAAAAGGAGGCTTGCAAGGAAGGACCTGGGAGCAGAAAAGCCCACTGGGGACAGGGATAGTATGGGCGTCATTGGGGAGGGCACATGGACCCCCCCTCCCACTGCTCTGCCCAAGGCGTGAAACCACCCCACTCCCTTTTACCCTATGAGAATGATTTTATTCTATGTGTCCACTGTAGAAATTACAAAATAAATAAATACCAAATAATCAAAAACTCATTCCACTCTCTCTTGCCCTCAATTACTCTCCTTCCAGGTTCAGGCCAGCAGCTCTCTAACCCAGACCATTGCCCCACAAAGCATCTCCTCTCCCCCCCGCCCCCCCCTATCTGTCACAGCCTGGGGTGGTTAAGAACCTGGCCCGCATCGTAACCTAAATCCCAAAGGCCCCAGGCTCTGGACCAGCCCTGCCCAATGTACACTCCCCGGAATTGGAAACCTCGTCCTGTTTCCTGCTAAGTGGCATTCAGCACCAACATGGGAAAAACCAGATTAGGAAATACATTTGGGGAGCATGAGAGTAAAGAACATTCCAAAGCTTTCTTTACAGCGGGACTTCTCGGAGCCTTCTGTGCATCAATCTACATTGAGACTCAGAGAACGGACGGTGATGCACAGCCTCCCCAGGCCCGAAACCCACGTTCTATCAGTGGATAGAAGTCGTAGTAACCTCGGGCTGCTGTCGTGGGTGCTGTCTACTTTGCTGTGACTCATAGCCCGACCCTGTGCGCCTCAGCAGGAAGCACTGCCTGGTCCTGGGCATCGTCACAGTCACCATCGTTGCCATGTTGGATGGAGCTCACAGCTGCAGCCAGCGTGTCAATCCATCTTGTGGAGGCCCTTCCTCTTTTCCCTTGACCCTTGACTTTACCAAGCACAATGTCCTTCTCTAGGGTGCTGCCCCTCCTGGTAGCAGGTCCAAAGTATGTGAGACGGAGAGTAGGGTTCTCAGGACCCTGAGGCTCCGGGCTCTGTGGCTTTATCTCCCTTCTATCTCCATTGAGCATGCCCGGGGGCTAACTTCAGAGGCTTTCCCTATTGGGCGAGGGGGGGGGGGGCAGGGGGCGTTGAACCCAGGTCTCTCAGACAGCAAATGGGGGACCCTGCCTTTTGACTGCTAGAGACCAATGCTTCTTTCTGACCATTATCTCAACAGTCGTATCTACCAGGCAAGGTAGTGTTATTGTCCCCATTTTCCAGATAAAGAAACGGAGGCTCAGAGTCCTTCATCAGCCTGCCTGGCTAGTAAGAGACGGGGCTGGGATTCACACCCCGGTCTTTCTGACATCAAGGCTGGTCGCCTAACTTTGTACTGTGCCTTCCCACCTTTGGATGATTCAAAGGTGAAAAACAGAACATGTCTGTCAGTCTGGAAGAAGAGACAAAGGGCGGAGACATCTGGATCCAGCTGACCCCTTCTTGTCCTCTGTGCAGGTGCTGCCTATCGGATGTCCAGCTCACGGGTCCTGAGCCGACATCTAAGAGATACCTCTGCCAGCTTCGGACGGCCCCAGATGAGGTTCAGTGAAGAATCTGCAGCAGAAGGTGGCGAATTTCAAAACCTAAGTAAGTCATTTGTGCCCCGTTCAAAAGCCTGGGCCTGTGTGAGGTGACTGCAGCTTCCTGCCCAAGAACCAGAGTCCTCTGCACTCTGAGCCCCTGGTCCGGGCCAGACCACCCAAGGTCTCTGAAGCCCAAGACGCAGAAGGGCTCAGCGCCACCCAATCATGCCACCATCTGTACAGCCTTGGCAAGAGCGAGAGAGGCTCACCTCCTCCCTGCCCCCTTGCTCACCCACCTGTCCTGGTGGCCTGGGACAGCCGTAGCAAACCCCACACGCAGGCGGCTGTGAAGAACAGGAGTTTATTCTCGTCTAGTGTGGAGATGAGAGATGGACTTCAAGACCCCATAACCAGGGCTATGCTGGCTCACCCTCACTCGGTCAGCTCTGGGGCGGGAAAGTGGGGGTGGGGGGGGCCTTGTCTCTGTCAGCTTCTGCAGCCTTGCGCCTTTCTCAGCTTTCCGGAGCTGGGACACAGAACCTCTCGTGGCCTCCTCCCCTGTGTGTGTGGCTTTCTGTGTCACTTCTCTGAAGGACTTAGGTTCGGGACCCATCATCCACGTAACACAACTTCATTTCCAGATCGGGCCACGGTCACAGGCATGGGACCTTATGACCGACCTCCACGTGTGTTTGGGAAACACAATTCAATCCCTAAACCCAATCCTCCTCTCCCCTTTTTCAAGATCAGCCAACCCCAGGGGCTGTTCTCTGCCCACAACCTGAGTCCTCCCAGGCACCTGACAGCATGTGTGGCGGGGGGAGGGGGTAGCAAAGAGCAAAGCATCACCCATCCTCCTCCCTCTTCCCCCCTCCCCCACATCCCACCCCTTAGGAACTGTGGCTGGAGACCCTCACTCTCTTAGGGGTGGTGGGAGGTAAGAAGGGGGGGAAGGGAGGGCCCAGCATCACCGGCTTCCCGTGTTGCAGGCCTGGAGGAGCACCCGGCCTCGTCTGTGGGCAGTGCCTCGCAGCCCAGTTTCCAGAAGGATGCAGCTCCCGAGGGTGAGTGAGCAGTGAGTAACAGCTCCGGGGACTGCACACGGAGGTGGGACAGTGCCTGTCCTCCAGCAAGATCCCCAGGACACCATTTCCTCAGCACCGCCCTGGGACAGGTCAATAGGCCTGCCCCTGATTTAAAGATGAGGCAACGGAGGCTCGGAGGGGTCCCCCAGCATGTGAATGGCAGAGCTGGGTCTGGACTCAGGCATCCCAAGTCCAGCAGAGGGAACAGTCTGCTACCTCATTCCCAGAATCCAGCAGCAGCCTCCCAGGGATATGAAATGTCCTCATTTTGTGCTGAGGGAGGGTGACATAGAGCTGCCACAAGACCTCACAGGAAACCTTCCAGGGGACCTTCTGCCGGTGCCCATCTGCCTAGGAGACACGCAGGTCAGTTTCTTATTTGGGTCCCTTCGTGGCTCCCCATACCAACCAGCTGGGTTAGGAACAGCCCAGCAGCATCATGGCTAGCTCGGACCCCTAGGGACATAAGGACATAGGCAAGCCCTCTTCAGGCCTCTTGGCCCAGCCGGGCAAGGAGAGGTCGGACAGGGTCATCTGTGAGGGCCCAACGTTATCATTCTGTGATTCTCCAGGTCCCCAACACCCCAACGCCCTTTCTTCTGTGAAGACCCCTGAGAGTCTCTTTGGATTCAAGTAAGTGGGGTTCCCATGGAGGGTCAGCTCAGCATCCCCCTTTTCCTGGGGGCTGTCCGTGGCTGGGAAGGCCAAAGCAGGTCCAGGCTTATGTTTCAACAAAGTCAGTAAGATGGGGCAATGTAGAGATGGCTCAGGACACTACTTCACATGCCCCTGACACAGTTCATCTCCCTCACCCCCATCATCCCTGTCAAATGCAGAGACCAGGGGAGGCAGGCACGGGACTCTCCTGACCTCAGGGCTGGACAATGCCGCATCGGAGCAGGGTTACCAATAGGGAACAGGATTTGTATAAGTGATGCCTCTAAAGTGTTGTTGCAGTCAGTTCCAACCCAGAGCAGCCCGATGCACAGCAGAGTGAAACGCTGCGTGGGCCCGCAGGTGCCTGAGCCCACTGTTGCAGCCACCGGGTCAGCCCATCCCCTTGAGGCCTCCCTCCTCTCCTTCACCACCCCTCCACTTTCCCAAGCATGATGTCCTTCTCCAGGGACTGGGGTCTCCTGACACGATGCCCAAAGTACGTAAGACCAAGTCCTGCCATCCTCTCCTCAAGGACCACTCTGGCCTTACTTCTTCCAAGAGAGATCGGTCTGTGCTTCTGGCGGCCCATGTACTTTCAATATTCACCTCTGGCCCCGCAATCCAAGTGCCTTGGTTTTTCTCCGGGCTTCTTTATTCGAGGGCCAAATTCCACATGCCTCTGAGGCCATTGAAAATGCCATGGCATGGGTCAGACGCACCTTAGTCCTCAAAGCAACATTCCTGCTTTTCAATACTCTAGGGAGGGCTCGTGCGGCAGATTTACTCCAATGCACATGTGAGAGGGGAAAAAAAGTTCAGTTGGCCAACATAAGGGTTCCAGAGTGTTTTCCAGCAATCAGGTAATGAGAGAGGGAGAGTCATCAAAGAGCACTGGCTCCTGCCAGGATGCCACCAGCTCACTAGGCGACTTTGGGCAAGTAGCTTCTCCTCACTCCCGACCCCAGTCCCCCCAGCAGAGCTGGTTGGACTGAGCCATCTGTCAGAACCCTTCTGACCCTGGCTTTCAGAGGCCTCTGGGTGGACACCGGTGGTGGGATGACCAGGGACACCCCCAGGACAGCTGTGACCACTCCTCCCTGCTCCCCACACACAGACTGAATCTCAACAAGTCCCGGCTGCTGACTCGAGCAGCCAGGAGCTTCCTGGGGAAACCACTGAGCAAGCCTCCAGAGCCCCCCTCAGTGAGCCAGCATCTGGACTACGTGCCACTGGTGAGTGCCCCACACCCCAAGCCTCAGCTGCCCCAAAGCCGTGGAACCTTCCTGGAGCCCCCGCCAGCTCCCCCTCCCCCAAATGAAGAAGATCTTGGTCTTCGAGGCTAAGTCCCCTGAGTGCTGAATGCTCTAGGGCAGCGGTTCTCAACCTGTGGGCCGCGACCCCTTTGGGGGTCGAACAACCCTTTCACAGGGGTCGCTGATTCATCACAGTAGCAAAATGACAGGAAGTAGCAACGAAAATAATTTTGTGGTTGGGGGGTGACCACCACATGAGGAACTGCATGAAAGGGTTGCAGCATTAGGAAAGTTGAGAACCACTGCTCTAGACCTTTCCACCCAAATAGCCAGTAGGGCAGCGAGAGTTCGCAGGAACCTAGGGGCACTGCTAGAAGCCAGGTCAAGTACCACAAATATTCTTTGCAGTCTGCAGATTGCAAAAGTCACAGGAAATTTCTCATCCTTCTGCACGCTCTAGCAGTGGGTCTGTTCTTCAGTCTATAAACATGAGCCTTCAAAGGACCCAAAAGCAAGCAAAATTAACATCCCAGAGATGGGGCCCCTGCTGAGCACATGTCTCACAGGTGTCCCCTTCCGCCTGTGGTGGGACAGACCACCAGGTCAGGAGGGAGCTTCTCTCAAATGAGGAGCAGGGGAGCCTCGCCCTGCTCATCTCTGGGGCCCGCCCGCCGAGTCGAGGGTGCAACCTGAACTTGTCTGCGCAGCTCTGTTCCTGCGTGTGTTGTGATTTTAAATTCCCAGCTATCCGGGGCTACAGAGCGCAGCACAGGCAGCCACACCACCATGCCAGGCCCTGGGGAGGCCACCTGGCACTAGATGCCACCCCTGCTCTCCTGGCATTCAGGGTCCAGTGGGGATACAGACAAGGACCGGAGAAGTCCGTTTGGTGAGGGAGAGCAGAGGGGCAGGCCCCTTAGGCCCACTTGAGGTCGAGGACGAACCAAGCATGGTTTCTCGAAGGAGGGAAAGGTTAAGGTGAGACCTGGAGGAGGAGCAGTCACAGCGTGGGCCAAGCGAGGAGAGTGAGCCAGCTCTGCTGGCTGGGGAATGGCGTGTGGGGCAGGGGACTGACAAGCATGAGCCAAAGCCCGGTCACTGCAGAGCTTTGTAAGTCGGAGTTTAGATCCACTTGAAGAGAAAGATGAAGCCACTGAACTGATTTAAGTCAAAGGGCAATGGGATCGAGACCTTACAATGATCCCAATGGATCCCCTAAAGGTGTATTGGGCAGAGGGGGTACCTAGAGGCCAGGAGAGTATGAAGAGGCAAGTAGTGGGCTCCAGCCGCCTTAGAAAGTGGGCCTGATAAGACCTGACTGGTGCAGGGCCAGGGAGGGACTGTGCTGCCCAGAAGCTGCTGACCAGCCGAGGACAGCCTCCTGGCCCAGCTGGATCCACCCGAAAGACCTGGGGGGAGTTTGGAGCTGATGAGCTTGAAGTGCCCGTGGAGTAGAGGGTGGAGGTGTGCCGCCAGGAATCCCGCTACTCCCCGAGGGGAGGGGGGTAGATGTGGGCCTTGGCTTCTGTGTGGTATGGGAGCTCCCAGGGTGAAAATATTGGGGGCCCACTGAATGCCTCCCCCCGTTCCCCACAGGTGTCTCTGCAGCTGGCCTCAGGAGCCTTCCTGCTCAATCAAGCCTTCTGTGAGGCCACCCACATCCCCATGGAGAAGCTCAAGTGGACGTCCCCCTTCGCCTGCCACCGAGTGTCCCTCACTGCCCGCCAGCCTGAGTCCGTGAGCTTCAGTCCCCAGCTGTGTGGCAGAACCTCACCTCAGCCCCACTCCTGCGACAGCTCCTCCCTGGAGCCCCTGGACCTGGAGCCGAGGGCCCGAGTGGAGCAGCTGGGAAAGCTGTGGGCCACCGTGGTGGCTCTGGCCTGGTTGGAGCACAGCTCGGCCGCATACTTCATTGAGTGGGAGCTGGTGGCCGCCAAGGCCAGCTCCTGGCTGGAGCAGCAGAAGGTGCCGGAGAACCACTCGCAGAGCGCGCTCCGCGCCGCGGGCCGCCAGCTCTTTGTGCTCCTGCGGCACTGGCACGAGAACCTGGAGCTCAACATGCTCTGCTATGACCCGAAATACGCATAGGGGGCCCAGAGAGGCGGGTGGGGGTGCGGGTGCTGAAAGGGGACATGCGGGCCTGGTCGGGGAGCGTTTTCAGCAGCAGTCGACATACTGGTTGTTGGAAAGAGCTCTGGACTGGAGGTCAGGAGGTCTGAGTTGGACCCCAACTTTGCCACCCACTAGCAGGACAACAGGGGGCCAGCCTCTGCCCACTGTGTAGGCCTCGGCCTCTCCATCTGTAAAGTCAGAGTGGGGGGCGGGGAGCTGGACCAGGTCACGGGATGCTTCAAAGCATCCTTCCTGTTAGGACAGCAGGGATTTTTGCTTTCTCTCTGAAGCCCTGGGGTTTCACTGCCTTGGGGATGGGGAGGGAGACAAGTGAGGCCTAGATTCTCTCGATGGGAACTGAGAGAACCCAGAGGCTGTACGTCATAAGACCAGCAAGCTTACCTCTAGGCCCAGCAAGCGCCTCTGCCCATTGCATGGGGGGATAAGCACTTGTCTCCATGGTGACAGGAGGACCCCTGAATCCCATTTACGGACATTAGAGAGCACCCGTCCAACACTTTACGAGGGCCGCCCTCGGAGGGCTTTTGTTTGGCTGGGATGCTCCCTTAGGGCAGGCAGTGTTGGCTTGCAGATTATTTGCGGCTTCCTAGCCAAGAAGCAGAGGTGGGCAGGATAAGGGGAGGCGTCTTGCAAGCTAAGGTGTTAGATTTAAGCAGCAGTCTGTGAAAAAAAAAAAAAATCTTCCGAAAGACTAGGCATGGCCACAGAAGTCAGTGAAGACATCGGATAAGATCTGAAATCATTTGTACGTTTCCAGGAACTGGGTAAATCGAACTCCATCCACTGATGCTGAGGGACTACAAAAGTCCCTCCATGTGCATTGCATTCTGGGACAGTGGTGGCCCTCTCTGGCTACACCATTGTGAGAGGCCCTGGGGATGTGGTGGGGTATGAGTTGAGTCGCTAACTGCAAGGCCAGCGGTTCAAAACCATCAGCTCCTCCGCAGGAGAGAGGAGGCTTTCTACTCCCGGGAAGAGTTAGAGCCCTCAAACTCCCAGGGCCAGTTCTGTATGCCCTATCGGGTCACTGTGAGTCAGAATCAACTCCGGGACAGAGTGGAGTTTGGGGGCTGGGGGCTGCCAGGTGTAGTGGTTACACATCGGGCTGTGATCTGCATGGTCGGCAGTTCTAAATCACTGGCAGCTCCACGGGAGAAAGACTGGGCCTTCAACTCCTGTCAACAGTCGGTGTCTTGGAAACCCACCGCAGGTCCCTGTGAGTCCGCATTGACTCGATGGCAGTGAGGGAGCCTTTGGGACAGAAAGCGCTCTTAACTGAAAAGCCCACCGGCTTCGGGCCCCAGCCAGAGCCCCTACCTGCTGTGCACCCCAAGGCCCTGTCACAATATTATTATCCAGAGGAGGTGGATGTGGGCTCCTGGTGGGAAGGGCCCCAAAGAGCTCTTTCCTCAAGGAGACACGCCTGGGTCTCCTCAAGATTCTAGGAATGCTCCAGTCTTTAGGCAGGTGGGGGAGAGATGAAGGAGAAGAGGCAGGCCCCCAGGAGGTGGTCCCTTCTTACCCTAGGACTCCAACCCCGTACCTTGCGACAGACCCTCCCTGGAGAGGCCCACACACGACTTGTTTCACAAGCAGCCAGCCAGCCCACCCAAAGGGAAGGAGGAAGCGTTAAAGACAAGATAGAATCCTGCCCCACCCCTGTCCACACCACCCACCCCTACCCCAACCATAGGGTCCTCGGGTGGAACAGGGTGCCAGCCAAGGAGATGGGGGCTCTGGGCTCCCTGGCTGGAGACCTCAGGTTCGGGTGTGAGGAGAGCTGGGCATCCCGCTGTGTGGCATCGCCACCTCCAACAACCCTTCTGTAGCCATGCCACCACCAGCCCAGCTTCAGAGTAAGGATCGAGGCTTTGGCAAGGACTTCTTAGCCCGCCGTTAATGGAAAGCAGTCGTGCTGAGAGGAGGGGTCAGCCCGGTCAGAGTGGAGGCTGGACGCTTCCACTCCCAGGTGCCCTGGAGCTGCGGGTCTTCGCTCTGCCTTCCCCTGACTCTGGCAGTACTTCATCAGTGAATGTGGACCTTGAACAAGGGGCCAGTGCTCTCTGGGCCATTCTGCTCTGGGTTGCCCGGCTCCCCAGGAACCTGGATTCCGGGTCTCCAGGCTTCCCTGGAGACAATGACCAATCTCAGATCAGTTCCCAGTGTGCAGCTGATGCTGCAGGTGCCTGGACGGAGTATCAGAGGGACCCCGCCAGACGACGGGTGGACCACCCTCCTCTCCAGCTTGATGCCTGAGCCAATGGCCCACTGCGCTCCCACCTCCGGTGCACAGCCCCCGAAAGCACAGAGAAGCTAATCCTGGGTGATTTCAAACAGCCCAAGGGCGTGGGGTAAACAAGAGACCTTTTCTTTTTCCTTCCGGTCAATGGCAGGGAGATGCCACATGGCCTTAGGAACCTGCTACTGGGATTGCCAA
>NW_022111357.1:24874587-24884159 GCF_000313985.2 Echinops telfairi | reverse complement strand
GCCACCTGGCCTACCTGGGACGAACCTGGGTGACTTCACTGCTTTCTAGAACATGCCAAAGGATGCCCCAGCCCACGCTGTGTGAAGACTTGGGCACCTCCAGGCCTGGACGCACAGCAGGGAAGCCCTTGGTTGGCAGTTTGAAGCGACCCAGCAGTCCCGCGGAAGAAAGGCCTGGTGTCTGCATCCGTGAAGCTTACAGCCTGGAAGTCTCTGTGGGGCAGTTCTATTCAGTCTTCCCACACAGTCACTGTGACCCCCAAACCGGACTTGACAGCCCCAAACAACAGCAGTTGGTGTGAATAGCTAAGTGCTTGGCTACTAAGCAAATGGCTGGTGGTTTGAGTACACTTCCCCCAGGGTCACTTCAGAAGAGCAGCCTGGTGGTCCACTCCTGGAAGCCCTGTGGGCCTCCTCTGAAGCACACAGGGTCACCAGGGGTTGGAATCAATTCTGATGGTTCTGATTTGAGTGTGAAGAACTAGAATGTAAAACCTAATGGCATTGTCTCAACCCTCCCTCCAGTATGCTGAGCAAGTTGCTCACCACCTCTGGGCCTCCTCAGCCCTGTGGCAAATGATGGGGGAAAGTGTTTCTAGAGCTCGGCTCTTCTGGTGAGATGTGAGTAAGCCACTCAGAGGACACGTCTGTAGGTGCCCAGGTTGGGGAAACGCTAGGACAGGCTCCTTTACGTAAATCAGGACGGCTCAGGCCCGTGAATACAATGTTTATGAGCATGGTCAGTCTCCAGGCAGGTGAGCCATCCGCACAGAGCTCTTCTTGGGTTACTCCCAGGGGGGGTGGGGGGGCCTGGTCTCCCCCAGGGGGCTCCCAGCACTGACATCCCCAAAGTCTTTATTGGGTGCCTCCTGTCTGCCAGGCTCTGCGCAGGGCACCAGTGCGCCGTAGGGGACACACCAGGTGCTGTTCTCTCCTGCGTTTCTTGTACTTTGGACAGGTTGTCAGGAGAGACCAATCCCTGGAGAAAGACATCGTGCTTGGTCAAGTAAAGGGCGGCGAAAAAGACAAGGCCCTCAGCAAGCTGGACGGACACAGTGGCGGCAACCATGGGCTCCAACCTGAGAACTGTGAGCGTGGAGCCGGACCGGGCGGTGTCTCGTTCTGTTACACGTAAGGTCCCTATGAGTCGGAACGACTCGATGGTACCTAACAACAAGTCCTCCCCTCCTGGAGCTTGGCGAGCAGACTGCCCGAGTGGACATGGTCTCAGACCAGCGCTCTCGCCACATCATTCATGCTAAAGGTTGACTCTGGTCTTCCAGACCTGCATTCGTGGCTTGGGTAAAATCTAACACCACAGAGCATGCCAGGGCTCACCAGAATGAAGGCACCATGGGACAGGAGCCAGAGCTCCACCTCCAGGTGTCCTTGTCACCAAGGGAACAGAAGCATTCCTACAACAAAGGGCCTCCAACGCCCAACTTCCTGCCACACACCCAGATGCGAGCCTTCTCTCGGTGAGTGGTCACCTGCAGAACCAAGTCCTAGGGACACGAGGAGCCGCCCTGCGGTGATTTAAAGCAGACTGGTCAGTGCACAGCATCAGTTCCCAGCCTGTCCCCTGCCTGTGGGCCCCATGAGTAGCACCCCCATCTATCTAAGCTGGCACTTGCTGTGACTGATGAATGGAGGCTGGCTCCAAGAGTATCTCGTGGTGGGGTGCCCCCTGCTCTTCAGATGTTTGAGGGTGCACGGGCCTGCCGCATCCTTCTTGGCTGCTTCCCCTGCAACAGCTCTCAGAAAGGCTTCTGGGAGTTTCAGCCCTGCCTGGATTAGGAGCAACTTTCCCTCGCCTCATGACTGCTGTCCTTAACAGTCTCCCAACTAGGGGGGTGGGGAGTGTGCCCCCCACCCCACCCCATGAGGATGCAGGCTAGTCTCCAGCTGGGCCGCTCCACTCACTTGCCTGCCTGGAACCAGCCTGAGACCCTGGAATGTCCCCAAGCATCCCCACAGACACAGATGCATTCCCCATTCTTCGTGGCGTGGGAAAGGGAAGGGAGGGGCCTGCTGTCCTGAAATGGGGCCCACAAGTCATTGTCTGGCACGTGGGAGATCCTGCTGCTCCACCGGGGCCTAGAGAAGCCCACGGAAACCATGGGCACGTCCTCCAGCTGTGACCAGCCCTCTGCACAGTGCTTGTTGAAAAATAACTCAGGCCCAGGCAGTGCCACATTTTGTCGTGGGGTCCCCTGATCTGAAGAGATCTGCCCTGTGGTCAGAAGCCTGGCAACTCCCTGACCCCCAGGCCCACCCCAGTCCCCGGCCTGCGACTTTAGTCTCTCAACAGTGCTGCCTCCCTGGGAGCCTGATCCCGTGAAAGCTTCTCCTGTGCCTGCTGAAGATCTCCTGGCTCGGGGCCAGCTGTCTTGAGCTGACAGCTGCTTCCCAAAACAAAGCGCCTCGTCTCAACGTGGTTGACTGCAGTGACAAACGTGGTGTCGTTGCACTGTTTGCCCGGGTGGCTTTGGCTCACGTGGCATGGCTGGTGCTTGTCCCCCTCAGCGCCTCAAGTGCCTACACCGTGCTGCCCCACTGCCCCCCTCGCCTGCTGACCTGTCATGTCCCCAGAGTGCCTGTGACACCTCCTTGTCATTAGACTACACCTTGCCTTCTTGCCCAGTGGCCAGCTAGGTCAATGCTGTGGTGGTCCGGGGCTTCATCTGTCCAGTGGCCGCCAATAATTAATTAGCCAGTCGTCCCCTGAGGCTGTGTGAGCTTATCCCTTTTCCAAGAAATGGTTGCTTTGTAAATGGTGGCCACTGTTCTCTCGTAGGCTTTTTGCTCATAAAAAAAACCGGTTAGACTTGACAAGATGTCCAATGGTTCTGTGTCTGCTCTTTTGCTCAAATGCATGGTTCTGGGATCTGTTTGCCTTCCACTGTGGCCACCCTTGTCTTAGCCTGGGGTCTGCTCCCAGGACCAACTGTTTTGTATGGGACTGAGGGGCTTCCCAGGATGCAAGCCTTTCCATTTTATAACTGAGAGCGTGCTGGGCAAGCCAGGATCAGTTACTCACCCCGGTTCCCCCAGGCCCAGAGCCGGAGGTGAGGATTCGAGTGCAAATAGTACATTTTGGCAAAACACCCTGAGAGACCTGTGAGTACAACAGGGACCTGAAGGATTCTGATAAGAGGCATGTAGTTAAGTAGGTTGCTACATGGGCCTGACCCACCATCCTGCTGGGGATCTCTGGAAGCCAAAGTTACCCCACCCAAGCAGAGAAGGAATGGGGTCATTGGTGTACCAGTTCCTCCCATTCAGGAGCTCTGGTGGTGGAGGAGGCTACCCATTGAGCTACTAACCACACGGCTGGTGGTTCAAACCCCCCAGCTACTCGCAGAGAGAACACTAGGCTGGCTGCTCCTGTAAAGATTTCCAGCCTCAGACACCCACAGGGGCCATTCTACTCCAGCCTCTTGGGTCTCTGGGAGTCAGATGGGTGAGATGGTAGTGAGTTTTTGTTGCTAGTTTTCCACGCAGTCACAAGTGGAGGGCAGCCCCAGGGGTGGGGCAGGTCTGAATGCCTGGGTTTGTCTGGGGTGGCACAGGGACACCTGCAGAGAAGGTCCCAGAGGGCTTTCGGGAGTCTTTCTCTGAAGCAGCTACTCACTACATACTCGCTTAATTTGGAAGCGGTCTCCACCCTTCCGTGTCGGGACCCATAGAGGCGGAACTGCATATAAGCTTCCCTTGGAAATCCTTTACCAACCTTCCTTGCTTTGTCAAATCAATCACCTCTCTGCAGACTGCAGGGAGAAGAGTTGACCAAACCAGGAATTCACTGAGCCACACAGCATTCCAGCATGTGCCAACAGCCCCTCGTGGGGACAGTGAGATGGGCCCACAGGCTGGCTCAAAAAGTCAATAGAAGCCCAATTCACAGGAATGGGCCCCAATGACCTTGGTGGTTGAGTGGTGTGATTCTCACTTGCCATGTGCAGGACCTGGGCTTGGTTTCCGGCCAATGCACCAGATGCACAGCCGCCGGCCACCAATTAGTGGTGGCTTGGGTGTTGCTATGATGCTGAGCAGGCTCCAGGGGACCTCCCAGACTAAGACAGACCAGGAAGAAAGGCCTGGTGATCTGCTTCTGAAAATCAACCGATGAAATCTCTCTGAATCACAACAGCCCAACTCACAACCTATCATGGGAAAGGCACAGGACTGGGAAGTGTGTCCTTCCATTGAGCACAGGTTTGCCACAAGTCAGGGACCAGTTTGACAACTGCTAACACCACCGCCACCACCGCCACTGGGCTCCCACAGTGGCACAGGGGCCCTTTCACTGAATCACCGCGTGGCTCAAAGCTACTGAGAGCATCTGAAGTCCCATGAGCACCTCTCAGACTTCCCTGAGCCTAGCACTGCCCCACCTTTGTAGAAAGCTTGCTGCTCCAGGCATCTGCTCCCTTGTGCATCCTGTAAAAGTGAGGGTGTGTGTGTGTGTGTGTGTGTGTGTGTGTGTGTGTGTGTGTGCGCTTCCTGCTGGGGTAGCTGCTCACACTGAAGAACACGCGCAGACAGCAGGAGCCTGGGGCTCTTGGGTCCTCTCCAGGACTCGCTTCCTAGAGCAGGGAATGAAGGGCGGCCAATGCTTCAGGCCTCGGCTCTCCTGCTCCCTGCTCTATGCTGCCAGCTTGCTTGGAGGCCGTGTTTGCCCTCCTGGGAGAACAGAACTTCCTAGGACTCAATGAGTCTTGGAATCTAGTCTGAGATGGGAAGGAAACACCAAGTTCAGTCCCGACCTAACTCTTCCAAGCTCTCCTGTTCTGCCATCAAGGGGCAGCTGTCCTCACTTCCCTCTGGGCACGGCCTAGAATCTCCCAATCAGGAATTTCTTCTGGAAGTCTTCACCTCAAAGCCAGCTACCCCAGATCCAAAGCCCCAGAGGCAGGAAGGGGCACAGACTCTGTGTGATCTAGGCAGATGGGGGTGATCTGGGTAGACTTGCTGGGAGGGGGCCTCTCCTGGGGGCCTGGAGGCTCACCACGCTGGTCTGCCCTGCTTCTGCACCCTCAACAAGACTGAGAGCTGGGGATTAAAGAGACAGACTCTCAGTCATACCAGGCTGAACTAAGCACTCCTCCCCTAGTGCTTACTCAGAAGACCAAGCATTAAAGAAGGGTATCCTGGTCAGAGAAAGCAAGGGGCCCGCCATGAGGCAGAGCCACCCAATGTCCACAACAATGGATTCCACCTTTCTGACGATCATGAAGACAGCATTGGGCCGGCCACGTGGTGTTCCGTTACCTGTAAGATCGTCACGAATTGGCGCTATCGTGGTGGCAATTAACAGCAGCACCCACGTCCCAAGATGGTAGATCTGGCCCTCCTAGACCTGACCCAGCACCAATCTGTCCTTCGTTCCCAGTTTCAAAATCCAGTGTCCGACCCCAAAGCGGGTAACCAGGGTCTTTGCGTCCTAAAGTGCTTTGGCGCCCGGGGTCCGCTGTTCTGATACCTTACGGCAGAGGGCGCTGTGGGTATGCACTGCCTGCCCGGCTGGGACAGCGCTCTCTGGGGAAAGAGCATTGGTTGGGATGAAGGGAGGCTTTAGAAGCTATTCCTGTCGCCAACTGACAGCCTTTCTTCTCTGCTAAAAACAGGTGACTCATGATGGCTAGAAGCTCACGAAAAGGCTGTGTTGGTCACGCATCCACCCAGGTGTCTGGACACCAGACCAGCTCACCTGGGGCTGGGATGGAGAAAGTACAAATTGGTCCTTCTCGGCTCACCTCCTCTCCACTATATTAGGAACCCCTCCTCCTTCAAAATCTGTGCAAAGCCTACTTCTTCCAGGAAGCCCTTCCCACTGTCCTCTCAACAGTGCCTTCCCATGGGACTCTCCCCTTTCAGCCTGGAAACTCCCAACCGGAAGTGGACTTGTCTCCCAGGGTAGGGGTTGTATATTCCTCACTGACTGAAGGCTTTCAGAGCGGAGGAATCCTGTCTCCCCTATCAGACCAGGGGCTATGCCTCCTCCATCAGACTGTGTACTCTTTGAGGCAACCCTTTTGTGATTCCTGTTTTAGGGTGATCAGGTTGGGAACACCCCTCTTCCCCACTCCACCAAGGGGAGTTCTGACATCACCCCAGGTCCCACCTGCTTTGCAGACTAGTGAGAGGGAGAAAGGGAGGAAGGGTGGAAGGGTGGAAGGGAGGGAGAGAGAGAGACAGAGAGACAGAGAGAGACAGAGAGAGAACGGCTTTGGGAGGGAGCACAGGAAACTTCTAAACCCTTCCCCTCCTGGTGCACCTCCTCCAATCCATGTACAGCCCCCTGGCCCTCCTTGCTGTTCAGCGGGCAGCCACAGGAAGCCCTTTAAAAGACCTGCAGGGGTCCCCACGGTCTCTCGAGGAAAAGTCCAAACTCAGCCTGACATGCAAGACCCTTTGTTCGGTCCCATCCCGTCCTGTGCACCCCGATCAAGGCGCACTCATTCAGGACCTATGAAGTGAGCTCAACCGTGGTCCTGCTCTAGAGTCTGGGGATATAGTGATACGCCGCCGAACAAAGTCTCTCCCCTCCGGGGCTGATGCTCTAGTGAGCACATCAGACCTGGAAAGGGGGCTTAGGGATCTTCAAACTACCCTCCCCCGGTTTAGAGATGGAGATACTGAGTGTGGGGAGGACCTGGAACAAGGTCACTCAGGTCCCCAAATACCTGCCCTCCTTGGGACCAAAAAGCCCACCTTACAACGATTCCAAGATGATGTTTTGGGGAAGGCCTCTGTGAAAATGGGGCTGGGGGCAGGCTAGAGAGAGATGGCTTCAAGGGACCTCACAAGCTAGATACTTAGGCTGGGGGAGACGGGGCCCTAGGGGAACAGAGAGCACTAAACTGGAGGGAGAAGAGCTGAAACAGACTTCCACCCCAACACCCATTAAAGCCCAGCACCCCCACGCTTCCCACCCAGCTGCAATAAGATGGGGAAGGGGGATGAGAACTTGCCTCTCAGTCTACACCTCCCAACAATAATGATCGGTCAGTGAAGACACAAATCATTTTAGGTAGAGTTCAGGTACCCTTAAGTGGGTCTTTCTGGGCCTCAGTTTCCCCATATGTTGAATGAGAAAGGTGTCGATTGCCCAAGTTCCTTCCACTCCTCCAACGTTCTGAATCCAGGCTCTCCATTGAGAAGCCGGAAGCTCAGCTTCTTCCACTCCCCCAGGATAAACCTCTGATTGATGGTGCCTGTCACTCCGAGGGACCCCTACCCTGGAGATGGCCCCTGTGGTAGGCTGGGTTCTCTAAAGGTAAAAAAGCAGGAATGCTTGGATGTGTTTTATATGTATATAAAACCAATCTCAGTGCCATCGAGTCATTGATGACTCATAGTGACCCCTTGTGGGTTTCCAAGACTGTAACTGTTTACAGGAGTAAAAGCCCAGTCTTTCTCTTTCAGAGCTGCTGGTGGTTTCAAACTGCCGACCCTGCAGATTGCAGCCCAACTGTATAACCACGACACCAAAAGGGCTCCTGTGTGAACATATATAGAAAAAGATAAACATCAAGAAATGGCTCACACCATTGTAGAAGTGGATAAGTCCAGTCTGGTTCGTGTTCATGGGTCAGATATCGGCTGAAGGCTTCTCCTGACTCATGCAGGGGCTGATGAACAGGACGCAGGAAGACCACCCGCTGGTGGCTACCTAACTGAATGAATCTGAGTTCGGTGGAATGAATCCAACGTCAGCAGTCCACGGATGGCTCCTGGGATCGGCAGGCAGTATAGCTAGATATAATTAGCTGCAGGATCCAAATCCAGCAGTTTCCACACACTGTCAATTTATACTAAGAGTAGGCCACACCTTGAATGGCATCTCCCTCAATTGTATCAAGGTTGTGGACAAATTAAGGAGGCCTATTCTCCCCACAAGGAGCCAGGGGGCATGGTGGATTATGCACTGGGCTTCTAGCCACAAGGTCGGCAGTTTGAAACCACCAGCCACTCCGAGGGAGAAAAGCAAGGCTTTCTACTCTCATAAAGAGTTAAATGTACAAATGTGCTTGGCACAATGGATGGGTGTGTGGATTGTGATAAGAGTTGTATGAGCCCCCAATAAAATGATTTTTTTTTAAAAAGAGAGAGAGAGTTACCTCTCAGAAACCCAAACACAAAGTTCTACCCTGCCCTAGAGGGTCACTATGAGTCAGCATTGACTTAGTGGCGGTGAGCATGGTGTTGGGTTTTTCCCCACAACTGCTTGGTCCACCCAAGTTGACAGAAATCGTAACTATCAAAGCTCCCACCCGCCCCAGTCCCCAGCAGGTTATGCCAGCTCTCCTGGAGACAAGGACTCTGTCTTTGGACCAGAGGATCCCAGTGTTGAGCGGGGAATGGGGGGGCGGGGGGGCAAGTGGAGCATGGCTGCACCTTTCTGAGGGCAGAGGCATAGACATGAGCACCTGGGAGTGGGAGCGGGGGAGGGGGGGGGCGGGTGCAGAGCAGACAGCTATACCTCAGCCTCCAGCGAGCACCGAGAGGCAGATGTTGTGGACCAGGGCACCCATCGATGTCCCTCCAGGCCCAGGGGCCCCGAGAGGTGACAGGAGCCATCAATCAGAGATGTATTCTGGGGAGTGGGAGAAGCTGAGCTTCTGGTTTCTCAATGGAGTGTCTGCCTCCCACCAGCCTGAGTTGGTGAGACTGGAAAATCGCCATCCTACCCCAGCAGGACATTCACCAGGAGGCACGACTGGGCACAGTCCAGCACATACGGGCCCCTGCACGGTGGCCTTTTGATGGTCTTTATTAACAGGAGGGAGGAGCAGGGTCTGTCTGATTCAACTGTGATTCGCAGAGGAAGAGACCAGACATGCAGGATGACATCAAGGCAGAACAAATACTGAAGATTTCGGCCGAATACAGGGCCAGGTTAATCCTGCTCCCAAACCTGGCTGCAGCCTGGGGTCGGGCCGTGGAACTGCAGGCGAGGCGCGGGGTCCTGTGCCTGGTGGGAGAGTGGGGACTCTGGCAGACACTAGGCAGCGCTGGCCGCTCCCCTCAGGTCTCTCCCTCTCACCCCGGCCTCTGCCAGGTCCGGATTCCTCTCCCAGTCTGGCATGCCCACTCTCCCATGTCGGCATCGGTCCTTTTTCTATGGAGTCGCCCGCCTCCCGTGGGGCTCTCTCTCAAGTCTTTCAGGGCCACTCTGCTCCCCACGCTGGCCAGCACCCGCTCCCCACCCTCTATGCGCACTCTGCCCCCTAATCCAGCCAAGTCACTTCCGTTCTTAACCCCAAATCCTGCCCTTGAAAGCGCTCCCTCTGGGCCGCAGCAACAGAGGAGTGGCCAGGCCAAGCCACCTACCCCGCTCTCAAGGCCCCCAGCTCGCCCCGCTGCGGGTCCCGGCCCATCGGGTTCCCCAGCTCTGGGCTACAGCGCTGTTTCCACCGCCAGGAAGGCGTAGCCGTGGGAACCAGGAGGGGCACATGGAGAGCAATTAGCCCGCACACTGTTGGCAGCGATACCTTAATAAATAATAGTCAGAAAGGCATGTAAATAAATATTAGAGCGCATTACGCGGGCAGGAGGCGCGGCAC
>NW_022111357.1:24869226-24874350 GCF_000313985.2 Echinops telfairi | reverse complement strand
GGGGGGGGGGCAGGTACAGAGAAGGCACCCAGGAGAGAGAGGCACACACAGAGAGAGAAAGCGATAACGAGATAAAGAGGTGGAATGGAATGGATGGAATAGGAGACTTTCACACGGAATGGGAGTGAGAGGGTGGTGCCCCCAAGGTAGTGGGAGGTCCTGCCCTCCTCACCCCTCACCCTGGGCAGGCTCTTCTCTTTCTCCCTCCTAACTTAACTCCTTCTCCCTCCGCCCCGCCCCCCTCCTCCAGCTGGGGTGCCCCAGGGCCCAGGCCTGGACCTCCTCATCTGCCTCACTCACATCCCTCACACAGAAGTGCTATTCATTCGTGTGTACCGTGTGCGCCCGTGGTATGTTATCTCCACCACACACATCTCCTGCCATCTAGAGGCCCCACCCAACACAAGACCTCACCAAGCCAACAACCCACCTCTGTCCTCTCCTCTGAAACCTACCTCACCCTCCACCTCCAGTCAATGGCAGCGTGATCCTTCCCGGAAATCCAGGACACAGCCCTGACTCCATCTCTCCCATAGGGGATCTAACCTCTTAAAGATCCTGTTCTCTACCCCTGCCATTCCTCTCACCGACAGGGTGGCCCCTTGGGCCCAAGCCCCCTGTGCCTGTCCCCAGGACTGGGTACCAGCTCCTCCCTGGTCTTCCTCCACCCTCCCGCTGGCCCCACAGTCTCTCTGTGGATGGAGCAGAACGCTGAAAAAACCACAGAGGCCATGTCGCCTCCCCACTCCAATGCTTCCCACAAAGGAAAGATCAATGCCCTTCAAATGACCCTAGGGACTTCCGTTCACAAACACCAAACCGGCTGCCACCAAAGGACTTTTGTTCCAGCTGTTTCCTCTTCCAGAACATTCTTTCCCCAGCTTTTCCCCACAGTTAGCCCATCGCCTCCATAAAGTCTTTGTTCAAATGCCCCATTCTCTGTGAGCCTCACCATGGCCGTCCAATTCAAACTGCGAGTTCTGCCCCAGCACCCCTGGGGTGGCGGGGTTGGGGAGAAAACCTACCACCCTCTTTCCAGTGTTCTCTGCTCCTCCACAGCAGTCGCTCCCTCTCACACTCCACCACTTACTTCGTTTGTTGGTTGTCTCTTTCTCCCAACTCGCCAGTAAGTTCTGTGAAAACACTGGTTCTGTCTTCTTTGGTTTTCCCCTCGCGGTCAGAGCCTCAGTACCTCAGATATGCTTGTGGTTCACTGTCAACAAGTCTGGGCCCAATTCACGGAGACCCCTGCACAACGGAGCGAAGCCCTGACGGATCCTGGGTCCTGCCCACGATTGGGGCCTCTAGATCAAACCATCGTAGGCTTTCTGCCGGTGGATGTCCGGTAGAGATCACCAGGCCTAATCTGGAAGCTCTGCTGAAAACTGTTCGGCTTCCTGATAACTAACACACAGTCTTCACTGGCAGACGGCTGGTGGCATGAAGTGCATTGTCTGGGACTCAAATCCAGGACTGGGGCATGGAAGGCAAGAATGCTGTCGCTGAATCATCACTGCCCCAAATGCTTAGAATTGTGCCTGGAAAAGAGGAGACTCCAGGTTTATTTCCAGGGGTGGCAGGGGGTGGAGGCAGGGGGAGTACAGAGAAAGGGAGAAAAGGAGAGAAGGTGTGTCCGGAGGAGGGAACTGCATGGTCAAGGCAGCGCTTGGGCAGTACTTGGAAGGACACCGGCTGGAGCTTAGAGTGCTCCCATGACTAACCTGCGTCAGCAACTCCTTCTCCAGTCTGTGCCCAGGGCAGCAGGGCACCACAGTGAGGATCTACGATGCAGCAGCCCACCTCAGCTGACCCCCCTTTCTCTGTACCAGGGAACCCCAGCTCCACTTCGGGCCCCAGCAGGGCATTGGACCCCAGTGCTCTGGGAGGCACTGCATGGGTAGGCCCCTGGTAACAGCCACAGTAATTACTGGTTGTATGTGATTAGGGGATAATTATGCTTAATAAGTCCAAAAGTAATTACCACTCAGGCTGCTTGCTGCTTTGGAAAACAGAGGGGCCCTGGTGAGCAAGAGCCCGAGAAGGGGGAGAATGGGCATCTTAGAACATCCAGGCATTGGGTCTGTTTCTCCATCAGATGCCTGAAGCCACTCCACCAGGGAGGGGCTTGCTCACCTCCAATGACCAGGAGCTCAGTCTCGCACAGACATCTCCCCCCGTCATTGGAACTCTCCATGGACAAGCTGGCCTACAACTTCAGCAGCTCCGGTTTCATTTTCACTCAACATTTTAGCAGGTCAATAGACATGGACCTGAAGCAGCATTCATCAAAGGAGTAACCTGTGCCGTCCAGTGTGCTGCCACGGGCTGCCTTACCTGGTTCTCACAACAACACTGCGGAAGGTCTTCCCCCTAGACCCGCTGAGGCTCTGGAATGCTAAGCTCAGAGCAGTGATGGGTGGTAGTCAGAATTCACATTCTAATACATTCGATGCCGAGCCTGGCTTCCGGTGCCTGAAACCTTCCTGCTTGCCCCCCGGAGTCACAAGAACTGATCCAAGTCATCTTCCCAGAAATGAGCTCATGTTCCCTTGAGTTTCTTCCTCTTAATTCTAGACAAGACCAACTGCAATATGTCTGGAGGCCACACCTGCAATGAAAAGATACTCTTGTTCTTTCCCTTGGTTCTGCTACCAACTAACTGTGACCTTGAACAAGTTGCTTGAGTCCTTTGGGCCTCTAGTTTTCCATCTGAGTAAAGGGGACAGAGGCGTCTCTTGTTCGTGATCTTTGCTTTTGCTCCCAAAGACCAGAGCAGCTTCAGTCTTGCCCTGGACTGGGACTTCCCTGCCAGGGATCTGGGGAGCCTCGGGGAGCTTCTCCAGCCCCTGAGACATCTTCTCTCTTCCTCTGGAGTTGGGCCAGCCTTCAGCCGCACCTCAGGAAGCTATTATAGAGGATGTCTTACAAGAAGAGCACACTATCTGGACACCCAGCCCTGCTCCGGCCCTGAGCATCTGCTTACAACTTCATCCTTACAACCCAATCCCCAGGCTGTGGAGAGGAAGGGACATTTTCAGGACTCTCAGAACTTATCAAATGGCAAAACCTCTAGGTGTGCAGCCTTTATCTGGGTTGAAAGTCATTTCTAGGATTATAATAACATACAGCTCTACATAGGGTGACACTGTGATGTCCATTTCTCATCTGATCTTTCTGGGTTGGGGCGATCCATCTGTCTCCCCTAGGCAACCGAGGCTACAGAAGTGGAGCTGTTCATTTAAAGTCACATGGCTAACAAAAGGCAGGACCCAGATTGAAACCCAGGCCTGGCTCCACTGCCTGTGCTGGTCGCCACTCCTCTATGTTCCCCCTGGCCTCAGCTCCAGCTGTTCCAGCAACTGGAATATCAAGCAATAGTGTCAGGCAAAAGATAAGCGTCGAATCCACCTTCCACCAGCATTCCAGCACAGGCAGGGTGTCAGAGGCTAACCATACGCTTATGCCCAGCCCCCTGGCATCTTTTTGGTAGCATGTCCAGTGCAATGCTTTTTCCACAAAGGATTATTTCTCGCTGGGTCCCGGTGGAGGAGAGAAGCGTGTGAAAGAGCAAATGGCACAATACAGGCTTCTTGGCTTTGCCCGGAGCCGTGGGCTGTGGGGACAGAGAGCACGGGGGCATAATCAAAACCACTCCGGCTCCTTTACCCACCAGCCTGCAGCCCACGGGGAGGAAGAGGGTGGAACGGGCCTCCTTTAGTGCCTGCAGGCTCCAAGAGGATCATAAATACAGAGCCGGGGGGGACTATGCATCTTCAAGCCCCAGAATGGGAACAAAATTACTACTGCTGTAGAGAAACTAGAACTTCACTAATAGGAAGCACAGATCACGAGTTTTCTTCTGTGTCACTGTCAAAATCGCAAATTGTTTCAGCAAATCAAAACAGTCCATCGTGGAAGAACAATTAGCTTTGGGAGAGACGCGCTAGGGCTGCTCTCTGAAGCAGGGGGCTTTCTAAGCACCCTGGGAGGTTTTCAAACATGCAGAAGCCAGTTGCTGAGCCCCAGGGCATTCTGAATCCACAGCTGAGCTATGAGACTTTGGGAGTGCAGTTTTAAGCTGACTCCTAGCCTGTTCCCCCCGCTCCTTCCTCACCCTGAAGGGCCTTCTACAGCAGCTGGGCCCAGATGGTACCACTTTCCAGATGCCCAGTGTGGTTTCAGCACCAGGGACAGGGGCACAAATTTAGCATTTCTCACAAGCCTCTCACCCTCTGCCTAGAGAGTGGCTTCTTTCAACCTCCGTTCTCTTCCTATTTTGATGAGGCGGACAAAGTGGTGGGGCCCTGGTGGGGCAGGGGTTAACCACCCATCTACTAACTGAAAGGTCAGCGGTTCAAGCCCACCAGTCACTGCGCAGGAGAACAATGTGGCAGTCTGCTCTTTAAAAGATTAGCGCCCAGGAAGCCCGCTGGGCATGTGGACTGTACGGGGCCATGGTGGGTGAGAAGGGCCTTACCAGCAGCCAGCTTGGGTTTGGATGTGGGGAAGAGGGTCATGCCATCTCAACACTTGCCAGTCACAGAGAGAGCCAGTCCAGGGGAGAAGAGGCTCTCATCCATTTCAGGAATGAGGGGATTCCACTCCCCTTCCTCACAAGAGACTTCCTGTTTTCACCAGACAATCAGGGAGAAGAGAGAAAGGAGGTGGATGAGACCTGGTCTGGGACCCTCATCTTGAGTCTCCCCCACTAGCAGACGGTGTGGCCTGGGGCAAGCCACTTGCCCTCATGTCCTCAGTTCTGTGACTGGTGAGGGCAAAAGTGGGCTTTGAGTTCTGAAGTGTTGATGAATCAATGAATGCTTTTTCCTCGGCCCCTCCCTGGTCTGGAAACCAGCATTTCCCATGCTGTGATGCTCTCAAGAGTGGGGAGATCCTGAGAGGCAGGGGTTGTGCATAAAAAGGAGAAAGGTGCTTTGCTGGTAACAAAAGACAGCACATGCGAGGCTTTTGAGAATAAGAATCGACAGTCTCACGAGGGTGAAGCTGGGGGGTTCCAGCGTCGCAGTGTCAGGGGGGCCAGGAGCTGCTGCTCTAGAAGAGCAGTCCCTGCCTCCCAGCCTCTGCCGCTCCGGTTTCTGGGCATTCCGTGGGTTGCAGACAGGT
>NW_022111357.1:24861846-24868680 GCF_000313985.2 Echinops telfairi | reverse complement strand
CCTGACTGGCTCATCTCCTCCCCGAGACCCCCTCTGCAAGGGGATCTCCAGAAGCACACTATTTTTAACCTTAAAGAAAAACTCTATTTCCAAACAGGGTCACAGTCACAAGCACAGGGGTTAGGATTTCAGCACAGCTTTGAGGGGACACATTTCAATCCATGGCTGTTGTTGTTGTTGTTGTTGTTGTTGTTGTTGTTGTTGTTGCCAACCAATTGCTGTTGACTTGATTTTCTGGCTTATGGTGACTCCATGTGTCAGATTAGAATGAGGGGACACATTTCAATCCATGGCTGTTGTTGTTGTTGTTGTTGTTGTTGTTGTTGTTGTTGTTGCCAGGTTCTGTGGAGGCCTAATGACGAAGCGCTGCCCAGTGTTGCGGCATCCTCACACTCTTCTTGCATCTGAGCCCATTGTGGCAGTCCCTGCTGCAACTCATCTGGCTGAGAGCTAGGACTGGCTTTGTTGGGAAGAAAGCAGACAATGGATGCATTGCTACCTACCTAGGGGGTGGGGGCAGGAGAGAAGACTCAAGGGGCTGGAGGAAGGAGAAGAGACAAGGTGGGAGAGAGCGAAAGGGGAGGGCAGAGGAGGAAGCTGGAGGACCAGAGAGAATTCAGAAAGAAAGGACAAGGTGGAGAGGGGACCAAGAGGGGATAGACTTGGGTTGTTGGGTTGGTTTTGACGCATAGCAACCCTGTGTGTGTAGCAACCTATGTGCTGGTGAATACATTTGAATAACAGTTGTATTGATTGAATTTCCCTGTATCCAGATAGATACCCTATCACAGACAATGCTGTGCTTCAAGATACTCTTGAAATGCCCTTTGTGACCATGCAGATGGCACCATCCTCTTGAATTCTGTCGCTTCTGCCACAGTAACACACACGGCTTTCTGATTCAAAATGGCCAGTACCAATCCTTCTCAGCTCACTAATACCCAGAATATCGATTGGTATGTGTTCTGTTCCATTTTTGACAACTTCCAATTTACCTAGATCAATACTGTACACATTCCAAGTTCCGGTGATTAATCGATGCTTGCGGCTATTTCTTCTCACTTGAAGTTGTGCCCCATCCGCAAATGAAGATCCCAAAGGCCTTACTCCATCCCCGTCATTATGGTCAACCCTACTTTGAGAAGGCGGCAGTTTTTCACACATATGTTGTGGGGGTAGCCAGCCCCCCCACAACTAATCACGGGCTCAGTAAGCGCAATTGTATGGTTAAGATATATAAAGATTATAGTAAAATCATAGGACAGAGTAACAAAAAGAAGTCAGACACATTTCATGGTAGCACGTGGTCCACGTGGAGGTGGGAGAGACGAGAGAGCCAGACAGAGAAAGCGATTTATTGCTAACCAAGGTTTACATATCTTTGGGGGGGCGGGTGCATGTCTCCTAATCACAGGTAAAGACATACATTACAGGAAGGGGTTGTACAATAGGCAATACAAGCAATAGGAGGGGGATATACAAAGGCATGAGTATAAGAGGAAGGGGATGAGCTAGGGGTGTACACATGATAGGAAGGAGAGGGCCAAGGGTATACATGTGGCAAGATGGGCGGACCCTAGATTCGTGATGGAGGCCTAACCTTGGTCACCCTCGAGTGGGCTTGACCTCCCTGGGCTCTCCTTCCAGGAAACAATCTACTACGATCCTTATCAGTAGGGAGTGGGCCCTACTGAGGGTGGGACAGACTGTACAGTCTGATTGCTCTAGATGGCTGATAGTCCTTAGGGAGGATAACCTCTGACCTACTTTCGTTGACCTCCAAGTGTAGTCATTGGCCATGTGTAGCAAGCAGCTAAGTTTGGCATATATTTGGGGGAGACAACTTGGGAGAAATCTTTCTGTTTCCCATAATATGTCCAGTGCCTTCCAACTTGGGGGGGGGGGTTTAATCCTCTGGCGCTATCTATGATGTTCCGCGGGTCTTCCTGGGGTTTTCAGTGTCCTACAAGGCTTGGGTGGTGTTCCTGATGTTTCCAGTGGCTAGTTCTTCTGAAGTGCAGTCTTTCCGTCTCCGCAGTCTGTTCTTCGGTGGAACCTGTTGAAACCTGTTCATTTCGGGGGTGGGGGGGGACCCTGCTGACATTTGAAATGCCGGTGACTTAACTGCCAGCGTCCCAGCAACCCACAAGCCACCACGGTCTGACAGACTGACAGATAAGCAGGGGACACTTGTGTCAGGGAGGTGAGTGTTGAAGAGAGAGGAACAGAAAAGGGAAAGTGAGGGAAAGAAGAGAACTGGAGACCCGCTCCCCTCAGCTTCTGTACCCTGATGTCTCCTTCCCCGTCCGTGACCCACCCACAGCCCACTTTTCTCCCAGGCAAGGACAGCCTCGCCAAAACCGCGTCCTCGCGGCAGAGAGAAGCCCTTTGTTAGGACAGACCTCCCAGGAGCAGGAGCGGGTCCTGCCTCTGAGCCCCAGGGCTGTGCCTGGAGAGCCCCTTCCCAGCTGGACCCAGCCCCTTCTCCAGGAAGATCTTGGTGCTCTTGTCCCTGCCCCCGGAGCCTCTCCGCTCCCTTGTTCCCTCCCTAGAACTTGCGCGAGGCCTGACACGGTTCCTCTCCAGCACTCTCTCCCTCCTTCGCACGGTGAGTCTGCTCCAGAACTCAGCGGGGCCTCTCATCTTCTCCGTTTAAAAAAAAAAAGCCCGAAATGCAGAGGATCCTGCTTCTGTCACAGGAGCATCAGCATCAAACTGGAGCATCTCTGGTGACAGGCCCCGCCTGAGGGCGAGCCCTGGGGCTGCCTGGAAGGCATCAGGGTGATGTCACCCCTGGTCTCAGACCAGTGCATTCCAGCCCATCCGTCTGCCCTTTCCCCCACCCCCAGCTTCAGGTTTCTCTTGGAGCTCAAGCAAGCCCTCATGTCCAGCGCCCCCAGAGGCAATTTGGGGCCAGTGTCTCCATGGTAACCACGGTGCCCATGCTGGCTAGTCATTGTGTTCAGGGTATGGAATAATATGACCTGGAATCCACAAGAGAGGCTCAGATCATATCGGAGGGTGCGATGGACTGGAGGCCCAGGGGTGAGGGCTGAGTGCAGCACAGCGAGGAGCAAGCAAGCGGCCTGTCCTCTCTGAGACTCCATTGGCCTCCTACCATAGAACCACTCATATGGGCTGGGAAAGGCTGACTAGAGGAACCTCAAGCTCTCTGAATCAGTAGGTACCTCCAGGCGGTTCTTGTGGCTGTCAGTGTCGCTGCCAACTGTCATCGACTCATGCCATCCCCAACTCATGGCAATCCATGCACGGAAGAGTGAAACACTGTCCCGTCCTCCACCGTTCCCAGGATCAGCTGAGGATTGAGTTGGTGTGACCATGGGATTTCATTGGCTGGGCTTCAAAATAGATCTCCAGGGCATTTTTGCTAGTCTGTCTTTGTCTGGAAGCTCCCCAGCATGCGAGCTTCCACTAGCAGGAATTGATGAAATTCTTACCACCATGGCCTCAGGGACTCAGTAGCCAAGAGAAGGCATGGCATGAAAGTACCCTCAACACACACACACACACACACACACACACACACCAGCTCTTGGGAGAAGATGAAGAAACTGTCAAAGAGGTATCATCAACACTTCTGCTTACGTCTACCTCCCATGGCGGCAATCAGAAGTATGCCTATTAATCCAAAGGGGTGGCAGTCTGACTTTATGTCAAGTGCACCTACCTGTGTGAAAGTGTAGGGATGAAGTTCAACTTTCCAAATCAGGTCACAGCCTGATGATGCCTCCTTGGGGGCATGGGCTTTTTTATAAGAGAGGGGCTGGGAACTTGTCCTTCCTCTTTCTTGCCCCTTCACCCTCCATGCTTGCTGGGACTCTGTCTCTGCCTCCAGGGGTGACACTATGTGGGCTGCTGACCCTGGGAACCTGCCTGAGAGCTGTCAGTGCCCGGCCATGTTTTCACCGACCTTGGATCCACATGACTCTGCACCCACTGGCCTGTGACCTCCTGCATCCCAGTGCACCTTTCTGCACCATTGGCCTTGGGCTTCATGAGTCTGCAGGAGGCTCTGACTCAGAGCTGAGGACTTGAGTTGGACCTGCTGGGATGCTGTCTTGATATAAAGCTCTTTCGTGTCCATGTATGAGTCTCACTGGTCCTGTTTTACTAGACAGCCCAGCCTCATATAAAAGGAAACAAGGGTCTCTCAGCAAGCTGATCCCCCTTAGAAAGAAACCTCCCTTCTAGAGACTCACTTCAGGGCTCATTCCTCTTCCCACTCACCCCAACCCCGAAATAAGCATCTGTCCCCTTGACACAATTATTCCCCTGTCAGAAACCTACGCTCAGGGAATCACCCCAAGTAGAGCAAAGACTTGTACACAAAGACTTGCATCAGGGACAGACAGCATTGCTTATCACAGAGAAGCCTTGAAACCCATCCGAAGGGTCAAACCAAGGAGATAAGGGTGCAGACTCTCAGTCGGAGTATTTCAACGGCCATAAAAAGCATTTTCACTCACATGGAAAATGCTTATGCTCAACTGTTAAGTAGGACAAACAGGGTCCCAATGAGGTGTGCTGTATGATTTTTTTTTTAAGGACATAGAAAATATACTTGGTTTGGGGTAACGTCTGTCTTCTTGATTGAACTCTACTTCCCAAATTGTCTGCAGCTAGGTTTAGTCTTCTACTCTGTGGGGCAGAATGTTTGCACAGATAGACACCACTGGGAGGAAAATAGCCTCTGACAGTCCTCGGTTCGAATCCTGACACTGACATTTTCCAGCCAAAAGCTGGAAGATGTCCTTGGCCTCTCTCCTCAGACTGTCACGCTGGCGTGGCAATGCTAACACACAACTCAGAAGGCGAGCGCACAGACAGAATGCAGCAGGGTCCCTGGAGGGGCACAGAACACATCAGCCCTAGCCGGGTCCCTTGGAGCCTCTGTGAGCACCAAGGCAGAAGAAAAGCAAAGCTGGCTTGTTTGTGCCTACTTATGAATCTGTAATGAACAGCATCCCCTTACGCACAAGTAAGCTCGTCCTTCCCTTGCCCGCTGAGTAACCCATCCCTGCTGACCACTCCTCCTGCACATTCCTGATGGTCCCTTGCTCTCAGCCCCACCTCCAGCCCCATCACGGGGGGAAGGGGGCCTCTGTCCTCCCCAGCACCAGCCCGTCCTCAAATACCATCTTCCCCAGGTTATAGAAAGGGAGGTGCCCAGAAAGCAACTCTAAGAGGTCCAGTTGAACTTGGACTCTGCGATAACCTCATAGAGTCTGGACCACTCCCTCCACTCCCCCAGCATCCCAGTGTTAGATAACCCCAGTGTTATCTGACCCAACTGTTCTACAAGGACTATTTCAGCCCAGTAATTGTATCCTTGTCATGCCAGTGTCTCTGGTCCTGTGGGGAGGAGGACTGGCAGTCTGGGCCCAGTCAGCCTTGGGGAGAGGAGTGTGCACATCTCAGAGAATCAGCCCCCACCAAACCTAGTGACAGACATGCTTCACCTCTGATAATTCCACCATTTGGGGCACACATGAGGCAGTCAGAGGCAGAGCAGAGCAGGCAAGAGAACAATAAATATTTTGTGGAAGCCGGAGGCAGTGACCGAGAGGAGCAGGCAGGGAGTGTCAGAGGGAGGGAGTGGTAGGGAGGACCTGGGGGTCTGAGCCTGAGATAGATTCCGTGCCCCCCTTCTCTGTGCTCTCATTTCCTTCCTTCCCGTTCTTTCTAGTTTCTTCCTTCCTTGTTTCTCCTTCATGTTTTTCCTTTTTCCACCTGCCTCGCATCCTCCTTCCACCCCTTCCTTTCCTCATTCATGCATCCATCTCCTTCCTCCACCCATTCTTTCAAGTGAGATGCTGAGGCCCAACAAGAGCACAGCCCTACCTCCAACCCTTTCCGAGCTTAGCTGTGTTCAGATTGGCCCGACTCATGGTGAGCCCATGAATCACAGGACACAGCGCTGTACAGTCCCACACTCCCCCTGTAGCCCTGTGTGGATCTGATCCTGCTGACCCATAGGAGCTTCATCGGCTGCTCTGTGGGAGTAGATCGCCAAGCCTTTCTTCCCAGTCCACCTGAGGCTGGATGCTCTTTTGCATCATAGCAACACACAAGCCACCACTAACAGACAGGTAGTGGCTATACCTGAAGTGCATGGACCCGGAATCAAACCTGGGCCTCTGGCATGGGAGATAAGAATTCTCTCAATGCTCAAGGTTGAAGATACAACCCTGTCACTGTAGGATAGTCTGGGCATGCAGAGAAAGTCAATATTGGCCAACACTCTGAGAAGGCACCTGCCAATCAAAGGCCAAGGTAACTAGACAGAATGGAATGTGTGCAAAGACAGGACAGTGGGATTGGCCATGAGTGGTGAGAAGGAGCTGTGACCAGGTGGTAAGAAGATAGGGATCCCTTGCATGATTAATTGCAGTCCAAGCACTTTCTCTCCTGCGGATGGAGACACTGAAGCTCAGAGAGGTTATGTGACTTATCCCACATCACACAGCCAGTAAATGGCAGGTCTGGGACTGGAATCAAGGACAACATGGCTGTAAAGGCCCTGAACTTACCCTTGAGTGTGAGTGATAAAGCTCAGCTCAGTGGTTCTCAGAGGTGCTGGCCACCTCGGACAGGTGGCCAGTGACACAATCCGCTGCGGCCTCTGGAAACACGTGACACTTCTCTGTGGCCCAGAGAAGCAAGGGTTCTGTGCCCTGTGGGTGCCACTGGGGAGAAAGCAGGGGAGGCCTTTGCTTGCTCCCAATATGGGGAATCGTGCAGGGTCTGGCTGGGAAGCAGTGCTCTCTCCCATGACCCGTCATCTCACTCAGACGACGCACCTGCCCTGCCCCC
>NW_022111357.1:24851075-24861318 GCF_000313985.2 Echinops telfairi | reverse complement strand
CATAGAGATCCCTGCTGTGCGCTTCCCAGATTGTAACTGTTTACAGGAGTAGAAAGCTCGGTCTTGCTCTCACAGAGCTGCTGGGGGGTCTCAAACTGACAACCATGCAGATCACAGCCCAACGTGCAACCACTACACCACCAGGGATCCTCTGGCTCATGCTGGTTTGGCAGAACGCATTCTTGTTGAATCCAGGGCACCTGTTGTTGAAATGGCACTTGTAATCAGGGTTCTCTCCAAGGGGCGGGGGTGGGGGGGTGTCTGCTGAGTGGAAATCACAATTTTACATTCCTTACTCATTTGTAACATTCATCTGTGCATCCATGTACGTATTCTAGGCACCTGTAGGCATGTTCATTCTGCCCACAGGTGTAAAAAAAAGCAGAAGGAACTGTGCTTGTAATATTCATTCATGTCGTCACACTCGCTATACTTCTGATGAAATGCTACATTTTTATTCCCTTGCATTTGTTACTTCGGTAAACAAACATATAGCATAAAGCAAAAAAGGGCCAAACGACCAGAGGGTGACACGCCGTCGTTTGGTTCAGCTTTGGGTGACGCCCCAAAGTCCCATGAGATAAGATGATGGAATGATGCGATTCCTGAAAGGTGGAAATATTGTCAGAACAATCGCTGTCGGTTCAGCAGAAGCAGAAAGGGGTTTTTCAAAGATGAACAAACGGTGCGCAAAGAAGAGAACTCGCCTGTTTCTAGCACAGCAAACGCAAAGACCATTGTCCAATCGGCCGCCTTCTAAAGGAATGGGGATCCTATTCCCACAGCGGAAAGATGGGGAAGGATAAATCACACAGCTGAGGATGCTGAGATAAGAGCGAATGTTGCCTTTGAGGACGCCAACCAAGAAACAATATGATAATAATAATTTATAATTTATCAAGGAGTCATGGTGGGGATGGGTAAAAAGAGGAGCTGATACCAAGAGCTCCAATAGAAAGTAAATGTTTAGAAAATGATGATGGCAACATATGTACAAATATCCTTCATACAATTGATGTATGTTATGAGATGTGAGAGCCCCCAATAAAATGATCTTGAAGAAGCAGCAGCAATATGGAAGCATCCTAACAGTTTTATTGGGTTTTGTCAGGTATTATTTAGTATTTTTTCATTGATATTTTAAAACTCTTCCCTGTAACATAACCTAGCTTTGTGCACCTCTCTTATTGTTCTTATTTCAGTATTAACTGTATAAAATAACAAACTACCTTTCAGTATAGCTTTCTTTATATTTAAAACAACCATTAGGGCCGAGAACCAGCAGGGCAGCCCCATGGGGTTTTCGGGGCTGCAGAGCTGGGCAGGAGCTTGTTCCAGTGTGCACAGAGTCCCTGTGACGGGACTCAACTCAAGGGCACGAACGACAGTCTCTATGAGAGCAGAGCAGACCACCAGCTCTGTCCCCAGCCAGCAGGTGGGCGGGCCAAACCAGCAGCCTTTCAAATGCTGACCCATTGGACCCCAGGCCTCCTCTCCTGTGTGTAGGATGCCAATAACAACACCCCCTCCCCGTCTGCTAGGATTCCTACATGAAATGTTCAACATCCCAGTATCACTTCCGCTCACATGAACCCATCCCGTCCTTATCCCAGTCCTTATCCCATGAAATGCACATGGGAAGCGCCCGCTCCTCACATTCATTCATTCATTCACAGGTGCACAGGACCTCACCTGGCTCCTTGAACCCACCGTCCTTCCCTAGCACCAGACCTTTGCCCAGCTGTGTTCCCCTCGCCTTGGAATGCTCCCCTCTGTTCCCTGGCTCGATCCTGTCTTACCCAGTGAAGCCTCACTCTCCTGTCAGAAATAGCACGGGTATAGCGGTTAATATAGGCTGGATTCCAAAGCCAGAGGGTCTGGGTTTAAATCCCAACCACACTACTTACCAGTTTTATATCTTTGGAAAGTTTACTAACTCTTCCTGTGCCTCTGTTTCCCAATCCATGAAATGGGGATAATGACCATCCTTACGCACTGGGATAAGGACGGGATGGGTTCATGTGAGCGGAAGTGATATTGGGATGTTGAATAGCTGATACAACACAGGCATTAACCAAATGAGTAGCCTGAGCTACCACTGAAGGTCCATCCAAGCCAACGCAGAGCAGCACAATCATGATGATGACATGTGCTGCCGTTGTCACGATTTTACCCATGCCCTCACTCTCTCCAGAGAGGCTCTGCCCACTCCCAAACCCATTTCCAGTTCCCTTTCCAGACCCCGGGTGCTGCAAAGAGCTTGTGCTCAACTATTAACCTAAAGGTTGGCCCCTCAAGCTCACCCAGTGACTATAGCCAAGAAGCCCCTCTGGAGCCATGGTGAGTCAGCATCAACACAGGGGGCACCCCCATGTTCTCTTAACATCCTCCTCAAACTCAAAATTATAATTATGTTTCCATAACCCCCTCTTCCCCATGAGGGCAGAGGCCATGTCTACTCTTCTTTCACCAGTGGGTCACCTATTCCCAACACAAGGTCCCGGACTTAGAGCGAGGCCAAGGCATATGTGTGGCCTGAGCCAACACCGGAGTCCCGTGTAACTTCGGAAAGCCAGACCGCTCTTCTCCTCCTTGAAGACAACCCCAGGGTGAGTCACAGTCAAAGAAACGTTTATCTCATGCCCAGAAATCATTAAAAGGCAAATTTTAATCTTTACTAACATCTCTTGAGAGACAGCCAATGAGAGGTTGTAGGCATAACTCAGACAAAATTATTTTTAAAAGAAAATTAAAACCAAACATCTTCATCTCCCTCCTCCTCGCTCTTATGCCTGCCCTAGACTTCAGGAAAGGCCAGGATACTCTTGCCAGGGAGCGTCTCACTCCTTTTCCTAATAAGGGATCTAAAACCTCCTCTTTCTGGGGGAGGACGCCCCCTCCACCCCCTGCCATGTGGAAGTGGAACCCCTGGAACTCTCCCCCTGAGGGCTCCTTGCAGGCAACAAACGAGAGCTGCTTCCGTGACTGCGAACCAGCAGCCTATGTTGTTAGGTGCCGTGGCGTCGACTTTGACCCACAGTGACCCTCCACACCACAGAACAAAACCCTGCACAGTCCTGCACCGTCCTCGCCCTTGTTCCTGGGCCTGAGCCCATGGGTGCAACCAGCGTCCATCCATCTCGTTAAGGGCCTTCCTCGTTTCTGCTGCCCTTCTGTTTTACCAAACATGATGTCCTTCTCCAGGGACTGGTCTCTCCTGACAACATGTCCAAAGTATGTAACGTGAAGTCTTGCCATCCTTGCCTGTAAGCACTCTGGCTGTACTTCTTCCAACACCGATTGGCTTGGTTTCAGCGGAGCTTCCAGTCTAAGAACAGATCCCGAAGAACAGATTGGCTCCGCGCTTTGGAGGAAGAAGCCACTGAGAATGTTATGCATTATCAGCAGCATATGGGGTACCCCTCTTAAATAGAATTTTTTTAAAGCTATGGACTTAAATTTAAATTTTATTTCAAAACAACCTTATCACTTTCAAAGTACTCTCTATTACACTTAATACATTTGTCAAATCTGCGATTCCATTCTTGGAAACATTTTTCAAACTTATCTGCTTGGATGGCCAACAGCACCTCCCTTGTTTTTTTTTATTGTTTTTTTCTTCACCTCATCTATGTCATCAACGTGCTGTCCTTTTATGTCCTTCCTCATTGGAAGAAACAAAAAGAAGTCACTTGGAATGAGGTCAGGTGAGTAAGGTACATGGGACACGAAAGGCATGCTGTTTTTTTGCCAAAAATGACTTCCACCATCTCAGTGCATTGTCATGGTGGCAAAACTAGTCCCTCTGCTGCCACAAATCAGGCCCTTTTTGTCATACACTTTTACACGATCTTTTCAGAATTTCTAAGTAGAAAGTTTAATTAACAGTATGACCTAGTGGAATGAACTCCAAATGCACTACAAGTCAACATTTTCCTGTGTTTGGGAAGTTGACGGACATCCAGAACAAGGTTTACCATCAATCAACATTTCACCTCTTTTGAAATGAGAAAACACACATACATTTGAGTTTTTCCCATAGCACTGTCCTTGTAAACTGTGTTCAACATCACAACAGTTTCTGCGGCATTTTTCTTGAGCAGGAAACAAAATTTCACAGCCACACGCTGTTCTCTTAAATTGGCCATCACAAAAAACGAGATTCAAGCAAAACTACTTTTATGAAAAAATTCACTGTGACCAGAGAGAACCTTCCCAGGTAAAGCCACTGGGTGCGCAAACTCGGAACCAGTTGCTCGATGCTCACCTAGCGGGGAAAAATGCGTACTGCGGAAGCTCCACTCCACCCAGAGTAATTCCGGTTTGGTTTTTTTGGTTTGGGTTTGTTTTGTTTTGTTTTGGGGAGGGGGGTGGTATCCCCTCGTATATGTCCACTTTCAACAAGGAAGCCAGGTGGCATGATGGATTATGCATTGAACAGCTAACCACAAGGTCAGCAGTTCGAGCACACCAGCCATCCCACAGGAGAAAGATGAGGCTGCTTGCCTCCATAAAGAGTTACAACCTAGGAACCCCAAGGGGGCAGTGCTGCTCAGCCCTGCAGGGGTGCCATGAGTCAGAGTCAACTCGATGGCAGTGAGCTTGGTTTGGGTTTTGGTGCCGTCAACAAGTTCCTGCCCTTCTCTGAGTCTCCGAGTCTTGGTTTGGCCATCTCTGAAAGGGCTGCTGGAAGCCATCCTGAGCTCATCAACAGATGAGTGAGCAGAGTATGTGTACACGAATCACCTAGAACAGGCAAGAGCTTGTGACAGATGGATGCATACAGGCAACCAGGGAGTCAAGAGAGAGAAGGGGGAGAAGGTGTTACTGCTGAGGGCATAGAAAAGCTTTGGGCACAAGTGGTGAAGGTTGCATATCACAGTGGATGTAATGAACCTCACTCGCTGCCGTTGAGCCAGTCCTGAGTCATAGAGGCCCTATAGAATAAAACAGAACAGAACTGACCGTGTATCCCAAGGCCTTCAGGGTACTTTGCCTGCCTCTCTCTTAAGACGCTTGCGAGCTGTTTTGTATTGATGGTGCGTACTGGATCTTCCCTAGAGACTACCTGCAGTCATCTTCGTATCTGCTAACAGGGGCACCATATGCTGCATGGTAATGAGCATTCATTACATGTCTGCTGACTTGCATTTTTTGAAAGATAACTCATTCTACCACTTGGAGCACTGCATATTTCTTAACCTTGCATAGCTTAAGTGTCTCATCTGTTAAAGAAGAATGAAAATTATGCCTACCTCATAGGGTCATTTGGAAAACTAGAAAATAATGTACATAAAGCTCTACCCCTCACATAGATAGATCTCTCAATAAATGTTTACTGGCCGCAGTGGTGACGATGGCGGCAATGGTGGTGCTGATGAAGGTCATGATGGTGGTGTTGATGGTGCTGGTGGCTGGTGATGGAAACTGTGAGGGCAATGGTGATCACGATAGTAATGCTGGTAGTGGTGGTGGTGGTGGTGGTGATTGTGCAGGTGACAGTACTGATGACGGTGGTGAAATTGGTAGTAGCATTGATGATCCTGGTGATGATAATGCTGGTGGTTATGGCAACAGTGTAGGTGTGAAAGTGGTGGCATTGATAGTAGCGGTGGCAATATTGGTGATGATGGTAGTGGTAGTGGCAGTGATGGCAGTGTTGGTAATGATGAGAACAGCTATTCTAAGGTCATCTCAGATTAGCCCAGGATCAGTTTCTCTACTGTCTCCGTCAGCCTACCCAACAGTTGGCAAAGAAGGCACCTGGACCCCTGGTAAGGCCGCTTGGCCTCAGTTCTCTGCTAAGGCAGAAGCAGAAGCACATGCCCACACTTGATGAGGGATTGAGATGTTTCATCAGGCATGCTCTGCCAACAAGCGGTGAACGTAATAATTTTGAAATGAATATTTGTGCATTTGAGCTGCTGAACAGCCACTTAATCCAGTGCTCAGTAGGGAAGGTGAGGCATGTGGGCAATGAGAACTAGGTATCCATTACTCCCAAGAAGGTGACTGGTGCTGAGCCTTTGGGGGGGTGGGGGGTGAGGGATGGATGGGGTGCAACAGCAACATTCTCTTTGTGTAGAAAAGGGCCGCCTAGGGAAATAGCCCACAAGTTTTTTTGAACACCTACTGCGTGCAGGCTTGGCTCCATGGAGAGCCTATCTGAGCATAAAACCCAGTCTTTATGTTTGAAGAGCGACATGCAGGGATGCGAAGAGGGATGGAGCAGAGTGGGGACGCCAGCCTCCGTTTGTCTGGTCAGTGAGCTGGCACTGCACTCCCAGCAGGCCTGGGCCGTGGGAAGTCCTGGGCAGCATGAATTCAAGAAAGGCGATCTTGTGGGGGGAGGAGGTGAGGAAGGGGAAGTCAACCCCAATAATCGATGCCTAATCCACCCCCACCCCACCCCCCAGGGGATGAACAACAGCAATGTGGGTGAAAGGAGACAGTGGTTGGTGTAAGATATGAAAACAATAATGGTTTATATTTATCAAGGGGTTACGAGGAGGGGAGGGAAGGGAAAAAGAGGAGTTGATACCAGGGACTCAAACAGAAAGCGAATGTTTAGGAAACGATGATGGCAGCATATGTGCAGATGTCCTTGATACAATTGATGTATGGATCACTGTAAGAGCTGTACGAGCCCCCAATAAAATGCTTTTTTAAAAAGAAAGAAAGGCAATCTCCCTGCGAGCTCATGGCCAGCGGGAAGGACAGATGAGTGCTTGCACCGCATTGGACTTCTGGGTTCCCAGTGACCACCACTCCAGGGGTTCCCGGGTTGCCCGCCCGGGCGAAAGATCTTTCTAACCTGCACGTCTCCTGAGATTTGTCTCGCCAAGAGCCCATGAAAGCGGACGTAGAGAGGTTAAGCTGTGTGAGATTACTCAATAGGCAAGGCAAGCACAGGCTTACTTGTGCTTACCTATTAATCTGCAGTGAATCATTTCACTTTTTTTTTACACCACATCAAAGATTCTGGTTCAAGGTATGACAGGCATCTGCCTCTGTCCCAACCCCGCGGGTGGGCGGCAGCTTCCTACAGAATCAAAGCCTCCTGTCCCATTTGCAGTCCCCGACAGGGGCGACAGGGGCGCAGTCCCCAGTCAGCCAGGTGAGCAGACTTTATTTGTCATGGATTAGGTGACCCTCACATAAAAAGGCACACCACAGATCAATAGTTTACCTGGCTTATCAGGTGAGCCACCAGGGTCCTAGGACACAGAGCTCCTAAATGGACGAGGCAGGATTGGAACGCAGACAGTGGGGGTGGGGGTGGGGGGCCTCGGACCGGTGGTGAAGCACTGGCTGCCAAGGGAAAGGTCAGCAGTTCAAACCCACTAGCTGTTCTGGAGGAGAAAGAGGCCCAGTCCTTTCTGGACAGACTTGAAGCTTTGGGGATCCCGTTCTACTCTAAGTCGAAATCAACGGGCTGATAGTGGAGTGGGGTGATGGGGTTTAGCCGCGCTGAGCACCCTGCTCAGCCCAAGGGAGGCCCAGAGTGGGGAGCTGGGCTGTGGAGGAAGGCAGGGCTTGTTGAGGGCAGACCGGTGGGTGGGAGTGAGCATGTGGAGGGGAGGAAGCATGCCGTGCCCCAGGAGACCCTGTGAGAGCAGGGTTGCTGGGGTGGAAAGGTCTGCAGGTGGAGAGGGAGCGGAGGCTGCTAAGTTAGAGGTGGGAGCCAGGTGCAGATGGTGCAGAGCAGTTGGGAAAGCAAAGCCAACAGCTGGGCTCCAGGCTCCTGCTGGGCAGTTCAGGAGCCAGGAGTGAGTCTGCCCTGCCCTGCTTCCTCCTCCCTTACAGGGCATCTGGTCCTTCAGGACTTCCTGACACCCCCGCCCTCACAGTGGTAGGAGGGGGACCCAGGAAAAGGCACTGGAGGGAGGGGAGAGGGGGTCACGCGTGGAGAGCCCTCTGAGGGAAGGCTTGTAGTGCTTTGGTCTCTGCACCTGGGCTCTAATCTAGGCTGCTAGCACCCTGCTGAGAAAAATGTGTTCTCTGCACGTTCTGCTGGGCCCGCTGACACTGTATGCAAATATATGCAAATGTGCGCAAATGCAGTCTCAAGCTGCCTACAGAGAAACAGGAAGCCTGGTAGCAGGGGGAGCCATCACTGTGGCTGGCCCTCCAGACCTTGATTCAGCCCTGCTGGCTCCACAGCTGAGAGAGGGGCAAGGTTATCAGATGGGACAACACCCCCAGGAGGCTCCTGCTCTCCTGAGACGCAAAAGGCGAACCTCAGGGGCCGTGGGGTTTGCTTCTCTGGGAATGGCGCTGACCTGATCTCCCCCCTACCCTTGGCACAGCTGTGAGAGGGGTGTGCCCTGAGGCCCCTCCTCAGCCCCTGCAGCTACAGCTTCATCACTGGGGGCCCCTGGGAACATGCACAGGCTTAACTGTTTGATGTGTCCAAATCTCCTGCAATGGGCACCACTGTCCCCTCTTGATTTGGAGGACACATTTCTGTTCCTTCTTCCTGGAGACTCAAGTCAAAGGTCCACTGTGAAGCGCTTCCCCGGCCCCCTCCACTCCCTTCAGTTGCATGTCCCTACTGCCCTCCTAGGGTCTCCCTCAACCCCTGGATACCACCTGGCAGAGCGTTGGGTATGCTGGGGTCTTGTTTCTGTGTAACAGTCTCTTCCACAGACCAAGGAAGGCCTGAGAACATACCACCTAACAGTGAAGGTTGGGGGATGGATGGATGGATGGGTGGAAGAGGGCCTGAAGAAATGAATGATTGAAGGAATGAGTGACTGAATGAACCTAAGTGATGAGGGGGCAAGGAGATAATGAGCTGAGCACCAATCTGCTCTTGAGGAAAATCCCAGCTGAGCCCCAATGAGGCAGCAGACAGTGGGGTCCCAGTGGGCCTGGCCTCCTGACCCAGGGTGCCCCCAAGGCCCAGCCCTGCTGGGGCTGACACCTTCCAGGCTCCTGTTCTCTCATCCCGAGTCCCCAGCATCCGCTTACTCTGCTGTGAGCACAGCTCTTTGGGCCAGAAAGTGAGCTGTTCCTTGAAACCTCACAGCCCGTGATTAGATCTATAGCAGCTTCCTAAGTTGCTGAAAGGTTCCCATGGCAACCCGGCTGGTACCAGGCTGGCAGCGGGCCACCTGGAGGAGAAGGAGAGACAGGTGTAGGGCTGCAGCCTGAGGCAGGGCTGTGTGTGACCGGGAATGAAGGGAGGATGGAGGCATGGGTGGGGGCAGGGGGAGGCAGTCCTGGGGACAAAGGGGTCACAGGACTTTGGGGAAGGTGGGAGAGGTGAGGGGTCCAGATGATGGAGGATAAAGGAGACCGGAGAGTCTTGGGAAGTTGAGGGTGACTGAAAGACTGGAAGAGATGGTGGATTTGCAAGTTATAGGCGGTGAGTTATAGGAGTGTCGGGTGCACAAAAGGAGTCTGAGGAGAGGCGGAAGTTAAGTAAGATACGGAGACTGCTTCCTTAGCTTGACCACTGCTTCCTGCTTGACCGCTGCTTGCATGAGCATGGATGACGGATTCATGAAAGACAAAATCTTTGACAACTTCAGCCTTTTCTCGATGTCTCGCGTTGTTACCTGTTGGTCCGGTGGTGGGGATATCGGTCTTCTTGACATTCCCTTGTGATCCATACTGAAGGCTCCAATCCCTCATCTTCATCGAGAAGTGCTTCAAGGCCCCCCACTTCCTGCCCTGATGCCACGTTCTCCTGCCTAAACCCAGCTTCTCTGCTCGGTCACCCCGAAGGCCCACCGGCAGTGCAGGTGTGGGGGACTGAGAAGCCGATAGAGGCTGACGATGAGAGCGGAAGTGCAGGGCGTGAAGGAAGAAAGCAGGTTCTGGGCACACAGGAAGGGCCACTTGTGACCCCGTTTCCCGACTGATCATTTGGGGCAATACTATTATACTAGTACCTGCCTCACTGAACTCTTCTGAGGATAAAGTTAGTTCGTGCTGTCAAAGTACGTCAGGGCATACCTGGAAGGTGGTGGTGGTGGTTGACAAGTTGACTCCAGCTCATGGCTACTTGAGAGGTAATAGAATGAAACGGGGCCCCTTCCTTCCCCCTCCTCATGATCACCGATATGTCTGAGCCCATTATCGCGGCTACTGCGTCAGCCCATCTCAGTGAGAGTTCCCTCCTTCTGGCTGACCCCCTACTTGACCCAACAGGAGGGCCTTCTGATGACATGCTGAGAGAGTTAAAGTTTATAGTGCCAACCTGGATGATAAACACATGTGGGGTTAATTGAAGGGC
>NW_022111357.1:24844983-24850635 GCF_000313985.2 Echinops telfairi | reverse complement strand
GTTTCTGTGGATTTGTTTCTCTAAAGTACCCAGATTAACACACGTGCCCACAGCAAGGAAGTCATCGTCTCACTTCATGGAAAACAGTATAACACATGACGCATAGCAAACTCCCGGTAAAGAAGAATGTACAGCAGCAAGAACATGCCTACACAGTCTTGTAGACATGAATGAGAACACAAAGGTGCCCGGTCATACACATACACGAGAGCTTGCAAATATATGCAGGACACCCGGATGCAACTGCAAGCCCCTGCGCATGCCCACACTCTCTAACGCACAATGAAGGCATACCTGGCATGCACACAACGGGCTGGTGCACAACGGCTTTTGCACACATGGTTCTCAGTCCCGGAGTCTGTTCCGATGGATCCTCTCAGAGGTCCCTGCTGCCGTCTCTTCCTGCAGGGAAGCTCTCCGTGAGGGTCACGGAGGGAGGAGATGGGTCTGGGGAAGGGCAGCAGCAGAGGTCAGAGCTAGATCTTGAAACCAGTCAGGATTGTGATTCATCTCCACAGTTTGCCAAGTGCTCATGGGAAGTCAGCTATGAATATAGTGTTTCTAAACGATGACCATCTCCAGCCTCTGGAGTGGCCTCCAGGTGTGGGGAGGAGTCAGTGCACATTTGGACCGATAGCTGGGCAGCTGCACAACCGGGCTCCTGCCTACCACCGTGGCGGTGGAGGCAGCCACAAAGTGGAGCGACTGCTCCCCAGCCAGGCTGCGGGTGCCCAGCAGGCCCAAGCGCCGTTGACAGCTTTCCCCAAACACCCAGCGCCTCTCCCTGCAGCTATGAGTGGTAGGGTGGTGTTTAGAAATGGCAGCAGTGTGTAATTTTCACTCAGCGATGCGTGGAGACTTAAAGGCTCCACACTGTGTGTGGGCAGGTGTGGTTTGCACCACAGAGTGGCCATTCCAGTGGGCTGGCAGCAGGGAGCCTGGTGAGGCGGGTCTGCCCGCAGTCACCAGCGAGAGCTCCAATTGGAGCACAGGGGTGTAAAGGCCAGGCCGGTGTCCAGGACAGCTCTCCTCAAAGCCAGGCCAAGCTCCTGCGGGTCCTTCCCATCACCTGCTGCTCCCCTTTCCAGCAGTAGAGCTCAGTGGTAAAGGACATTGGCTGGACAGTCCCAGATTCAAATCTTGGTCCTACCACCCTCTCCTCACCTGACCTTGGCTCCTCAGATTGCCCGTTGTGAAACAGTGACTAGTAGGGTCTGCCTGGTAGGGTGGCTGGAGAACTCCGAGAGAGAATGTGCCTATGCACTGATGGGAGCCAATGCTCAAAGAAACAGCAGTTAGGACTTCTCACCATCTCGGCTCTTGAGCAAGCACTGCCCTCTCTTCACCCCTTTTTCCCAGAAACCACCGCAGGGTCTTGGTTCCGTCAGCCATTGGCACCTGCAAGCACCACTTGGCAAAGGCCCTCGGGCAGGAACAGCAGTCGCCTCTGTACTGTAAGATGTGTGACTCACTTCCCAAAGCACACCAAGAATGAAGCCCTAAGATCTGCAGAGACAGGGCATTTGTCTTGTCTGCTCTTGTCTCCTCGGCTCCTAGAGCAGTGCCTAGACCCAGGGCACAGCTGGCTTCAGGTGTCACCTGGCTTGGCTGTGGTGCCCCGGTGTTTGGTCTCCACGTTGCTCTGCAGGTATTTACATGGGACTCGTATTTAAATCAGTTATAATGCCGGTGGGCCTCATCTAATCAGTTGAAGGCCCTAAAAACCAAAACTGAGGTTTCCCAAAAAAGAAGGAACTGCCTCAAAATTGTAAATAAACATCCTGCTGGAGGGTCAGTCCCTCCTGACTTATGTATTTTCAACTGGCCATCCTATGAGATAATTCCTTTTCAAATTCTCTCTCTCTTTATCTCTCTCTCATACGTATGTGTGTGTGTTTACTCAAAAAATCACTGTCATCAAATCCATGCTGATTCACATTGACACACATGAAATGCATGAAACGCCAGTCCCTCTTCCCTCCCCCATTCACCCTTGACTTTTCCACCCAACCCGACCGGCAAGGGTACCTCTCTTGGGGTCAGTAATACTCTCCCCAGGTGAGAGCTCTCCCAGATTTGATGGCAGTCCAGCCATCACCTGGTTCACGATGGCCCCATCATTAACGGAATGGACGCAGTGACAGGTTTGCTGTGTGACTCTCCCTTCCTTATGGTGCTAAGGCTGTGCCCATTAGAGCGGGCGTCTCTGCTGACCACCCGGCGAAGAGTCAGCGTCGTCCTTTCTGTTTTATCTTACGGATGTCGAGTTAGAATCAACCGATGGATAGCTTGTCTCTCTTGGCTTAGCTGTACCTCTTTGTAAACATCACTGTTGAGAAGCAAGATGACGCCTGGTTCAGAACCACAAGGAACAGATGCCCTCCTCCACGAAGGACAGTCTGAACGGTGCCTACACCTTGCCAAACAAACACCAGTAGGCTCTGGAAGGTGCAGAGAAGAAAGCCGAAGGCCAGAGACCTCAGAACCCAAAGAACAGCGCAGCGCTGACTTCCCTTTGCACCTCATCTGTACCGGCCTGGGTGCGGCAAAGCCGGCCCCATCACTGGGAACAGACAGCAAAGCAGCCAGCCCAAGAGGGTCCCCTTGTCCCCAGCCCAAAGACCAAGGAGAAGGCAGCCCAGCAAGATAAAAACAGTAAGCAAGAAGCATCCTACACAGGCCAAATGCCACCAGAGACTAGGTGGCCCCCTCCCCACGCCATCAGGGAAAACTGAATGGGGAGCCTCCAAGACTGGGGGTCTCCTAGAGAACACGGGTTTCACACCCACCTTGTGACCGTGAAGAGGCACTCTCCTTCCTCCACTCTGACAACGTCTGAAGATTCCAACAATACCGTCTGAAGATTCCAACAATACCGAGGATCTTAGCAAATCATCCTCAAGCTTTCGAGGCTGCGCTGGAAAGCCATTCGGGTTGAAGCCTAGGACAATCTCCACTTGAACGAGGCACGACGGTCATCGGCAGGGACACTGAGAAGACCTCAGTGTGGGGACTCTCTGACCGAGGCTTTAAAGCCATGATTGTCTACGCATCCCCACAAGCAACGATGAGCAGGCTTGGACAAGCAGAAACTGTAACGTCTCAGGAGAGAAAGAGAAGATGTAAAGAAGAACCAGACAGACATGGTAGAGCTGAAAAAGACAGTAGCTAAAAATACAGGGAGGTAGAGCGAGAGACAGACTGGCTCAACAGAAAAACGGAGACTACAGAAGAAGCGGTGACCTCGAGGGAGAGCAGTATAAATGGCCCGATGTGGACAGCGAGGGAAGACTGAGAGGGAGAACTAAGTCTCAGGAACCTGCGTTCACGCCATCGGAGTCCAGGGGGAGGAGAAAGACTTGGAGCAGAACACTCCTGAGGATTCAAAGAAAGGATGACTGGAATCTCTCCCAGCCTCACAAAAGACATCGACCTCTAGTGACTCAAGCAGAAAAACCCTAAAGAAATACACAAGACACATCACAACCGAACGTCGCAAAGTGAACTCACTCTGCCAGCAAGTCTATTCGGACTCAGAGCAACCTTATGGGTCAGGGTCGAGCTGCCTCTTTGGTTTTCCATTGACTGTAACTCTTTACAGGAGTAGAAAGCCCTATCTCTTTCTTGAGGAGTGGCTGGTGGCTTTGAACTGCTGCCCTTGTGGATCACTGCCCAATGCATAATCACTACACCACTAGAGTTCTTCCTACCCAGGACCAGGGCCTCCCCATAAACAGAACTACCCTGGGATCCCAGATGAACAGCTAATCAAAGATTGCTTCTGGGTAGATATCAAGACCTTTGGGTCTAGTTCTGGCTCTCGGTTCCCGTGTGACCTGGACACTTTTCTTCTCAGAGTCTCAACTTCCCCATCCTAGACTGAGAGGGTTGGATGCTAGATTTTCTAAGGGCCCTCCTTCCTCCGCCCTATGTTCCTTCAGCCTTCCCTCCCCCTGCACCCTCCTCTCCTGCTCTCCCTGGGCCTCTCTCATTTTCTAGTCCCGGGAGGCCACGCCATGGCCTCACTCCTGCCCATTGTGCCCAGAAGCTCTGCTCAGGCTGCCTGGGCTCCTGGGGTGCCAAGGATTCTGGGGAATCTCCTAGCTAATAAGAGCCCGACTCATTGGGAGGTGGCTTCCTGGTACCCATCCTGCCCCAATCCTCCCACTCAGGTTCAGAAGTGCCCAGGAGCAAACCCCTCAGCCTTCTCTGAGCTGCCTGCAAACACTGGCCAGAACTGGGGTTTAAAAAACAAGTGCCCAAGTACCCTCTGTACCAAGTGCCCACACAGCCTGCTGAGCTTCCCACCTCTCAGATGCTGTTGTGGCCACTGTGGGTGGCACACAGGGAACGGGGAGTGGGGGTGGGGGGATCCAGAGCGCCCGGGGGTGGCTAGTGAGGGGGACGGACATTCCTCAGAGCCGAGTCCACAGAACAGAGCTGTTTACACCATCTGGCCATTCCCACGCCTCTGGTCTCTGGAGAGAACCCAGCCAAGTCTGTTCAGACTTGAGGTGTCACCAGCTCTGGAGCTGGGGAGCCTGGAATCCAATCCTGGCCTGGCCACTTGCTGGCTGTGGGAGTTAGAGCAGGTCCCTTCACTTCTCAGAGCCTCAGCTGCCCCACTTGTAAAATGAAACCCCAAACTCGCTGCTATCCGTCGGTTCCAGCCCATGATGACCCCATCAACCAAGAACTGCCCCTTCAAGTGTCTGTGTCTGTACACCCTGACAGGAGCAGACAGCCTCGTCTTGAGGCAAGCAGCCCCACGTTGAACCTACCAGAGCTGCTGTCTGGGAGAACAGGGCCGTTGGAAGCACCTCCCTCCCAGGGATCCTGCACAAAGTCCACAGAGATGCATGCCAACCAGCTCAGAACCTGCCCCCGGGTAAAGGCCACTTGGGGGGAGTCGTCTCTGTTGCTGATTGATCAGTTTGAGGTCTTGGCCAAGTCTTGCTCCAAGAGCCAAGGCGAGAAGAGGGTAAGCTGTCCTGATTCCAATCTCACGCACCCCCCCCAAAGCCCAGGCACCATGGGCACCAAGAAGCTGAGGGTGCCGCTCCTGCTTCCTTTTTGACAAACGGACACATGGGCCTAGAGAGGTGCCCTGCTCAAGTCAAGCAAGCTGGCAGCAGCAGGAGAGCCAGAACCCTGAAGCCCAGGGCTCCTCCAAGGAGAGAAAGACCTACCAAACCAGGGGCCATCCAGTTCATCCGCACTCACGGCCACCCCACGTGGGTCAGCGTCCAACTGTGCTCCCCAGGGGGCTTATGGGGCCGTTTTGTCTTCTGAGAGGCAGAGCCCTACCTGGGTGTTTATTCCCAGGTGTCTCTGGGGGAAACTTCAACCATGACCCTTCTGGATTGCAGCTGAATGCCTTCGCCATTTGTACCCAGAGACTCCCAAAGAGCGTAGTGCCCGCCCCTCCCTGCCCCCTGAAACAGGGAGAGCACCTAGAGATTATCCAGGTCTCTCCGCCTCCATTTTCCAGAGGAGGAAACTGAGGCCCAGAGAGGAGAAAAGATTCATCTAACCCCAGCCAGGTTCTGCAGCTTCTCCGCTGGTGTGCTCTCTTCTTCCACGCCGCTGCCCCTCCGTCTCAGCCCTGCAGCCGTTCTCAGCCTCTAGTGGGCAGCCGGGCTGGGAGCAGGA
>NW_022111357.1:24840966-24844883 GCF_000313985.2 Echinops telfairi | reverse complement strand
CAGAGGAGGAAACTGAGGCCCAGAGAGGAGAAAAGATTCATCTAACCCCAGCCAGGTTCTGCAGCTTCTCCGCTGGTGTGCTCTCTTCTTCCACGCCGCTGCCCCTCCGTCTCAGCCCTGCAGCCGTTCTCAGCCTCTAGTGGGCAGCCGGGCTGGGAGCAGGAGGCAGGTCCCTCCTTGCAGGGGCTTCTGCACGGTCGGGGGTGGGGGAGGGGGGCAGGGAGCAGGAGGCTGGGGGGCTGCTCTGTTCCATTGACTCCACTGGGGCCTGCTACATCCTTACATAACCCACCCCCACCCCCACCCCCCTTACATAACCTGCTGCTGCTTCCTCTCAGAGCAGAGTGCGAGCTCAGGGAGCAGAGTCGAGCGTGGGGAGAGGCCAGCGGCTGCCTCCCTCTGAAAACAGGGTCATTACCAGCCGATGGCCCTCGGCCACAGCCTGCAGCTGCCAGCCAACCCAGGGTCCAGGTGGAGTTAAAGCCCCAGGTCGAGGCGGGGCATAGAGAGAGGTTTCTGGGTGGGGCGGGGTCCACCTGAGATTGGACAATCTTGCCTCAGCATCTGGGGCAAGGGACTGGCCCCCAGACACCGAAGCCCAGCCCAGCGCGTCATCCTCAGCAGATCCCTGGAGGGCATGTTCTTGGAGGCCACGTGGCTTGGATTGGAGTTTGAGTTGGCTCACCCTGGGGTTCTACTCTCCCTGTCTGGAGGATGGGTCTCAAAAGACTGGCCTTGGGGGTCCTATGACGTGAGTGCCGTCCTGATGAGCCAAAGGCCGGGCACAGGGCTCGGCACAAAAACATCAGTGCTCAGTGAACACCCTTCCCATTTAGCAGATGAGGAACTGGGGCGCAGGGCAGGGCCGTCACTCCAGGAGCACACCCCATCTGGAAACCGCAATGCTGCTCATTCACTCGTGAGCCAACAGTGATGTGACCCCCACCGGGTGCCTGCCACGAGCTTTGTCAATATCAAGCAGTCTAACTCCCAGTGGCGCTATATGCAATAGGACGACACACCGCCCAGCCCCGCGCCGTCCTCACCATCTACTCCCCCAAACGACCCTATTCTACCCCCATTTGACAGACGTTCCGGCATAGGGGATGGAGTGACTTCCTCAAGGCACAGAGAGGGGGTGGAACCTCTGCGAGGGGAACCCAGGCATCTGGTTCCAGAGCCCAAGCTTTTCACTGACCTCCATGGAAACGATCAGGACCAAGAGACTGACGTTGCAACAAGCTAAACCGAAGCCACGGGAGATACCCCATCACGTGTCCCCATCCTCAGAAGCACAGCCACACTCCACCTCCCCCCCCTCCGGCTGCTGCTGTGCTGTGTGACCTTGGCCCAGTCAGCTGACCTCTCTTGGCCTCTCATCTCCCCATCCAAAGCAGGGCGCCGGTCCCTGGGCTAGCAATTAGCGGGGTTATGGTGAGGACACGTTTAAGATGACGAGTCGGAACGAGTTTTTCAGCAGAGAAAGAACCACACAGCTGCGACGCATCATCACTTCCTGGCCTCCGACGCTCCGACTCAGCAGGAAGTAGCTAATGGACAGGCACCAGGGGCCTCTCAGCTCCTGTCGCTGCTCTACGCCTCTCCCTCCGCTGCCCTGGCTCCAGGCTCTCCCCTGGACACAGGCTCGAAGCTTCCGGCCTGCTCGCTACCCCATGGCTGGGCCACCCTGGACCCCTGCGTCACTCCCCTTCCTGCCTCGGTGCTTCCTGGCCCCTCGCCCTTAACCCTCACAGTGAAGCTGGGCTCTTTGCCCCTTTTACAGATGAGGGAGCTAAGGCCACGGAAGTGAGCGTTCTGCCCCGGGGCCCTCAGCTATCTGAAGCAGTCGGGATGGGACTCAAGCCAGGCCCCCCGGGTTGTAAAGCCCATGTGTTCTGGACTCTCATCTCCCCATCTGAAGCCCGGTCCCTGGGCTAACAAGGACCAGGGTTAGTGTGAGGACATATTAAAGTAATGAGTTGAAAACTGTGTTTCATAACTGCCACTTCTCCATGAAGTGGGCCTTCTGCCCATTTTGCAGAGGAGGAGACTGGCGCTCACGGTTGTCTGGTGCCGCCTCCTTGCCCCTCGCCTGCCGCCTCGGGTCTTGACCAGAGTGAGTGGATGAGCGTTCAGAAGCCAGGCCGGCGGACAGGCAGGACTCTGGAGGAGGATGCTGAGAGCGTGTCCAGGTGGGACTGGACTTTTGTCCCCATGTGCACAAGAAGTGCCAGACCCTGGGAGGTCCTTCCGACTCCAAGAGGCTGTGGTGTGGCCTGAGCAGAAGTTCCCAAATGTGACAGGTGACTGACCCGCCAGGAAGCTAGGAAAAACCCTTTTGTGAACACCTGCATTTTCCACCTGGGAGGTTGGATGGGAATCTGCTATCCCACTTTTGACATGTGCCACCATGCGGGGGGAGGAAGGGACCTCTGTAATAGCATGAACCCAAAGAAACAGGCCTCATCCCACCAACCCCTCACCAGAGACCCCCCCCCTGGGACATATAGGTCCCGCTAATTGAATCAAAATTCAGATTACCTCAAAAAAATTTCTGTTTCATCAAAATGCCTTTCATTACTAAAAACACACGATTTACACACACACACACACACACAAATTTCCAAGCAGAAACTAATTCCTTCCTACAAGGTGAAAGCCCCAAATGCCCTCTCAGGGAGTCTGATTTGGTGGGACTGGGGAGGAGGGGAGGAATCTAGTTGCTATCCGCCCCTACGCCACGCTCCTGCGATCAGCCAGGTCTGAGAATTCCTACCTAGGACAGACTCCCAAGGCCAGGTGGAGCCCGGTCCCACCTGTCCTCCTGGAATTCAAAGCTGTGGTGGGAGTTGGTGCTCAGGGCCCTGTGGGAATCTGGGGTCGGCCAGGGAAGGTGTTGAGGGGATTCTAGCCGCCTGCTTGAATTCGGGACAGGGGATCCAGGTGGGACCCTGAGACATCCCAACCTCTGTCTTTGACGAAGTCTTCATTTCATGAGTGCTGACTGTGCCCCTACTATGTGCCAGGTACTGTTTTAGGGGCTGAGGGCACAGCCGTGAAGCCTCCGTGAGCATCACATCCCATAACGCGTCCGTTTGCACTCATGATGTTTCTGTGCTGATGGGGAGCTCCTCGCCCTCTGCAGCTCCCAGCAGCCTTCCTGCCCACCTAGGGCCCTGTTAGCGCCAACCCTGATCACAGGCCAGACCAGCCCCATTTTACAGGTGAGTCACTGAGGCTCAAAGAGCCCTTTCCATCGACCAGCTCCTCATTCCGGGCAGACAACACCACGGATGCTTTTCAACCAACCCTGTGTGTCCACAGCTGAGCAGAACTTTCCCTGTTGCCACGGCAACGCCCCTGGGGAGGCTTGCCCTACTTTGTGTCTCTGGCATAAGGCAGGCAGCCTGGCCCCCACCCCCACCCCCTGAAAGACAGAGAGGTGGGGTTATCCCGCTCAGAGCAGGAGCTGTCTCCTTTGGGGAAAGAGAGGGGCTCCTTCATTCAGACCCTCAATCGACACCGAGCAGTGCCCCGGGGTCCACGCCAGGGTGGAGGGGACATCAGTTAGGTCCCTGCCCTCATGGAGCGCACAGCCTGGCACAGGGAGGGTGGCGGACAATCCAGCACAAGCATTCCAGTAAAGGCTGAAGCCACCAGAGTGGGGCTCGAGGCAGCTACACACATATCTAAGCCCTTTCTGTGCATGAACTCATGCCATCCTCACACTCCCAATTGGGGTAGGTGTCAATAGCACGCCCGTGTTAGACGAGGAAACTGAGGTCCAGGTGGCATGCCCAAGGTCTCTCGGCTGGGAAGCAGTAGAGTCAGGAGTTAGACCCAGGGAGATCCTAAGCCACACTGTGGGTGCTCGTGGGGCAGAGGGACCCTAACTCCTATCAGGTGGGCTTCCTGGG
>NW_022111357.1:24833098-24839822 GCF_000313985.2 Echinops telfairi | reverse complement strand
AAGATGATGATGGCAACAAAGGTACAAATGTGCTTGACACCATGGATAGATGGATGGATTATGATAAGAGTTGTACGAGCCCCCAATAAAAAGATTTTTTTAAAAAGATGAATGGGGGCTGGAGAAATGGGGAGGGGAGAGGTAGGAGATTCCAGGCAGAGAGGACCTCTTGAGCAGAAGGGCAGAGGCTAGGAGGAGCTGGCACCGTGGGGTGAGCGACCAGCTGGGTCTGGAGAGGGCCTGCTGCGGAGGAAACAGCTGTGCCATGCAGGTGCAGGTGATACGGCGGAGAGCTTCCTGTCCCGTGCAGGCCCCAAGTACTGAGCACCTGAACGGATGGACGATTGGATGACTGGCCTGAGTGGGAATAGTAACAATGGCTGTGGACTGAGCCCTGAGTTCCAGGTCCCTTCCCTGCCACTAAACCAGTCGTTGGTGGGCTGCCTCTGGGCCTCAGTTTCCCCTTCTCCAGCCTTCAGCTGGGACAGTCTGTGGTTTTGTGACAGAAGCAGGAGCCTGCCTTATACTTAGCGCAAGGGAAGCTGGTATGAGGGCAGTGGTCTCTCAAGACCAGGCTAAGAGCCACCAAGGAGGAGAGCCCAGACCTGGGGGTCAGAAGGCAGGGCCAGGTGACTGTGCCATTTACCTGCCGGCACGCACCCTTTCAGGGGACCCCCCACCTTCCGTAGATACACTCTGAATGCAGGCTTCTGTGAGCTGGGACCAAGGGGTCCAATCCATAAGAAGGAGCCCAGCCCCCACCTCTGCCTTCCCCCACTTGGGATGCTAAGGCAACTTGGGGAATGCTTTTATTCTCAGCTCTTGAAATTACCCTTCACTCTCTTGTCAGATAAGTGGGGCGAACCAGGAGATGCGGTTGCATTTAAATGGAGTGAGGCAAGCGGAAGTGTCTAAGATTTGAATATACTTCTTGGCTGTTTGGACTACTCATTTGCCCAAGGGAGAGTCAGGCAGCCTGAACGATGAGCCTGGAAAATAAAAAACGTGGCTGTTGAGTGACTTCCAGCTCACAGTCACCCTGAAAGACAGCGTGGAAGGGCCTTGGGGCTGCAAGGCTGCTGCTACCTTTAGGCAAACAGACTGCCTGCTCTGCCAACCTTTCAGTTAGCACCTGAGTGCTTTCACTTCGGGGCTACAGGGCACCTGGAAGAGCCCACAGGGAGGTTATTGAAGGTGGGGGTGCGGGGGAGTGAGGTCCCAAAGCAGGCTGGGCAGGAAAGGAAACTCCGCCAGACCGGCTTTCGACAGTGCCCTGATCCTCCACTAGTGAGAATGACATGGGCGCCAAGTCAAGTGTCAGAGTTGTCACACCTCATGGGAACTGTTGCTAGAGCAACCGCCTCCCTGTAACCATGCGTACTGGCAGATCCCAGGCAGTAAGACTAGTCCAAGGAGGTGAGTGATGGAGAGTCAGGCCAAGACTCGAGTGGTGCCACCACCCACCCACCCCACCCCACCGCCGAGTTCTGAAAGATGCCACTGAATTCCAGGGTCCACCCTCGGCTTCTCAAACATTCCTGAGAATTCTGAAACGGAGCCCAGAATTCTAGAACAAACCTGGAATACTGAAATCTGTCCTCAAATTCCATAATCCTCTCCTGAAGTCCAAGGTGCCCTCCAGATAGCCAAAGACTGGAGTCTGTGGGCGGTGCGAGCGGCTAATACCCAACCAAGAGGTAACCAAGAGGTTGGAGGTTCACATCCACCCTCAGGTGCCTGGAAGAAAGGCCTGTGAGCTGCTTCTGAAACCCAGCCATTGGAAAGCACCGCTCCACTCGATCACAGCACGGATCTCCAAGCGTTGGAATCAACTTGATAGCCACTGGTCAGCTCAAGAATGTCCCCCTTTCTGGCAGCTTCAGCATATCTGTCCCCCCAAATCCTAAGAAATGCCCCCAGGTATATGGAATATGCCCCAACATGCCTTTTTGAATTGATTCTTCCTGGGCATCATTTCTCTACCTGCACCGTGAGGGGTCCAGAGCCCCGGTCACTTGTGTCCGAGAGGAGGTCAGGGGTGGGGTGCTGCGGGCTGGGGAGATGAATTGCTCAGCCTCCTGTTTGAGGAAATGTAAATCGCCCCGAGTGCCTGGTGACTCCCCTGCCGCGGGCACTTCCGGTGCACTGCAGTGTGCCTTGTCTCAGCGTGAGGATGAGTGGTCCCTGAGTGACCCCCATCTCTGCCGAGGCCCCTGTATGACAGGCACATATTCAGGGCCTGCAGCCAGGGAGCCAGCCAAAGGGTATCCGAAGGTTCCTCGGCTGCTGGGGTATAACGCCTTTCCCTCCTGGCCTGGAGAATGGAGGAGCTTCCTGTCCTCGAGATCTGTCCTCCCCCAGAATCCCCCTCACCCCCTACTCATCCAGAACAACTCCTGGGGGAGAGGATTATGCTGTCAGCCAGGGAGGGGCCATCTCAGACTGCTCCCTCTTGCTTCCATCACACTGGCGCCATCCCCAGTGCCATCTCCCCACGCCATCCCTTGGCCTCAACCCAGACCTCCTCATCTCTCAGCCTCCTTCCTGGGCCCCCTCCCTTTGCCCCAAATGCAAGGCCCTGATGATTCTCCTGAGCTCCCCAAAAGCCTCATCACCCACTCTCATGTCGCTCATTAAGTGTGATTGCTCACCCGAGCATTCAGAGACCTTAAGGACTGGCCTGTCCAACATTTCCCATGAAATGTTCCGTTTCCCACGGAATCGCCCCTGACTCCTGCCCACCTGTCGGCTCACGGTAACAGGCCTTCGCTTCTCCTCTCCTCTTCCTCTTCCAAAGGCTTTTTGTACCACCTCTCAGCCTCCAACCAACTGTCAGGACCACCACCCTGAAGATCACCCCAACTGTGACTGGCCTGGCCTTTCTTAGAACCACAGCACCTCCTGGCTGTCCCACCTGCTCGGAGTGAGGTAGGGGTTGTCAGAGCGGGAAGGAGCCTTAGAAATAAACAAATCCACATGGTTTTCAGACTGAGGAGGGCAGGTCATGAGCAGGTGGCCCAGCCAGTGGGACCCTCAGCCCTCCACCCCTGCTCCAACCCAGCACGGCCTCACCTTGATCTGCTTTCTTCATCAACCCGTTTCTTCACTCCTTAGGTGTGAACTGGGAGCCTTTCCTGGGTGTCTTGGCTGGGAAGACAGCCCGTGACAGAGACAAAGCTTCCACCCTCAGGGAGGTTGTGAGTTACTGGAAGAAGTGCAATAATTACGTTACCACATAAAGACCAGGAGTGATCAGTGCAGAGGACCCTCTATCGCGGCGCTGGGAGGCAGGGTGACTCGGGGTGCGGGAGGACAGGTCAGAGATGGAGAAAGACTCAGCCGGGGAGGGTGAACTGGCTTGTGAATGACAAGAGAAGGCCAGCCGGGCAGCGATGCTTCTGGAGGAAAGCTATGCATGCAAACGGAAGCGCCAGCCTGAAGCTCCTGAGGCGCAAACGACTTCGCGGTCTACCGTAGATTGGCTCCTACACACCGTCCTGGACTCTGAATTCCTGTGTCTGTGGATGAAAGCCCGCTTGGAGATAGGGTGCCTCTGCTGTGTCGATGTGGCCATGGTAGAGTGCGGGCTGTGCCCTCAACCTAATCACTTCTAAGATGTACCCAGATCCCATTTTTAAAACCTGCCACCCTTGAGTCGATAGCAACTCCTGATGACCCTACTGGGCCTGGGGCTTCCAAAGCTGTCCTTCCAGGTGGGAGCAGAGAGCCTCGGCGTTCTCCTGCACAGCGGCGGGGGAGTTTCAACCACCCACCTTAGGGTTAGAAGCTCAAGGGTGACGGCCGTTGGGTCCACCTCACTCTGCACCAGGGCACCTCAAAATCAATAAATGGAAGCGCAGATTTGATGTGGGGGAGGGGGTGGGTGGGAGGGGAGCTAAGCTCAGGGGAAGACAGATGTTGGTCAATATTGCCAAGGAGCTGAGGATGCCAGTGCTCCAGGCCTGGAGACCAGGACCCGCCCCTAGAAACTTCCTCTAGAACCAGAGCCCTGACGCTGGGCTTCCAGCTTCCTACCCGGTGAGAAAACAACACATTTCTGTGGGTTCACGGCACCCCTTGGGATGTCCCTGTTCCGGCAGCACTAACAGACTCCGCGCCATTGTTTGGAAAGCAGGGAGAGGGCAGGGGCGTGGCCATCCGAGGGCAGAGGGGTCCAGACGGGGAGCCGCTGCAGACAATTCTCCCTGGAGAAACTGTCCTTCACGCTCAGACAGTGTGTAACTCCCTGGCCTGCTCGGCCCCGGCCACCTCACAGAAGGCAGCGAGGATCAGTGCATCCAGGGCATGGCCAGAGGTCACTGAGGGTTGAGAAAAGAATCGGGGCCACCACCCAGGCCTATAACACTGCCTCCAGCAACACCTGTCACCCTCCTGAACAGGTCACCTCCCCAGGGCTGGCCGCCCGGGCCTCTGCTGTTTTGAGCCACTGGGCTGACCCTGACCTTGGCCCCAGTCCCACCCCACGCTGCGAACAGGTGAGAGGATGCATGAGGTAATGTCTCCCAGGGCTGCCCCACGCCAGGGAGCAAGCAGCCAGACAAATAAAAGGCTTTATTGGATTTGGGAAACACACGGACGGTGGCCAAAGGCCGCCTGGCACCAGCCAGCAACACCGGAGGAAAGAGAAAAGCAGACAATGAGATTAAGCGGCATTTCATTTCCAGGGTCAAGGCTGACAGGAACAACCCAAGAACTCGGTCTCTCTGGTTCCTCCCTGACCCCTCCTCCCCCGTCCTCAGCCTCTCTCTCTCTTCTGGCGTAACAGCTCTGGTCATGGGTGTTGCTGCTCACAGAGTGACAATGGGGCTCCTGAGTGGCCACTAGCCCCAGAATCAGGCTTAAGAGGTCATTCGGTCCATCCCCCGACCTCAGGGCAGGAGCTGGACTCCCTTGCTTCCTCCCATAGGAGAGTAGCCATCTTACAGAGAGCAGCTTAAGCCGAGTTTATACGAGGAAGACAACACCCATCAGAGAGGCTGTGTCTCAGCTGTGAGACAGGAAATCACCATGGTGCAGATGAAATGCAATCTTGGGATGTCAAACTCCTGGCACATAGTAGGTACCCAACAAATGTTGCTTCTCAAAGCGGTCTGGAACCCAGTCATCCACTGCAGGGAGGGGCAGGGTCTCCAGTGTCCCCTGTCCAGCCACGCCAGCAGACTCACCCAGTTTCCCCAGGGCCTCTGAGCCCAGCGAACTATTTGTGTGTAATGCATTGCGTTGCGTCAGATTCGTCCCATGGCCCCGGGAGCGCATCACCTGCTTCTCCTTAGCCATCCCTTTCATAGGAGCCAGGCCTCCGGGATGTTTCCATGTAAATAGATGTTGTCTGCACCCTTCCAATCCCCATCACGATAGGGTGTGTGTGTGTGTGAGAGAGAGAGAGAATGAATCGATTCTGCTCCATGGACATTCCCAAGACCACAGGGACCCCCTCCTGCTTGCTCCTGCCCTTGTGAAAGGATCCCCGGGGTTTGACAAGCTTCAGAAACAAAGTGATTTCCCAAGGGACGATGTCACTGTGGCTTTTTTCAATGTTTATGTTTTGTTTTATTTTCTTCCAACAAATGCTTACGGAGGCACATCGTGTATAAAAGGTCACGTGTTAAATCCCTGCTATTGGCCCGGGTGCCTGGGACAGGCTCAGCCTCTTCTCTTGTGGCTCCCGTGCCCAGGCCAGGGGACAGGTTGGCTACATGGGGTTGACCCGTCAGACGACCCTGTGAGTGCAGGTCAAGGCGTCCATAGCAGCCTGCGGGATGTCTGCAGGGATGTCCCACAGGGCTCTGTCTTTGGTCCTCCACCTCAAGGACACGATGGTCAGGGGACCTGGATACAAGCAAGCTCAGGGCTCTCAGGCATCACTGGAGGCACAGCTGGGCACATGGCAGGTCAGAATCTCTGTCCTCGTGGGGTTTGCATTCTCGTTGAGGGAGACAGATGATTAACCAATAAGCAAATGTAAGCAAATGAATATCAGATGATGATAACTGCTGTGGGGGGCTGGGGCGAGGAGTGGATTGGAGAGACAGGCTGGGAGGTGGGGTTGAAACTTGAAGCAGATGATCCAGGAACATGGACCAGGACAATGTCTCACAGAGGGAGCAAGTAGCAAGTGCAAAGGTCCTGGGGTGGGAGTGTGGATAGCATGCTGTAAAGCAGAAGGCAGCTGGGGGGGCAGGGGCAGGGATAAGCCTGCACCTGCAGGCACCAGGCCCCTTAATCAGCATTTGTTACTGACCTGAGACCACCGATGAGACGAGCTCACTCCCTCTGCGGTAGCCTTTGTAAAAACACACAAGCCATGCGGAAAACCTCAGACAAACTCAAATGTAGGGACATTTTGTCTTCTAGTAAACTGTCTCCACCACCCCCACCCCCACCCAAATACATGTCAGCTTGACGGGGCCATGATTCTCAGTGGCTGTTATGTGATGATGCCATTTGTCATGTGTGTAAAGGTCCCCCATGATGTGGTCTGATAAGTTAATTCGTTATATGAGGTCCAGTCACAGGCCTGGTGGATGTAAGGGGCGTTCTCCTGGGGCGTGGCCTGCAACATCCCTTATCTCAAAAGAGCTAACTGGAGAGAGAAGCCAGCAGGGGAGAGAGGGACCGACCGCCACCAAGAAAGAAGAGCCGGGCATTGAGCATGTCCTGTGGACCCACACTCCTGCGCGGTTAACCTCCATGCCGCTTTGCA
>NW_022111357.1:24819097-24832998 GCF_000313985.2 Echinops telfairi | reverse complement strand
GGAAGGCCTGAAGCCGGCAGAGATCTTCCTGCTAGGCGGTGAGGCAACAGAGAGAGCCGGCCTTCCCCCAGCCCTGCCGCCTGGGTCCAGAGTTCTAGTCTCCTGAACGGGGAGGGAATGCGGTGCTGCTTGTGGCGGGTCTGCTAGAGCAGCGCTCCATCACTGGAACACGTTCTACAAGATGCCTGGTCACGACCCTGAAGACTCTCAAGGTCAAGAAAACCAAGGCAAGGCTGAGTACCGGCCCAAGAGGCCTGCCAACCAGTTTGCACCCAGGCTCTATGGTTTCAAGATCCACCGATGGCCTACCAGCTGCAGCTACAAGCCGCCAGCAACTTCCAGAGCCCAGTCAAGACGCTTCGCTGACTCTCCACCCGGTCCTCAGTCTCTTACACCCCTGTTGCTTTGTTGCCATCCCTTCGAGAATCTTCTATGGTCTTTAGTTTAAATTAAAGGAGTTGTTCTTGTGGCGGGAATATGAAATAAAGGAAGAAAAGGCATGAAAAAAGAAATAGCTGGGTGGCATTGGCATTGCAGTGGTGCGCTGACCACTCTCACTCGGGCCTGTGAGGGTGGTGGGTGGGAGGGCCGGTCCGCTTCCGCACTCGCTGTCAGAGTGCTATTTTGGAGAATCGCATCACCAGGTGTTTTCGGGGGGTTTTCCCCTCTCCCCTCCCAAGGTAATGTAACCAGCAGTTGAGCTTGTTTAGAAACAAAACCAACCGCTTCCCATTCCCACGGTGCTCCTAGTTCACTAAAAGCTAACAAGGCATTCGGCAGGACCGCCATCACCCTGCTGTCGTTGGAGGACAGGGGTGGCACTCTGGAACCAGGGAGCCTGGCACTTCTTCCTTCTCATGGCAGCGTTATCCTGGGGAAACAAGGTAAACCACAAGGTTTGATTTGTTTACAGATGTTAACAAATTGTTCTGCACAAGATTATGTTACAATCTTATAGAAATTTGCTTTGATTCGTGTGTGTGTGGTGTGTTTAAGGGTGTGTTTTTTTTTTGGGGGGGGGGTTGGTCGTATCCAAACTTAACTGGCAGTTAATTTTATCTCTAAGTTCGCTCTGTGCGGAGTCCACAAAATAAATCATTGAAAAGCCACGAAGCCCACAGAACCCGGAGATCCAGGACGCCTCCTCTGAACTGCTCATCTTCACGTCGTCAGCTGCTGGTGGGGGGCCGGGACCGGGGCAGGGAGGGGAGTCGCTACAAGGAAGGCCGCAGACCAGGACAAGGAGACCGGGCAGCCTCAGAAGAGGAAGGGCCCAGCAGGAGAGGAGCCCATGGAGGCAGTGGCGGTGCAGCCGGAATTGCACTCCCTGGAGACCAGGAGGGCTCTGTGGTTCTTCAAGAATGACTCCAGCCAGGCCTGGCAGGACAACGTGCACCTGCTCATCAAGTGTGACACCGTGGAGGTGTCACCACTGGAGACACAGCAACATGGGGTGCGCTCCTGCACTGGATCCTGGGGGGGGAAAGGGGGATCCACATCAAGTCTGGAGTCTGTGCCGGTGCTGGTTTCTTAGCTTGGGTGGTTGTGTGTGTGTGTGTGTTTCCTCTTTCATTAATAAGCTTTATTTTCACAGTCATTTTAGAAAAAGTAAGCAGAAAGCACAGAGAGTCCCACACACTCCCTCGCCCCTGCCCCCAGCCTTCCCTATTGGGAACATCTTGCTTTGGTGCGGTACATTTGTTACCAGTGATGTGCCAACATTGATGCATCATTACTAACTCCAGTGTATCATTGATACTGGGGTATAATCTCTGTGTTTACACTCCTATGGGCTTTGGCATATGTGAAATATTATCATGCATCCACCATGACTGTATCATACAGGCTAGTTTCAATGCCCTGCTCCCCACCTAGTCTTCCCTTTTAGAAACCACCCACACCCTGAGCCTCTGGACGCCATTAATCCCAAGAGCGTTGCCTTTTCCAGAATGTCGTAGCACGAGACTCAGATACTATGCCTCCTCCACAGACTGGCTTCTTTCCCTGGATCTTGACAGCTGGCCCCTGACTCGTGGCAACCCGGCACGCATCGGAAGGAAATGCCCAGTTCTGTGCCATCCCCATGAGCAGCTGGGCCCTTCAGGCTTCCGCTGGCTAGTGTTCTGAGGTAAGTGGCCAGGACTTTCTTCCGAGGGTGTCTTAGTCTAGAAGCACCACTCAACCCTCTTCTGAATCACCACGCAAGCCACACACCCCACCCCTCCGCCCCCGACGGCATCAGTGACTGTGTCTGCGGCTCATTGACCAGAATCAAATCCAAGCTGCCATGTGGAAGTCTACAATTCTACCAGCAAACCACCAAGGCTTCCCTTTTTTCACTTAACAATGTGCATTCCAGGTTCCCCGTGTCTTCAGCATTCAATCAATACTCAGGGACGGATGCAGCAGTCAAGAACTCAAATGACATATTGCATTGAGCAAATCTGCTGCACAAGGCCTCTTTAAACTGTGAGGGAGCAAGGGTGTCACTGTGAGGACTAAGGTGTGCATGGCCCGAGCCAGGGTATTTCCACTCACCCCATATGCATCGAAAGCTGGACAAAGGACCCGGAAGGTCAAGAGGAATGATGGTGTCTGTGAAGAACATGCCATCTACCGTGGATTACCTGTATCTCACTTATCACGGGAGTATGACATTAGCTCTAGGTTTTAGGGGGTTGTAGATATTCTTTATCTAGTTGAGCAAGTTCCCCTCTACTCCTAGTTTGCCAATAGTTTATCATTGACGAGTGTTAGCCTTGGACAAATACATTTCAGTATTATTCGATAAGGTCATCGAATTGTTCATTTGCCTGTTGACGTGATGGATCACATTGATGTTGAATCTTGAACCATCCTTGAATACCTGAAACAAATCCTGCTTGTTCATAATCGAGAGTGGTTTTTACTTTGTTGTTGTTGTTGTTGTTGTTGTTGCTAGGTGCTGTCGAGTCAGCGTCAACTCATCACGACCCTGTGTACAACAGAATAGAACGCTGCCCTGTCCTGCACCATCGTCTCCTCAACCGTTGCTGTGTTGGAGCCCTGAGTTGCAGCCGCTGTGTCAGACCATGCCGGTGATGGCCCTTCCTCTTGTTTGATGGCCCCTCCACCAAGCACGAGGGATGCCCTTCTGCAGGGATTCGTTCCTCTTGACAACATGTCCCAAGTAAGGGAGATCATGCCTTGCCAGACTCACTTACAAGGGACATTCTGGCTGTACTTCTTCCCAGAGAAATTGGCTTGTTCTTCTGGCAGGCCAAGGTCTAGTCATTGCTCTTCGCCAACACCGTAAGTGCGTCCTCTTCCCTTCCGTCTCCCTTGTCTGTTGTCCAGGTTTCACATGATTAGCAAGTATTCCCTGTTTCTCTCTCCGGAGCAGAGTGTAGAAAACGGATCATTTCCTCCTGCCATGTTCGGCGGCCCTCCCTGTGAACACATCAGGATTCATCACCTTCAGTTTTGAAAGGTTATTCTGTACAGTTGTAGACCTCTTCTGATTGTGTCTCCGTTTCCCCCTCCCACTTAGTAGAGGCAGGAAAGAGAGAGGGGTCAGAAGTTGAGTATTTCTCTTCTCCCAAGGAGGTTAAGTTTGGGTGAAACTCAGGTGGGTTAGTCCCCAATAGAAGTTTTCTTGGTGAGTAGGCCTTTTAAGGAGAACAGAGGCCTCTGATGATCATTCAAAATGCTTACTTCCCCCTCTCCACTGCCAGAAACAGGAGTGTACTTTCTTCCAGTCTCAGCCTGGTACAGCGCCTGGAGGTAAAATTCATGAACACGTGGGCCTGGTGGCTAAGGTTACGTGTCGGCGTGGCCAGATGCTGCTTCTCAGTCGTTGGGCAGATGTCTTGTGATCATCCTCCAGTTTGTGATCCGATGTCTCCACTCAGCTGAAAGGGAGTTTCCTTGGGGATATTCCCTACATCCAATATTTGAGATATTCTGGCAAATTATCTATCTATCAATCTATCTAACTATCCTGCATCTGATTCATCACACTCTGACCTACCGTTCTTGAGACAAGAGCCAGCCGTCGAGCTTCTGACCAGATGACTTGGGGTTCATAAGTCCCTGCAACTACACGAGTCAGAAGCAGCCTCCAGCCTGACTCCTAACATTTCCATTGAACTCGCCAGGCTTTAAAACGGAATTAACGGTTTCCTTAAAATATAAATCTACATATGAGAATATATGATGTATATGTGTGTGTATATATATAAACATACAGAGAGAGAGAGAGAACATGCATACCCTGGTGGCACTGTCAGGTAAGTGGTGGACTCCTAACTGTGAGATCCGCGGTTTCACCCACCAGCTGCTCCCAAGGGAAAGCTGAGGTGATGACACCATGATGGTGCACAGCCTCTGAGTCAGAATGAATGGTGGTGATGAGCATGGGGCTAGACATGCTAATCAACATGCATCACCAGGTTACTGCTGTAGGGAACTCTGTCTAAGACAGCGGACCTCCCTAAGACGGAGTCCTCTCTCCGGGGTTTTTCATTCTTGAGCCGGTCCACACTGAGACTCCCGCTATTTCCATTATGAAGTGTTCTTATCAGTACTGACTCCATTTGGGTATTTCCACTCCTGCACTCTGCTCCCGGTAAGCTATGAGTCTCCACATCTGCCGGCCTGGCTCTCCAGTTGTAGGACCAGCGTGTTCCCTATGACCTCAATCTAAGCAGAGTTGCTGATTTTCTATTTAGCAACTTTTCTCTTGCTGGGAGGAGGGGAGTGACAACTTCCAAGCTCTTGACACATTGAACTCGAAACCAGAAGTTAGTTTCTCCATTTTGAAAACGGATTCCTGATCATGTAAGATGTTAAAAAGAGGGGAAATTGTTGTTGTTGTTTGTTGCTGCTGCCGCTATTGTTATTTTTGTTGTTTGCCCTTGAGCACCTCCAACTCATGGTGGCACATCGACAACAAACAGAACCATTGTCGCAGTCTTTGTGCGCTCTAGTACGTTGTAACCACTGTGCCTTCCACCCTAGGGATTTCACCTTCCAGCACTGTGTCAGAAACAATATTCTGTTATCACTCGGAGGGTTTTCATTGGCTAACTTTGGCAGTAGGTCACTAGGCAAAGGTCTGTTGAAACCTGCCTACCATGAGGGACCCTGTTGGTATTTGAAATACTGGTAAAACTCCCAGAGCAACATGGGAATCCCACAGTGCAACCGCTCGAAAGATGGATAACTTGGGAAAGGGGGAAATATCAGTTCTTATTCTAAGTTCTAGGTTCGTAAGCCAGGCATGACAAAACCCTTCGATGACCAGTATCACATCTTCATATAATTCACTCAACAAGTCTGTAAAGAGCTATGGGGCAGCTCATTCTATAGGAGCCCGCAGGGAGAAGCAAGGACTGACCAAAAGAAGCGAAGTGGGAGAGAAGCGACTCCTGATCATGAAGGGTGTTCATCTACTGAAAAGAGCGACTTCCCACCCCGGGAGGGGAATCAGACGAGGGAACTCTTCAGATTCTAGACAAGATCTTCACATCCCCCAAACAAGAGGCTGTGGGATACAGAAAGATTTCTCCCTACTGTCTCCCCCAAATAAGTGCCAAACCTAGCTGCTTGCTACACATGGTAATGACTATACACTTGGAGGTCAACGAAAGTGGCCCGGAGTTTATTCTCCCTAAGGATTATCAGTCTTCTAGAGCAATCAGACTGTATAGTCTCTCCTACCCTAAGTAGGGCCCATTCCCTTCTGATAAGGATAGTAGTAGATTGCTTCCCTGAAGGAGAGCCCAGGGAGGTCAAGCCCACTCAAGGGTGATGAAGCTTAGGCCGTCATCACGATTCTAGGGTCCACCCTTGTCACATGTATACCTTTAGTCCCTCCCCTTCCTATTATATGTACACCCCTAGCTCATCCCCTTCCTGTTACATTCACACCTATTGTAAATCACTTTCCTGTGATGTGTATGCCTTTTATACAACCCCTTCCTGTGACATATGTGTTTACCTGTAATTGGGGGCATGCACACCCTCAAAGATATATAAGCCTGAGTTAGTGATAAATTGCTCTCTCGCTTGCTCCTGCCCTCTCGGCTCCCACCTCAATGTGGACCACCAAGAAGAGGAGCTGAGGTGAGCATGCTACCATGAAATGTGTCTGACTTCTTTTTGTTACTCTCTCTCCCATCTCTCCTATTCCTCTATGACTTTATTATAATCTTTATACAGATTTCAACTGTACAATTGTGCATACCGAACCCGTGATTAGTTGTGGGGGGCTGGCTACCCCCACAAGAAGCTACAAAGTTCCTTAAGTAGCTTGAGGCCCCAAAAGAACATCTAAATCTCTGGTAGCTCTTCAAGCTGCCCCCAACCACCAAACCGATGGACCTCCGAGCATACTCTCCTTTCAATTTCTGGCCAGATTGCGGTTCACAGAGGTGAGCAGGTTAAGCACTTTACTGCCATCACTGTCAATCATTCAACAAACCCTTACTCAATATGGTGGAGAGTCTGCATATGGCCCATAATTCAGAACACTGGCCTTAGAAGGGACAGATTTCAGAATGCCAGTTATAGCTGTGTGGTCAGGGCTGGCCCCTTACTCACTCTGAGCCTCTGCTTCCTCCTCCAAATAATGGAAGTAATAATAGAACTTACCACTGGGTTGATATACATGCTCATTTAGAGGCTAATATTATTGTTTATTGTTCAGTAAGCACTGTGCTTGACCCAAAAGGGGCACCAAGTTAAATGGGCCCAATCCCGACATCCTCTTGAAGAGACAAGAGGCGTTCTTTCGTTAAGCAATTCCAAGGCGATGGAGAGAGCCTGCCAGGTTAGAGGTCCTTTCTCCAGGAGCCCAGGCCCAAATCGCACCTCTTGAAGTACAGAAAGCATTCTGTTCCTCGAAGGCTTACAGCAAAGAAGAGTGAGGGGAAAAATCAAAGATATATGAAAAAAATCAGTCCAAAGGACCCAAGGACCATACAAGTCTAAGTTTCCAGGGTGCTGAAACAAGAAGCACTAGGCTACCCAACTACCACCACCAACTGTTCTGAATGGGATCGCTTAGAAAGGCCTGAAAAGAGTGGAGAGAAAAATGTGGAACAAAACGTAAACGCTCTGGGTGAATAGAGACTGACGACGCCCCATGGACTGTGGCCCTCTGTCACCCGTCAAGCCTGGCACGGCGCTCGTCCCGTGGCTCAACTCCCCGCCAAACCACAGGCAGAGCATGAGGTGCACACCGCCACCGAGAGGGCCGCATTCCTCAGAACCACCACCGTGCAAGGTCAACAAGTTAGCGTCTGCCAGGGACAAAGTCCAGAAAGCGAGAGGAAAGCAGGCCCGTGGACATGGGGAGCCCAGAGAGGAAGTGGAGGGCTTCCGTTGCTTTGTGAGGATTGCCATCCATGACATGACACAAAACATGTGTGACCTGTTGGATGAACTTGAGTGTCACATGCAACTGGCAGGCTCATCCACATCACACGGAGAGGCTTTTCAGGCTTCATTGTCAGTTCTAGTTTTTATTATGTCTGTCTTCTTTTGGACTCGGGTTTTTTGGTGTTTCTTTTTGTTATTGGTGGTGGTGGTGTTTACATGATTTTCTTTTTAGGAAGTCCAGCTTAGATCAAGCTATAGAGACGTAACTAGATTCATAGTGTCTTAGGGGTAGGGCAGGGGGAGGTTGGGAAGAAATGAAGAGCGAATAATCATGAGTATCAAAATTAAGAAAATGTTCTAAACGTCAGTGTGGTGAATTACACAACTCTTTTTAATACATTCCACCCGTTGAATTGGATGGTTTGTGAATTATCTGTCAATAAAACCGTTAAGATATTTCAATAAATAAAGGCTTAAGGAGCCTGACTTTAATTGGAATGTATGGCTGCCATAGACTCCTCACTAACTCACGACTCCCTTATGCGCGATAGAACAAACCGTTGTCTGGTCTTGCATATCATACCTCCTGATGAAGCGCATGGTCAAGTCCACCATTGAGGCTTTGTGCTAGCACATCACCCCGAGTAGCTCCCTCACCCTTGCTGCCCTTTACTTCACTAAATAGGTTGTCCTACTCTAGAAATGAATCCCTCCTGATGATGTGTCAGACACAAGTGAGTCCGACCATGTCATATTGCAATCCATAAGGTTTTCATTGGCAGGTGTTTATAACTACATTGTCAGGCCCTCTTTCTACGCGTAGTCTGGAAGTTCCACCAAATGTGGCCACCATGGTTAACCCTGATGGTATTTGAAACACCAGTGTCAGTGGTCCAGCTTCCAGCATCCCAACAACTCATGAGCAACCATGGTACAAGAAACTGACCGGTGGGGGGTGGAGCTACAACTTCCCACCCACCAAAATTCAACATTAGAAATATGCACACCTTGTAAGAGAAAAAACATTTTTGGCTTTTTAAAAATATAGATGTCCCCAAATCCATAACACAAGTGCCTAGGTGAGCCTTACTCATGCCCCACACACCCCTACCCTGGTACCCCTGCTGGCCTTGACCTCCTGCAGCAGCCCCGGCATCACTTCTTAGTGCTCACTGCCCTGTTTCTGCCCCAAGAAGGTGGCTTAATTGCCCCAGCGGTGACTGCCTCAGCTGGGCCAGCAGGCAAGGACATGAGGTATCAGGGACTAGCCATTTAGAGCCAGCACTGAGTGCAGAGAGGCCAATCCTAGAATGGCAGAGGACCGAGGTGGTGGACCAGGAACTCGGCCAACTGTCTAGGGTAGTGGAGGAAATTGGATGGAAGTAGCTGTGGTTGAGAGGGGTGCAGAGCCAGTAGGGAGGGTGGCTGAGCCCGGGAGGCCTTGTTCATATAAAGAGCATTTTATTGCATGTCTGCTTCCTGCCAAGAGTAGGTAAAGCCCTTTGCCATGGATGAGTTCAATCAGAATGTGAGTGAATTGTTGAATATAAGACTGTGGTTTGCTCTGTAGACTTTCACCTCATTCACAATAAAAGGTTAAGAAAAAAAAATTGCAGAAATACCATGCTCTAGGGCAGGAGTTCTCAAACTACGGCCCGTGGGCCACCTGCAGCCCACCGAGGACATTGATCCGGCCCGCCGGGTGCTTTTGCCCTGTTTGTTTTTTTTACTTGTTCATAGCTTTTTTTTAAACTGTAGTCCGGCCCTCCAACGGGTCTGAGGGACAGTGAACTCGCCCCGAGGACCCCTGCTCTGGGCCCTTCTTGGCCTCCCCAGTCTGATCTAAAACGGACTCCAACACTTACTTTGTGGTCAGTCTGTTCTTTCTCTCACTGTTTCACTGGAAAGAATGACTGGAAGGCTGAAAACTTACCAAATTTGGCGAGGAAACTTAAACGGCACCCTTGAGCTTGCTCAACAAAATCCAAGCGGAATAAATACAAAGATTCACAGACACATGGTACCAACCAACATGCTGAAAGCCAAGGGTAAGGAGGCAGCCCCAAACACAGCAAGGACAGATCAAATGGTCACATTGGACTACTCATTTGATCTCTTTGCTGGTTAGAGGTCTATTTAGATTTTCTGTTTCTTCTTGGGTCAACTTTAGTAGTTTATGTCCCTGGGGGTATTTTCCCATTTCATCTCACTTATTACAATACAATGACTCACTGCGTTGGTGCTATCCCCTAAAACAAACAAACAATACAATTCCTCTTGGCAAAGCCAACAGCTGTCACTAAATCAGTTCTGACTGACGACAGCCTCATGGATTCCAGAGCAGAACTGTCCACGAAGGGGCTGTCAAGGGCTGCAATCTTTTGAATTAAATCTCCAAGCCTTTCTTCGGAGGTGACCCTGCATGGGTGCAAACTTCCAGCTCCTTGGTCAGTAACTGAGCATTTAGCCACTCGCACCACCCAGGAAATCCTAGTGTTCGTATTATTCCTTCATAATTCTTTCTTATTTCTATAAGGTTGAAAGTAATGTTCACCCTTTCGTTTCTAATTCGAGTCATTTGAATCGTCTCTCCTCCCCTTCGCCCCTGCATTAGGCTGTGAAGCAAAATCAGTGAGGTTTCCGTGTATATCTAAAGAAACGTCTACCAAGAAGTGACTCACTCAGTTGTAGAAGCACAGAAGTTCGGTCCAGTTAAAGTCCATGGGTCGGATGTTAAGCCGGAGGCTTCTCATGACTCCTGCAGCTGCAGGGGCTGCGGAGTCAGGAAGGGGGGAGAGGAAACAGGCAAACCATAGGCTGATGGATGCCAAGTCGAATGAATCCAAGGTCAGCCATCTGCTGATAGCTCCTAGATGGACAGGCAATATGGCAGCAAGTCGGCAAAGCAGAGGCAGGATCCCAACCCAGCAGTTGTAATACACTTTCCCCGCGGAGTCGGCTTAAAAAGGAGCAGGCCACACACCCTGAGCGGTCTTTCTTCTAATTATATCAAGGCCGTGGCCTGATTAAGAGGACTGCACTCCACCCCAACTGGTGGCTGCTCACAGAACTGACTCCGCGATTTAGAGCCCATCGTGGAGTTGACGTTGGGTTAGATTACATCACGAGGGATTACTGCCAAAGGACACAAAACCGATCTCAGCCCCCTTGGTCAACCTCGCTAAAGTCCCATCCATGTTGTTTTATCTTGAAAGAGTCAAACTTAGGGTTTGTTGATGTTGTTTTTCTGTTCTCCATCGCATTGATTTCCAGTCTAATCTTTAATAGTCTCTTCCTTCTGCTTGCTTTAGGTTACCTTGCTCTTCTTTTTCCAGGCTTACAAGAGATTAGATTATTGATTCACATTCTTTATTTTTAATAGAAGCATTTCCCTCTAAGCACTGCTTTAAATTTGGCTATGTTGTGTCTTCATTTTATTTGTCTCAAAATATTTTCTAATTTCCCTTGTGATCTTCTCTTTGACTCATTGGTTAATTAGGAGTTTGTTGTTTAATTTCCACATATTGCGAGTTCCCTAAATTTCTTTCTGTTATTGATTTCCAACTGCACTGAACTGTGGTTAGGGAACATCCTTTGTATTAATTCAGTCCTTTTAAACACCGCACTAGGTGTTTGTTTTTTAATGGCCTCGCATGTGGCCTGTACATTCTGCTTTGGTTGAGATAATGAGATACATGCATGCCCAATAGTGTGGTGATAATCAATGAGTCAGATAATGAGTGTTGATGAGGCTGTGGAGAAACTGTACCAGTCAAAAAGTTAAATGGTTGTTTTGTTTGTTTGAGATTCATTAGCTTGTCACTAAAGACTCTGTATTAGTCTGGGTACTTTAGAGAAACAAATCCGCAGCAACTCATGTATAAGAGAGTTTTATGTAAAGAAAGTGTGCATCATGAAAACATCCCAACCCAATGCTGCCCAAGCCCACAAGTCCAACATTAACCCATTAACCCAACACCAGTCCACAAAGTCCTCCACCTCACAAAACAGAGGCAATGATGCCGACTGCAGGAGGAAAGCTGAGTCAGTGAACAAATAAGCATCTCAGCGCTAGCAGGGGTCTCCACACGGCTGCTCCAGCACCCAGGGCTGCACCGGGATAGGTCCATGTGGCTTCTCCTTGGGGATGTCTTGTAGGAAGTCAATCTTGCAAGCTGAAGCAGGGAACTGCTAAGGCAGCTGCACGCTGGTGCAACCATCACAAAGCAAGAGACCCGAGAGCTAGAAAGGCGAGGCTCAGCACCCATTTATCCCTCCGCCTTTCAATTAGCCCCACATGTGATTATCGGCCAGGTTGGCACAATTAACTAACTCAGACTCCAAGTCCATTTCAATTTTACTTTTCTTCTTCTTTTATTTTTGAGCCTCTCAAACCACTGTTTAGATTTGAGGGATAAAGAATCTGGAGGGATTTGGGGTTTTTTTTTGTGTGTTTCTTTGGTTCTAAAGAAACATACTATATATTTTTACACAGATCATCTCAAGAAATGAAATCAATACCAATATCCTATTAAACCCTCCATATACATGAGGAGTTTGTGTGTCCCTCATCCCTCCACTCTCCCTGTTCCCACTCCCATCCCTGGCCTCCTCATAATCCCAAAAGTCTTGTCTGTTGGTGTATAAATCATGGTTATTCTTCGTTGTTTTTCATTATAACAATGATGATATTAAACGTTTATCTTTGTAAGAATGACTGTTTGTCAAGCACAATGTTCTCTAGATTCGTCCATGTCCTGCGGTGCTTAAGAGAGGTTTTTATTGATGCATAATATGCACAGTGAGAGGTGCCAGCGCTTGTGTATCCATTCCTCTATAACTGGGATTTGGGGGTGTTTCTCTGTCTTTGCTATTATGGAAATGGCTGCAATAAACATAAGTGTACAAATATCTGTTCGTGTTGTGTACTTGATTTTGTTAGGGTAAATACCCAACAGAGACATTACTGGATGAGACTGGCCTTGTGTTTGCATTTGTTTCAGGAAGCCCCATCCTGACGTCCACAGGGCTTGCTCAGTTCTACACTCCCATAGCAATTCCTATTTCACCGCAGCCCTGCCAGCATGTGTTATTATTTGTTTTATTCAATTTTATCAGAAGTGTCGGTGTGAGGTGATAGCTCCTTATTGTTTTAATTTGTATTTCTCTTATTGCTAATGATTGAGAACTTTCTTCATATAGTTTTTGGCCACCTGGATGTTGTCTTTGGTGAATTGTCATCCATATCGTGTGCCCATTTTTTTTAATGGTGTTATTTGTATTTTTCTTGCTAACATGTTGTAGTTTTCTGTGCATTTTGGAGATTGGCCCTTTATTTGATGTATTATTATTGAATATTTTCCCAGTCTGTGGATTTTCTGTTGTCTCTTTTTGATGAAGTTTTTTTATGTATATAAATGTCATATTTTTAGGAAGTCCCAGTTCTTTATTTCTCTTCTAGAGTGTGGATATTTTTTCATGATGCTTGGTAGTGTGTTTATGCTTTGTATTAAGATCCTTAAGAACAACAACAAAAAGAAAGACCCCTGTTAGTCTTATAATTGAATGATTCATAGTTAGGCATGTGATCCATCTGGAGTTTGTTTTTGTACACGGTGTGAGGTGTGGCTCTTGCTTCATTCTTTTGCAGGTGAAGATCCAGTTTCCCAGCACCATTTGTTGAAAAGGCTATCTCTTGTCCATTTACTGTGTTTTAGTTCTTTATCAAAAATTAGATGTCTAAATTGGACATTGCTTCACAGAAGGGTTACAAGGAAGGAACAAGCCAGCCAGGGTGCAGTAAAGCACCAATGAAACACACATTCCTCTAGTTCTTTAATACTTCCTCCCCCACCACCACTATCATGACCCTGTTCTACCTTCCAAATCTGGCTAGGCCAGAGCATGTACACTGGTACAGATAAGAGCTCTTGACACATGGAATCCAGGACAGAGAAACCCCACAAGACGAATAATGAGAGTAGCGATGCCATGAGGTGGGGGTGGAGGGGGAGACAGGGAGAACCTATCACAATGATGGAGGTACAACCCCACCCCCAGGGGGGACAAACAACAGAAACGTGGGTGAAGGGAGACAGTGGACAGTGTAAAATATGAACTTTTTTTTTTAATTACTAAATTATCAAGGGTTCATGAGAGAGGGAGGGTGAGGGAAGGAGGTGAAAAAAGAAGATCTAATACCAAGGGTTCAAGTAGAAAGAAAATGTTTTGGAAATGTTGATGGAGACATATGTACAAATGTGCTTGATACAACTGATGTATGGATTGTTATAAGAGCTGTGAGAGCCCCGCCCCCAAAAAATGATTTATGAAAATAAAAGTGAGGCTGACCTATCACACCACACCCAGAGGGAAGCTGGGACAAAGGAAGGAGGAGGAAAAGTGCGGAGCACAACTGGGCCCACCAAACTCAGAGGACGATGGCCCAGCTCGGGGCAGGGGGGCCCAGTGTACAGAAAGGACTGTGTGGCTGCCCCCACGGCGAGATGCGGCGTCCCGAGCTGACCCATGGCCCTGCA
>NW_022111357.1:24815868-24817197 GCF_000313985.2 Echinops telfairi | reverse complement strand
AAGCGAATTTTGGGAATGATGAGAGCAACAAATGTATAGATGTGCTTTACACAATTGATCTATGTATTGTGATGAATTTTATAAGCCCCAATAAATTGATTTAAATAAATAAATAAATAAAAGTGAGGCGTCTACAGGTACTTTGTCGTATTTCTGGGTTCTCATTTCTCCTCCATTGGTCTTCATGGCCGTCTTTGTTCCAGGACTGGGATGTTCTGATTACCTGGGCTACCTAGCAGGTTTGAAGGTCTGGGACTGAAAGGCCTCCTACTTTGTTTTTATTTTTGAATAGTGTTTTATTTATTCTAGGTTTTAACTTCAAAAAGTTAAAATGTTACAGCCACTTTTAAGCATCATGGCTGGTCATTTCTCCAAAAAAGTATACATATGGTTGCCCCAAACCAAAATACCAACCTCACTGTCATCGAGTCGATGCCAACTCATAGCAACGCTATGGGACAGGGTGAGTTTCCGAGACTGTAACTCTTTACCACTCTTCTCTCTCAGAGTCGCTGACCAATGTGTCACCACTACTGCACCGGCTTCCATCACCCAGCAGTTCAGCTCAGGGTTCTATACCCAGGAGAAGTAGAAACAGAAACTCAAGCATATTATTGTAAACCAATATTCACTGCAACATTATTCATAATGGCCAGAAGGTAGACACAGCCAAGTGTGTAATAACAGACAATGGTATAAACAAACAATGGAATATTATGTAGTGACGTTCTTATGCCTGCTAGGGCATAGATACTGTGGTAGTTACATAATCGGGTGTCAATTTGCGACTTGAGAGGATTAAGAGTGAAGGGGTGGAGTCTAGTCTGCCATCGCATCATAGCCAATGAGGCCTCTGTGGGCATGGCCTTTTCCTGAGAATTCTGAGAATTCCTGCTCTTTCCTCCTTGGAGGTGGGAGACACTTCTCTCTCTATGCTCACTCTCTGGGAAACATCCCTGGGGAGAATCCAAATGGACCTACCCTGATGCAGCCCTGGGAACTGGAGGAGCCACATGGAGACCCCTGCCAGTGCTGAGATGCTTCTACCACCACTGACTTCCCACCCAATGGCTTGTGATCTTTGCATTCACTGTCATTGCATGTGTTTTGTGATTCTGAAGAGGACTTTATAGATTGGTATCGGACATATAGGCTAATATCGGACTTATGGACTTGATCTAGACTGAGCTGTGATGTTTTCTCAATATTCAACTGCTCTTATAAATAAACCTCTTTCTTTTTTTCTCTTTTTTTTAATCATTTTATTAGGGGCTCATACAATTCTTATCACAATCCATACATACATCAATTGTGTAAAGCGCATTTGTA
>NW_022111357.1:24803208-24814409 GCF_000313985.2 Echinops telfairi | reverse complement strand
GGAGACAACAACATGCACAAAAACAAGACAGAGCAAAACCAAGCAACAATGTATAACAAAACAGCAACAACATTAAGTCACTGACAAAGAACAAATTAAAACATACCAAGAAAGAAAAGCTTGTAGTTAGTTCAAAGATCGCTGGCCTTTAAGAGTGTTTTCTAGTCCAGCCTGTTGGGGCACCACGCCCTGCCCCCAAAGTCCACCCTCATCATTCCCTGGGGATCTTGCTGCTCCCCTCCCCTGCTTTCTTATACACACAGAGTGTTTCAATGGATTTGTTTCTCTAGTCAACCCAGACTACCACAGATACACATTGAAAGTATCATGCCCCAGACTAACACAGATATACATTGAAAGTATCATGCTAGATTAAATGTCAGGTGCAAAAGGACAAATATTGTATGATTCTACTTACATGAAATATGAAGGGGATTCAAAAAAGACTAATAGCATTAAAAGACAGCAGAACCTTTCCATGAACTTTTTGAAGCTCCCTCATATTTAGAATAGGCAAATGCAGAGAGACCAGTTTATTTGTGCTTAGTAGGGGCACGTGGGAAGAGAAAAATGGAAAGGTATTGCTCACCAGCTAAAGATGTTAAAAAAAAATTGGACCCAGATAATGCGGATGATTTTAAAACAGGGTGAATATAGTTAATTTTGTACACAATGAAATTGTTTAACTGGCAAATGAGTTACTGTGCCTATTCCCGCTCAGTAATTCATTAATAGGCAAAATATATATTTTATCAACAAAGATGTATAAGTGAGAAGACACTTGACATCATTTGTCATTAAGGAATTGCAAATTAAAACAAAATGCTGCTACCCATCTATGAGAATGGCTGAAACCCCAAATACGGACAAAACCAAATGCTCACAAGGATGTGGAGCAAGAAGGACTCTCACTAATTGCTGGTGGCAGGCAATACCGGGGACCATCACTTTGGAACCTAGTTTGACAGTTTCTTGCAAAGCTAAACATAGCGTTACCATATGACTCAGCAATCATGCCCCACGTGAGTTGAAAACTTCTGTCCACTCGAGAATTTGCACATGGATGTTTGCAGCCACTTTATCATCATCTCCCAAAACAAAACAACCTGAAACAACCGAGACATCCTCCAAAGGGTACATGGATAAACAAACAGTGGTTTATTCACACAACAGAATATTGGATAAAACCAAATGAAAAGGAATGAGCCATCAGGCCACAAAAGAGACGAACAGGAATTTTAAGTGTGTGTTGCTTAGTGAAAGATGCCAGTCTGTAACAAACGTACACATGTGCTTGACAGGATAGATGGGTGGATGGATTGTGATGAGAGTTGTACGAGACCCCAGTAAAAGGATTTTAAAAAATAAAAGTAAAGTTTAAAAAAAGAAGATTCTGTCAAGTAGAGGATGTAACTTGGAGGGGGTGGGGGGGAGATGCCAGTCTGTAAAGGTTACAGCATTTGATTCTAACTGTATGACATTCTAGAAAAGGCAAAACTTGAGTGAGATTTTAAAGAGCAGTGATTGACAGGTTTGGGGGAGAAATGACTCAACAGGCCAGTGCACTACAGCTGCAGTTGGTGACTCAAACCAGCCCCAGAGCCACCAGCAGCCCAGCTGTGAGATCGCTCGGTTCATCGCCATCCACCTTTGTTTGGCACCACCCTAGTCCATGGGCCTTCCGAGTTATCCTTGAGCCTCTGGTGTCAGCAGTGGCTCTCCCACGTCCCAAGAAGAAAGAGCCAGTATGGGTTTTGTTAATCTGGAAGAAATCTTAGCAGGGCCAGACCTCTAAGCAAAGCATTACCCACGATGCCTTCCCTGCTTGCTCCCTGGCCTGTTGGTAGCAGCTAGTGCCCCTCAGCCACCCAAAGCTAGACACCCTCTCTATCTTAGTCATCTATAGACCCTTATGACATCATCCTCGTACCCCCAACCCCAGTTCCAGGAAACTACTATAATTGGCAATAAAATACATAACAGAGGGGCTCCCACTACCCCCAATATTTGTATTTTGAAATAATATTAGACTCTTCCCGGATGAGATTTTCCAGTTGTCTAGTCCAAGCTCCTCTCTCAACATATGGGCACCTAAAGCTTGGAGAGGGGATGGAACAAAGCGAATATGTAGCAGAGCTGACCGTGACCTCTGAACCTACTCCAGGCCAGAGGTCTTTCTCCCCACCCCACTCCATGACAACTAACATTTAAAAAAATTTTTTTAAATCAAATCCTTGCCCTCAGATTGAATCAGACTGATGGTGACCTTAGAGAACAGAGTAGAACTCCCCTGTGGATTTCCAAAACTATCACTCTCTACAGGAGTAGAAAGCCTGTCTTCCTCCAGCAGAGCATCTGGGGGATGTGAACTCCTGATCTTGTGGTTAGCCTAACCCTCCAGGACATCAGGCTGCCATTTAATGATGACCTCCGTGACCCTTGGTAACTATGATCGTGGGTCCACATGCCACAGGTTCGGATCCAGATTGGTTCCTCATCCCACGTCTGACATTCAGAAATGATGTCATCAGGATTCCTGAGTCTCGGGTTCTTTACCTGTAGAGTGGGACCAACAACGGCCACTGCTCACGGATGTGGCCAAGGATCGAGGGAGACGGTGTGCTTGGCACAGTGCCCAGAGCCGAGAGTGAACCTGCAGTGGTTGATACGGACAGTCAGAGATAGAGGGTAGGGATGGAGTTGATTAAACAAGACGTTGTGGGTGGTTTTTTCTATGACATTTAGAATGATCCCATGCACAACTCTTGTGTCTCCAATTAAGCTGAAAGCCATGGGAGCCAGACTTCCACTCTGTTCCCTGATCCCACCCCACTATACTCTGTGCCCAGCCTAGTGCTCATTTCAGAGTAAAAAACATAAATAATGTAAAAACCCACTGCCATGAAGTCAATGTCAACTCATAGCGATCCTACAGGACAGAGGCTTTAAATCCGTACAGGGGCAGACAGCCTCATCTTCCTCGAGTTGACCTGTCCCCTGCGGATTAATGCAAGCCACCAGAGGAGCAGAAAGCAGGCAAGCCCTCAACTGTAACCACCGAGGCGATCAAAGCAACTTTGCTCAGTGAGGTAGTTAGTTTATTGTGCCAACCTGGCCGATAAACACATGTGGGAGTCACTGAAGGGCGGAGGGATAAATGGCTCAGTGAGCCTTGCCTTTCCGGTTCTCGGGTCTCTTGCTCTCTAATGGTCGGACCAGGGTGCAGCTGCCTTAGCCAGTTCCCTGCTTCAGCTGGCAAGGCTCACTTCCTGCAAGACATCCCTGAGGAAGCCACATGGACCTACCCCAGTGCAGCCCTGGGTGCTGGAGCAGCCGTGTCGTGTGGAGACTCCTGCCAGCACTGAGATACTTACACATTCACTGACTCTGCTTTCCTCCTGCAGTCAGCATCATTGTGTGTGTTTTGTGAGATGGAGGAGGACTTTGTGGATTGGTGTTGGACATATGGGTTAATGGGTTAACATTGGACTTGTGGGCTTGGGCAGCCCTGGGTTGGGATGTTTTCTTGATGTGCAATTAACCTTTATATAAAACTCTCTCTTATACATGAGTTTCTGTGGATTTGTTTCTCTAAAGTACCCAGACTAACACACTCAGGGTCCCTAAGGAGCAACCAGGACCAGCCTCTCCCAGTTCACAGATAGGTAAACTGAGGCAACCACTAGGGAAAGACTGGCTTGAGCAGCAGAGTGAGAATCCCAGGGCCATACCTCCCTGCCCCCCCCAGGTTGCCGTGGGGCCTCCCTCAACCCTTCCAGGCCCTCTGGCATCGAGAGCAGAGGCCAGCCTAGTGCGGCCATGGACAGGGTGCTCTCTTGATGCCTGCGTCTTTTTACATCAGCGGTTTTCAACCGGTGGTGTGACCCCTTTGGGGTCAAAGGACCCTTTCACAGGGGTTGCCCGATTCATAACAGTTGCAAAATGACAGTGATGAAGTAGCCACGAAAATAATTTGATGGCTGGGGGTGGGTCACCACACTGAGGAACCGTATGAAAGGGTCCGCGGCCTTAGGAAGGTTGAGAACCACTGTCTTAGATGCTTGTGGGCTGTTGGGGACAGAAACAAAGGTCCACCCTCCTGCTCAAAAACACGATGACTGAAATACCCATCTCTTCCCTCTCACTAAAAGGCAGCTGGGACTTTCAATCCGGGCTTTTACTGCACCAGGGCTTCCTGTCCCCCCGCCCCCCCCCTGCAGTCCAGACCCTCACGCACTTGTCTGTTCCTCTTCACTCCCCCACCACCACCACCACCTGGGACCGCCTCTAATGCCCTCCTGTCCTCTCTCCCTTCTTTGCATCCGCTGTTCCTTCTGCCTCCCTCGTCACAAGCCCCCTCCATTCTTAGGGCTCAATCTGAGACTCAGAGCCCCCAGGTCCCCCTGATGCAAACCCCCACCACATGGAGAACTCTTCTGCAATTATGACATGCTTGTATCACCATTTAGGGGTTACACTATGGGCTGCCAACGGCATGGTAAGCAGTTCAAAACCACCAGTCGCTCCGAGGAAGAAAGAGGAGGCTTTCCACTCCTATACACAGTGAGTCTCAGAAACCCACAAGGACAGTTCTACTCTGTCCTATAAGGTCACTTTGAGTCACAATGGCAATGAGCTTGGGGTTTGGTTTGGTGCCTGTCGTGTGTGTGTGTGTGTGTGTGTGTGTGTGTGTGTGTGTGTGTGTGTTTTAAGAACCACGAATAATTTTAATTAACTTTCCAGTCACGGGCAATAATATCTTCCCTGCTGGACTGAGCTGCGGGGGAGAAAGATGGGGCTCTCTTGCTACGGGAGCAGAAACTTCCAGCAGCAGTCAGCTCTACACTGTTCTATCCGGTCACTGTGAGTTGGCATCGACTCGACGACCATGAGGTTTTTGGTTGTTGCCGGCGGTTGTTTGCACGTTTGGTAGGCTGGAAGTTCCGTCATGATAATCCCTATGGCCACCTTATTCCCTGCTAGCTCCTCCCACATAATCACCAAAACACCAAACCGACTGTTGGCCAGTCCATTCCAACTGCTGGCGACCCCATGTGCTACAGACAACTGCTCCACTGGCTGTAAATCTTAACAAAAGCGACTCACCAGGCCTTTCTTCCGCGGTGCTGCTGGGTGGGCTGAAACAGCCAGACTTTAGGGTCCTTCCTTCCAGGTAGACTCACTGGAGTCAACGACGTCAAGAGCTGGGATTGCACGGTCTACCCTCCAACGCCCCCTTCCCCAAGCTTGGGGGGTGGGGGGTGGGGGAGTCCCTGTGACTGTCGGACCTCAGCCCGGGGTTTACACGGACAGACCTGGCCGGAGTCCGGACAGACTGGAATCAGCCTGGCGCGGTGAAGACCCCACCCCCACCCCACCCCCGGCCCCTCCTAGAGTGATTGATGAATTGATCGATGGCCACCGCGGCGCCCTGACGCCCTCTCGCGGCCGGCGCAGGAACGGACGTGGGGAGCACAGGATGGGAGGAGGGGGAGGAGATGAGGGAAAGAAGGGGGGCTTGGGAAAGAGGAGGCTGCCTGAGCAGTTGGGCTCCTGAGTCGCTCTTCTCTTCGGGGCTCCCTCTGCCAGCGTCCCCTCTAGGTTTCTGCCCTCCTAGGGCCTGGGGGCTCAGCGGGAAGCCCTGACCCAGGAGACAGGCCCCCTGAAACCGCAGAGCCCACCCCCTCCCTGCAGTTGGGGGCAGTCCCTCCTGGTACCCACCGCCCAGGGCACGGGAACGGCTAGCCCAGCTAGAAACAGGCCTGGCGATAAACAGGTGGGGGAGGGTTCCTTCTGCACCACCACCACCCCAGGTCTGAAATGTGTGCAAACCCTACAGCCCAAGAGGTGCACAGGGCGGGCGCCTGCCTCAGAGACGGGGTCTCTGCACTTGACACCCCCGAAATCACAAGGGCACACACAATTGTGAGTCTGCTCCAGCCCTCACCCAGGCCCTCCTCCTCCTCCCCTCCCAATCTAGTCTCCCACCCACCCAGCTACCCCCAAATCCCAGCAGCTGCGGTTGCCATGGTAACAGCACCCCCCACTCCCATGGCCACCCCTTGCACATAAATAAACTGCAACCTGGGGAACGGGAGCTGCTGGCAGACGCCGAATGTGCAGAGCCAGCTCGTTTCCCGCTCCTTTCGCTTCGGGATAATTAGTGCAAATTAAATTTCACACCCCTTCTCTGAGCAGTGAGAGCTCCCTGGGAATGACACCGACGATTCAGGGGGGACGCACTCCAACATCTCTTCGCAATGTGCGAACGCGAGAGAACATTTCTGGGCAGCTAGTTCTCCCCGGTTCCCAGTCAGCACGGAGGCAAACACAGCCACACAGGCGCAGACCGACCCGCGGAGCGGACACGCCCCATGGGGAGGGGGGATAGCACCCATCAGAGGCTTGAGTTCTATTTCCAGCTCCAGCACCCCTCAACCTGAGTCTCCTCATCCGTGAAGCTGGAAACTAGTAAGCCAGTTGCCAGCAAGCCAATTCTGACTCACAGCAAGCCATGTGTGTCGGGTACAACTGAGCCCCAAGGGGGCTTGCATGGCCCGGCTTGGGTTTTGCTTGTTTTTCAGGAAACAGGCCCTTTCCCTCACAGCGGCCTTATAGAGCGAAGGAAAGCTGTCCCTGTGGGTTTTCGAGACTGTCAGTCATTACTGTAAAGCCTCATCTTTCTCCTGTAAAGTGGCTGGTGGTTTTGAACTGCTGGCTTTGGGTCAAATATGACTCCTTGGAAGTGAGTTCAGAGTTTGATTCGGAGGCCTTTTTCAAGGTGCCTCTGGGCGAACTTGAACTTTCAACCTTCAGATTGGCAGTTGAGAGTGTTTAGCTGTTTGTACCACCGGGACTCCAGAATATGATGGGCCAAAATCCCGATAGAGTTCCTTGGTGAGAGGGGACCAGCCTGCACTCGGAAGTTGATCATGCCAGCCATCACAAGGGCGGTACAGGCCCAGGCCACATTTCCTTCTGTCGTCCTTGGTCTCCAAGACTCACAGCTCACTCAACGGCAGCTGTCTCGATTATCTGTCGATCATCTACCCTGGCTATCGGCTCCATGCTGCTGTCTTGGAGTCTATTTGGACTCCTGGCCACCCTATAAGACAGTGGGACTGCCCGCCAGGGTGCCTAAGCTGTCAGCTTCACAGGAGCAGAGCACCTGGTCTTTCCCCTGGGGGGCTTTGAATCCCTGACCTGCAGCTTAGCAGTCAGAGCTTGACCAGTGCACCACCAAGCTCTCTGGATGCATTCTATACATTGGAGGTCTCTGTTCATAGCCACCTGCACGTGCTCACGTGGAGGTTCCTGTCTCCATGTTTACACAGAGCACACTTTCTGTATGCAAACGGGTGCTCCCATGCACATGGGTGGATGTCGATCCATTCACACACCTGCAGACACCCATGCCGAGACCCTGACCCCTGCAGACGGAAGCTGCCAGCACACGTGCTAAGTCATCCGTGCAGTTTGTAAATGATTTTTCTGCACTTGTGCTTGGTCATCTTCCCATCAGGTCATCGGCCCATCACATCCTCCCAGGAGCATTCTCCGTCTGCCTGAAATGCTCAGACCCCCTCCTCTGACCTCGCAGAGGCCCGCCCCAACCCGGGGTCACACGTCTGTCTCCTGCCACAGCCCCTGTCACCGAGCATGTGCTTGGTGCATGCTTGGTGCAGTCCAGTTCGGCATTTGGTAGCCCTGTGAGCCACTGTAGGGGTCGAGTGGCCCAGGCCAGGCTTAAGGAAAGTGCTAGAAAAGCGTTCTGAAAGGAAGGGACATGGAGCAGAAATCTGAGAGGTGATCAGATTAGCTGGTGGAGGAAAGGGGCGGGGGAGGGGAAAGGAGCATTCCAGGCAACAGGAACCAAACCAAAAACCGAACTCATGCCACCAAGTCCACGGTGACTCTAAGGGGCAAGGTAGAACTGACCTGTGGGTTTCCAAGACGCTACCTGTTTACAGGACAGGAAACCACATCTTTCTCCCCCAGAGCAGCTGGTGGATTTGAACTGCTAGCCTTGTGGTTAGCAGCCCAATTGGTTACCCACTGTGCCACCAGAGCTCAGTTAAAAGAAGAAAGCAGCTGAACATCCAGAAAGGAATTGCTGAGAATGTTCAAACATCGTAGGAAACCTTGCCCAGACCCGAGAACAAGCCTCATTCCGGTAGTAATGGCTGCATGAGAATCTAACTTGCTGTGTAAACTTTCACCCCAAACTCAATAAATATTGTTTAGAATCATCATGATCCTGCAGCCAGGTGGGAACCAGCTGTCAAGAAGGAGAACCAGGGTCTGGGCAGCCGAGCTGGACAGCAGTGGGTATTTTAGAGAGCTTTAGAGAAGCAAGAGGTGGCCAGACGCGCGGATTTTAGACAGACCTCATTTTGACAGGTCTTCCCTCCGTCACTCGCCTGCCACACCTGTCCCCACCGGAGCCAGAAAACCAAATCAAGCCCCTGCCTTCCAGTCAAAGAAAACTCAAAGAGACCTTTAGAGGGCCGGATAGGACTGCCCCTATGGCTTTCTGAGACTGTAACTCTTTACAGTCTTTGGTTTCAAACTGCAGTCCGAGGGGTAAACTCTTAGCCCCGACGGGTCTTCCCCCAAAGCCAGGGGGCCTTTTTCCATTTCTGCCTCTGGTCTATCCCTCTGCCTTCCCTGTCCACAGCCAGCCCCACATGAACTCAGTGCCTGTCTGGCCCTTCAAGGCCTCGACATTATTCTCCTCCTTGTTGGCCTCACCTCCCACAGGGCTACCCCTCTGCGTCCAACACAAAACCACCAGGAGCTGGTTTGTATGACCCACACTGGCCTAGTTGACCCCAGACAGTGGCTGCAACAGAAAGAAAGCCCCTGCGCTCAAGGTGTCTGTCCTGGCGATGCCTCTCATTTGCTCGGTGGCCTTGTGTAAATTGCTGTCCTCCTCCGGCCATCAACATCTCCCATCTATCAAATGAGAGGATGGCGTTCAATAACCACTAAGGATCTAGTCAACCAGCGTGCCCTCCCATTGGCTGCAGGCATTGGTCTCAGTGAAACCACATGACCCAAAGTACACCCATCCTTGAGCTCGGGTTAAAACTATTGTGCAAAACCTCCCACTTTCTGTGGGGCTTGTTAGCTGGGGCAGCGTGGGGAGCCTGCGGTGCCCCCATGGGAAGAGAGTCTGCCTGAGCACAAAGCCCATGCAGATCCCTCAGGACATGCTTTAAGCACCTGGATCCAACCATGCCTGAAATCGGTTACATGGACCCATAAATTCCCCTTCTTGTCTAAGCCAGAGTGCACTGCACTTTGGGAGTCCTGACCTATATAAGTCTTTCCACTCTGGTGGGCTAGTATTTCACCATGGACTGCTTTTGCCTGGGCTCCTGGGATTCTCCCAGTCCTCCATCCATCAGCCTCCTCCTCCAAGAAGCCTGCCCTGTCACCCCTGGCCTATGCTGACCCAGATGCCCCTAGCATTTTCCAAAGTGTGTTATCTCCACCCTAGTCCTTCAAATATGCCATCTGAGAAAAGGGATCAAATGACGAAATGAGCTTGGGAGCCTGTGAAGACCATGTCCTCCTTTTGGAAGACTGCTGGTTCCTGAGCCTCGGAAGAACTCTGTTCCAAGGAAACCAAGCCCCTGCCTTCAGCCCAATGCTGCCCACTTTTCTTTCCTATGAAACGCTTTCTTCTGGGGGTGAGTTCATTTTCAGACCTGAAGGGTGACTAATGGCCATAGTCTCACGGTTCCACTAGTCTCTATTTGGATAGTAAACCTGGTCTCTTTTATGATGTTGAGTTTTGTTCTACATTTTTCTCCCACTCTATCCAGACTTCTAAGGCGATCCCTTGCAGAGCAACTGGTAGGGGTAGTCGGGCACCAGCTACTTCTTCTGGTCTCAAGGTTGTAGAGACTGGATGAGTCCACGGGGCTAATTGTTTCCATTTGCATCGCTCTTCTTGCCACCCGACAAAGCAAGACAATTGTTGCCACCTTACATGGCTATTCATGAGTTTTTAAGACCCCAATCATCACCCACAGAAGTAGAATGAAGAGCATTCTCTTGAGGGACCCCTCCATGCCATTTGATTTGGGTGGTTCTTGAGACTGTGATTGTTGCTATGTTAGACCCTGCTCCTAGTGACCCTAGACACAACAGACCAAAACCCTGCTTGACCTGCATCATCCTCACAGCCATTCTCAAGGGTGAGCCCATTGGTTTGGCTCTCAGTCAATCCTTCTTGTCAAGGGTCTCCCTCTACTCTACCAAGCATGATGTCCTTCTCAAGGACTGGTCTATTCTGATAATAAGTCCAAAACACATGAGATGGAGTCTCACAATCCTTACCTCTATGAAGCATTACGGCTATACTTTTTCCAAGACAGATTTGTCTGTGCTGCCGGCAGTCCATGGTACTTTCAATATTCTTTGCCAGGACCACTGTTTAAAGGCATCAGTACTTCAGTCTTCCTTGTTCAGTGTCTAGCTTCCACCCGCATAGGAAGTGATTGAAAATACCGTGCCCTTCATGACACTGTGGACTTGTCTGGGAGGCATTTGGACAGGACATGTGAATGCAGTGGATGTATGTGCATTGTGACCCAAGGAGTCCAGAGCTAGTATATGTTTGCAAGTAAGCCACTTTGGATGGCAGCACATATATTCAAGGTTGCCCATTAAAACTGAAAGCAAATGAAATGATCGTGATAACGGTCTTAAAGTATAACTATGAAATGCTGTACAATTCACATTTATTAAGATGCAAGAATGTTTAAATAAAAACAAGTTTGTAGAATAAAAAATTTTAAAAAGAAATACCATGCCTTATGGTGGGAAACTGATTGTAGTAGCAATTGTACGATTTTACTTGATGTGATTGAAATATGGAATATGTTATATGCATTAAATCTCAACTAATAAATAATTTTTTTAATAAATAATTTAAAAAAAAAAAGATTTACAGCCTCAGAAACCCACAGGGGTAGGTCTGCCCTGGATAGGGTTTCCATGAGACAGAATTGATCCAATGGCAGTCTGTTTTTATTTAAATTACTAGTTACCAGGCTCAACCTAATACAAGCAGGAAAGTGGTGCATACGAGAGGATCCCAGGGATGGCCCAGCTGCTAACTTTTCTTCATTTAAAAAGTTTGTCTATCACCTGCCCCTCCCCCAGAAGAATTTATTTCAAAGGATGGCACT
>NW_022111357.1:24800520-24802095 GCF_000313985.2 Echinops telfairi | reverse complement strand
AAAAGATATAGCATCTGGGGTCTTAAAGGCTTGAAGGTAAACAAGCAGCCATCTAGCTCAGAAGCAACAAAGCTCACATGGAAGAAGCACACCAGCTGGTGCGATCTCGAAGTGTCGAAAGGATCAGGTATCAGGCATCATCAGAACAAAAAATCTTATAGCGAATGAGAGGGGGAGTGCAGAGTGGAGACCCAAGGCCCATTTGTAGGCCACTGGCCATCCCTTTACAGAAGGGTATCGAGGAGGAGTGAGCCAGTCAGGGTGCAATGTAGCAATGATGAAAAATACAACTTTCCTCTAGTTCCTAAATGCTTCCCGCCCCCACCCACCCACCCACTATCATGATCCCAATTCTACCTTGCAAGTCTGGCTAAACCAGAGGATGTACACTGGTACAGATTGGAACCGGAAACACAGGGAATCCATGGCCGATGATCCCTTCAGGACCAGTGGTATGAGTGGCGATACTGGAAAGGTAGAGCGAGGGCTGGTTGGAAAGGGGGAACAATTACAAGGATCTACATGTGACCTCCTCCCTGGGGGACGGACACCAGAAAAGTGAGTGAAGGGAGATGTCCGACAGGGCAAGATATGACAAAATAATAATTTATAAATTATCAAGGGTTCATGAGGGAGGGGTGAGTGGGGAGGGAGGGGAAAAAATGAGGAGCTGATGCCAGGGGCTTAAGTGGAGAGCAAATGTTTTGAGAATGATGAGGACAATGAATGTACAAATGTGCTTTACACAATTGATGTATCTATGGATTGTGGTAAGAGTTGTATGAGCCCCTAATAAAATGATTTTTTAAAGATTATTTTTAAAAGTTTGTCTATAAATATTCTACTTCTGTCAATACTGTATATCACATAATTTCATTTACTATCCAAATGAGCAATGTAAATTTGAGTAGTTCATAATTTTGTTCAAAATAGAACTAAAAGTTGCAGCAGTCTGAAAAACAAAACAAAACAGCTTCCTGTACAAAACAAGCCTATCTTATATCTCTTGGATATAAACCAGTCCACATCTAATTGTACGGTGCATAAAAATCCCATAATGTGTATGTCTTGATAATGATAATAAACACCTATGTTACTGGCTTTAAAGAAAAGAAAATACCATGGCTTGGATCAGGCACACCTTAGTTCTTAAAGTAACATCCGTACTTTTCAACACTACAGAGGTCTTGTGCAGTACATTTACACAATGCAAAGCATTGATTGATCTCTTGACTGCTGCTTCCTTGAGCTTTGATTGTTGGTTCCAGCAAGATACAATCCTTGGCAGCTTTACTCCTGTGAGGATGTTGGTCTTCTTTACACGGAGCTGGAGTCCACAGTGAAGGCTGCAAGCCCTACTCTTCATCAAGTTGTCCTCACTAGAGTAAATTAATTAAGTCTTGAATTGCAATTTGAAATATTGAAAGAGACTTATGAACAAGTGGCCATCTAGTTCAGAAGCAACAAAACCCACATGGAAGAAGCACACCAGTCTGTGTGACCACGAGGTGTTGAAGGGATCAGGTATCAGGCATCAAAGAATAAAAAATCATATCACTGTGAATTAATGATTCA
>NW_022111357.1:24787655-24799436 GCF_000313985.2 Echinops telfairi | reverse complement strand
TCAGCTGGCACGGCTCACTTCCTGCACGACATCCCTGAGGAGAAGCCACATGGACCTACCCTGATGCAGCCCTGGGTGCTGGATCAGCCCTGCGGAGACCCCTGCCAGCGCTGAGATGCTCACTGATTCGGTTTTCCTCCTGCATTTGGCGTTATTGCGTGTGTTTTGCGAGTTTGTGGAGGACTTTATAGATAGGTATGGGATATATGGGCTAATGTTGGTCTTATGGGCTTGAACTGGACCCATTTGGAATGCTTTCTTTATGTACACTTACCTTTTATCTAAAACTCTCTCATATGCATGAGTTTCTGTGCATTTATTTCTCTAGTCTACCCAGACTAATGGACTATCCAAATTTGTTACTGCCCACACAGTCAAATGCCTTTACATAGTCTTTAAAACACTAGTAAATATCTTTCTGGTTTTATTTGCTTTTATCCAAGATCCATCTGACATTAGCAATGATACCCATTGTTCCACATTCTCTTCTGAATGTGGCTGAAGGTCTGGCAGCTCCCTGTCAATGATCTTCAGCAACGTTCTGGTTGCATGTGACATTAATGATATTGTTTGGTCACTTTCACATTCTGTTGGGAGTTACTCCAGTTGGTTGGCCAGTAGCTGTGTTCCAAATGTCTTGGCATAAACAAGTCAAACTCCTAGTGCTTCATCGATTTATTGAAACATTTCTTTTGGTCTCCTGTCTTGGAAGAGAAGTACAGTCAGAATGCTTCTTGAAGTTGAGGATAGCAAGACTTCATCTCACATGCTTTGGACATGTAATCCGGCAAGACCAGTCCCTGGAGAAGGACACCATGTTTGGTAAACTAGTGGGGCAAGCATTCTGATGTGCTGGATTGACACAGTGGCTGTAACAGGAGGTTCAAATATCACCCTCGTGAGGATGGGGCAGGACTGGGCGATGTTGTGTTCTGGTGTGCCTGGGGTTGGCAAGTGGGAGCCAACTGTACCCGCTGACCAACTGTAGTGAGTGCTCCCCATGCTGCACAGCGCCACTTCCATTGCTCTCCTGCCAACTCAGAGCCTTGTTTTTCACCCTGCCTTCTCTGCAGTCCGGACTCCTTTCAGTACCACTGAGTCTTGATCATATCCCATCTCTCTCTTTTTAAAATCATTTTATTGGAGGCTCTTACCGCTCTTATCACAATTCATCCATCCATCCATGGTGTCAAGCACTTGTGTACATATGTTGCCATCGTCATTTTCCAAACATTTTCTTTCTACTTGAGCCCTTGGTATTAGCACCTCATGTTTTTCCCTCCTTGCCTCATGAATCCTTCATAAATTATAAATTAATATTATTTTCATGTCTTACATCGTCCACTGTTTCTCCCTTCACCCACTTTTCTGCTGTTCCTCCCCCTGGGTGGGGGGCAGTTATATGTCAGTCATTGGGATCGGTTTTCCCTTTCACCTTCCCCCTAATATGCTACCTCTTGAAATATGTGGACCGATTCTGTTCGGTACAGTTATTCTGTATTCCTTCCATCTTCTTTTGATGGTTCCTGCATCTTTCAATATTTTGCCCATAAAATCCTTCAATATTTCAACTCAAGGCTTGACTTTTTTTCAGCTGGCCACATGCTAAGTGGGCCCTTCCCTTTTGGTTTTCTACTTCCAGGTCTTTTCACATTTCATTCTCATAGTTTGCTTTGTCTTCTCAAGCTGCCCTTTGAATATTTCTGTTCAGCGCTTTTAACTAAGCGTTTCTTCCATGAGCATTAGCTACTTTACATTCAAAAACAAGTTTGGGAGTCTCTAGGGACATCCCCTTTTGTCTTTGCTTTCTCTCCTGGCTTTGAGTGACCTGTTGCTTTCTGCATGTGTAACGTCTGGACCACAGTTCATCTGGTTTGCGTTCTTCGTGTGCAGGATGGCATTCGGGTGGGATATACCCAAGATCCCATTTTGTCTCTGTTGGACTTGTTTTAATTTTCTTCCATTTCAACCTGAATTTGCACATGAGCCATGCACGGTCTCTTCCAGTTGGCTCTTAGCCTTGTTTGGACTGATGATAGTGCACTTCTTCCCTGTCTCTTTCACCAAAGTAGGTGGCTGATTTCTACGTGTTTCGTCTGTCAAGGTCCACCTGTTGTGGAAACAATGTTTGTGATGATACGTCATTGGTCCTGCATAATTGTATCATGTGATTGCCTGCATCCTTTCCATCACCGAAGCCACATTTTCAAATGACAGGTCCTCTCTCTGTTTCCAACTTCCCTATTTCCGAAGGTCGGTAGTTATCAATGCATGTTGGCTCAATTTCAGACTGCAGAACGTGGTAGACTTCTTCCATTTCTTCACCATTGACTTCAGTGGTTAATGCATACATTTGAATAATGGTCCTATTCACTCGTCTCCTTTATAGACTTGTGGAATGTATCCTATTACTGACGGTGCTGTGAGTGCAACACCATTCCTCTTTGCTTGTCTTCCCTAGCATATAAACCATATAATTGTCTTATTCAAAATGGCAAATGTCGGCTCATTGAGGCTCAATAGTGTCTAACGTATGGATCATATGCATTTGATTTACTCTCTGATAGCCTCTAATTTTCCTAGATTTATACTTCCTACATTCCACTTGTCTGTCAGTTTTTCATGGGTTGCTGCGATGCTAGAAGCTATGTCACCGGTATTTCAAATGCCAGCAGGGTCACTCCCAGTGAACATGTTTCAGCAGAGCTTCCAGACTGAGAATAGCCTATGAAGAAGGAATCAGCTGCCCACTCCAGAGGAAATAGTCTCTGTAAACCCTATGCACAGCCGCAGACATCATTAGATACTGAAGGTCTAATAGATGGAAGCAGAACGTTGTCAGAAATAGTGCCAGAAGATGGGACCCTTGGGAAGAAAGGCACTCAAAATGCAACTGAGGAGGAACTGCTTCCTCTAAGTAGCGTTGGCTCTGTGGACATGGATGGAGTGAAGCCTGGGGAGCAGAGCCTTCTGGATCTTCATTCGCTGCTGGGGCACAACTCACAGTGAGAAGGAAGGGTTGCAAATATCTACTAATAATCAGAACTTGACAAGTACGAAGTATGAGTCTAGAAAAATTGGAAGGCGTGAAAAATGAAATGGAACACATACAGATCAATATCCTAGGCATTCATGAGCACTGGCCATTTTGAATCAGAAAAATCATATCGTTTACCAGGCTGGTATCAAGAGGGATGGTGTTGCATGCATTGTCAGAAAGGACATTTCAAGATCTATCTTGAAGTACAATGCTGTCTTTGATAGGATTATATCGATACCCACTTAAGGAATCCAATAATACAACTATCATTCTAATTTATGCACCAAACACAAAGGCAAGTGATGAAGAAATTGAAGAATTCTACCAACATTTCAGTCAGAAATTGATCGAACATGCAACCAAGATGCATTGAAAAATATTGATGATTCAAATGCAAAATGCAAAAAAGAGGAAGAAACAGTAGTTGGAAAATACAGTCTTGGTGATAGAAACTAAGCTGGAGATGGCATGATAGGATTTTGCAAGACCAATGACTTGTTCATAGCAAATACCTTTTTCAACAACACAAGTATCACCTATATTCCTGGGCTTCACCAGATGAAATACACAGAAATCAAATTGACTCCATCTGCGAGAAGAGAAGATGGAGAAGCTCAATATCAGCAGCTAAAATCAGGCCAGGAGCTGACTGTGGATCAGACCACCAATTGTTCATTTGTACATTTGCATTGAAGCTGGAGAAATTTGAAACAAGTCCATGCAAGCCAAAATATGATCTTTAGTCTATCCCACGTGAATTTTGAGAACATCTCAAGAATCGCGTTGCTGTATTGAACACTAATGACGAAGATCTGATGAGCCGTGGGAGGACATCAAGAACATCATTCCTGAAGAAAGCAGAAGGTCATTAAAAAGAAAGGAAAAACCAACGTAGAGGTGAGAAGAGACTTTGGAATTTGCTCTTATTCATAGAGTAGCTGAGGCAAATGGAAGAAATAATGAAGTCAAAGAGCTGAACAGAAAACTTCAAAGGGCAGCTAGAGAAGGCAAAGCCAAATATTATAATAAAATGTGCAAAGACCTAGAATTAGAAAACCAAAAAGGAAGAGCATGCTCAGCATATCTGAACAGAAAGAACTCAAGAAAAAAAGTTAAGCCTTGAGTCGCAATATTGAAAAAGTCTATGGGCAAAATATCAAATGATACAGGAAGAATCAAAAGAAGATGGAAAGAATGCACAGATATTCAATCATTTCAGAAGGTAGATATAAACAAGAATCAATACTACTGAAGGAACAAGTTCAAGGTGCACTGAATACATTAGCCACAAACAGGGCTCCAGGGATTGGTGGACTACCAAATGAAATAGTTCAACATGCTGGTCACTCACTCATCTATGTCAGAAAATTTTCAAGACAACCACTTGGCCGACTAACTGGAATAGATCACTATTCATACCATTCCAAAGAAAGGTGGTCCCCCAGGATGCACAAATTATAGAACAATATCATTGATAGCACATAAAAGTAAAATGTTGCTGAAGATCATCCAACAACTGTTATAACAGTACATGGACGGAGAGCTACCAGAGGCTCAGGGTCGATTCATGGAACAAGAGATCTCATTGCTGATGTAAACTGGATCTTGGCTCAAAGCAGAGAATACCAGAAAAGATATTTACTTGTGTTTTATTGACTATGTAAAGGCACTCAACTGTATAGATCATAACAAACTATAGATATCCTTGAGAATAATAAGAATTGCAGCATGGGGAACCTGTACCTGGATCAAGAGGCAGTTGTGTGGACAGAACAGGGGAACACTGCATGGTTTTATATCAAGAAAAGTGTACATCGGGGGGAATCCTCTCACCATACTTACTCAATCTGTCTGATAAACCAATAATCTGAGAAGCTAGATTACCTGAAGACTGTAACATCAGGATTGGAGGGAGGCTTATTAGCAGATGGCACAACTTTGCTTGCTGAAAGTGAGGAGGACTTGAAGCACTTGCTGATGAAGACCCAAGATTGAAGCCTTCAGTGTGGATTACAATTCAATGTAAAGAAGACCAAAATGCTCATCGTTGGACCGATAGGTGACAGCATGATAAGTGGAGAGAAGATTGAAGCTGTCAAAGATTTCATCTTGCTTGGATCACATCCGTACGCATGGAAGCAGCAGCCAAGAGATCAAACAATGCTTGGCACTGGGTAAATACGCTTCAAACGACTTGATTAAAGCGTTGAAAACTAAGGATGCTACCCGAGGACTCGGGAGCACCTCACCCAAGCCATGGTATTTTCAATCACCTCATCTGCATGTGAAAGATGGACATTGAATAAGGCAGACTGAAGAAAAATAGATACATTTCAATTGTGCTGGCGAATAATCTGGAAAGTGCCATAAACCACCAAAAGAACAAACAAATCTGCTTTGGAATCAGGCAGACCAAGATGCTCCTTAGAGCCAAGGAGGGTGAGAACTTGTCTTACATAATTTGGACACGGCAGGAAAGACCAGTCCCTGCAAAAGGGCATCGTGCTTGGTCACGCAGAGGGTACAGTGAAAAAGAGGAAGACTCAACAATATGGATTGACACCATAGCTATGGCAACAGCCTCGGCATGGGAGCAATGGTGAGGATGCGCAGGACGGGGCAGTGTTTTGTTCTGCTGTGCATAAAGGCACTATGGGTTGGAACCGACTCGATGGCACCTAACAACAACAACAACACACATTCCATGTTTTTATTATTAACGGATGTTCGCAGCTAGTTCTCATTTTGAGTCCTGCCCATCAGCCAATGAAAGTCCCCAAAGCTTTGCTCCATTCGTGTCATTAAAATTGACTGTACTTTGAGGAGCCAACTCTTCCCAGTCACATCATATTTTGAGTGTCTTCCACCCTGAGGGGCTGAACTCCCAGCCCTATGTCAGACAAGCTTCTGCCGCGAGTCAGGGGGTCTTCAGTGGCTAATCCCTCCGAAGCAGACCGCCTCTTCCTTCTTCCTCGGCTGTCTTACTCTGGAAGCCCCAATGACGACAGCCAGCACGAGTGACCCTGCTGGAACTGGAAATACTTGTGGCTTAGCTTCCAGCCTCCGAGCCGCACACAAGCCTCGCAGTATGACAGCCGGACAGACGGAGGGTGGGAAGATGAGGGAGTACCCTGACAAAGGAAAACAAAACCCAAAGGCATTGCCATCTCTCTGATTCCAATGCACGGCGGCACTGTCGGATACGGGAGAGCTATGCCGCAGGGGTTCCAAGACTGTAGATCCTTATGGCAACAGACTGTCTCCCACGGTCCCTAGTGAAACACTGAACTTTTGATTAGCAGCCAAGTGCTTAACCTCTGCACCACCGGGGATCCTTGTCCTATTCGCTGCCATCAAGTCGATGCTGATCATAGCAACCTTACAGGGCAGAGTAGAACTGCCCCTCGGGATTGCTGAGACAGTAAGTCTTTAAGGAGTAGAAAGTCTTGCCTTTCTCCCTCCATTTGGCAGCTGGTGGTTTTGATCTGCTGACCTTGAAGTTATCAGTGCAATGAGTAGTCACTATGCCACCAGGGTTCTGCTGGGCTTCTATCGGAGTGAAAATCAAAGAGAAAGAGCATCACCTACACAAGAGACCAGCAATGATCCCTAGGTAATAATGGGGACCCAACACCCCATTTCCTTCTCCCGTCTTCTGTTCACCTGGACCTTTGCAGATTCCTTACCTCCAATGTATCCTTGAGATGCTTGTCAGCATTCCTCCCCTTGGAGCACAGCAGAGGCAAACCACTGGTCTTGGATGGGTCGCCAATCTCCCACCTTGATGCTCAAAAGAGCCCTTGGAATGGGAGCCCACACCCCATGCGGTCTGAGGTAGGAGATTTGAGAGGGTGGCCATGGAGCCCCAAGCTCCTGGATGAAGTCGTTGTTGTTAGGTACCATTCTGTCTGTTCCAACCCACAGTGGTTGCGACCTACCACTTGTCTGTCACTTTGTCATACTGTGGTGGCTTGTGTGTTTCTGTGATGCTGGAAGCTGTGTCACTGGAATTTCAAAAGCCACCAGGGTCACCCAAAGAGAACAGGTTTCAGCAGAGCTTCCAGACGAAGAACAGACAATGAAGAAGTAGTCGGCTGCCCGCTTTGAGGAAGGAGTCGCTGAAAACCTGGTATATATGCTTGTGGGTAATCCTCGTCCCTTGAGTAAGGGCTGAACTAGGGACTTGCTTCTAATGAATGGAATGCAGCACAAGTGGTGGGTGACCCCAGTGTTGAATGACCCAGTAGGCATGTGGTAGTTACATGATTTTGTGTCAACTTGAAGGTAAAAAAGTGTAGGGGTGGAATCTAACCTGTCAATCAGGTGATAGTCTGATGGTGCCTCCTTGTGGGGGTGATCTGCTCATAAGGAGGGTCCTGGGAAACCACACACACACACACACACACACACCCCATCTCTCTCGGCCTTCATCTTCCTGTTGAAGAGTAACACGGAGATGTGTGGGAGCCCTGGAGATGTGTGCTCTGCCATTGGATCCACAAGACTTTGCACCCACGGGACTGATCTTCCTGCATTTGCATCATTGCTTGTGGATGCGTGAGTCTGAAGAGGGATTTATGGACTGGTATCAGACTTACGGACTTGAGTTGGACTGGGCTGGAGAATTTTCCTGATACACAATGACTTCTTGATATGAAGCTCATTCTGACACATACATGAGTGGCCCTGGATTTGTCTCTCCAGTCAACACTAGGCAGCTTAAACATGGACTGACTTGTGCTCACTTATGAATCTGCAGTGAACAGCTTCATACGTCTCCCCGCATCCAAGATTCAGCTTCTAGGTCTGGCTGCCATCTGTCTCTCCCTATGCCACAGCACTTTTCTACGTCATCAAAGCCGCTTCAATGTTTTACTCCCTGATGGCAATGGAGTACTCAGTCAGCAAGGTGAGCATACACTTACTGGTGCTTACCGACTGAGCGAGTGGACAGCCAATAAGCTCAAGTCAGCCCAGGCTTCCTGGGCTCTCTGTCCCTAGTTGTTACTTACGAGATTAAGTTGTGACAAAATCCGCTTTCTCTGGCTCAGCCTCGCCTGCTTTCTCTCCCTCTGGCCTGTGCGAATGGAAGCCAGCTGCCAATGGGCGTGCGTCCCTGTGAGAGGCCCATGTGGCAAGGGAGTGAGGGTGGCTTCTAGCCCACAGGGAAGAACAAACTAAGGCCTTCAGGAACTGCATTCTGCCCACAGACGTGAACCTTCCAGCAACACATGCTGTGTCCTTGTGAGAGATCTTCAGTCAGAGAACCCAGCTAATTCCTAGACTCCTGGCACACAGAAGCTGTGAGATGGTAAGCATTGTTGCTTTAAACCACTAAGTATCCAGGTCATGTGTTACCCAGTAATAGATAACCATCTCTGGGGAGTGCAAATGGTTAATTAATATGCTACGAGCTGAAAGATTGGCAGTTTGAGTCTGGCCACAGGCACCTCGGAAGAAAGGTCTGGCAATCTACTTCTGAAACATCATCCATTGAATCAGAGTGTGGCAGTTCCTTAATCTCCTGTCAACTTGAGAGAAGGGGTGCAGGCTGGCTTGTTCATCAGGTCATAGCCAATGATGGTTCTGTGTGGGCATCGCCTTTTCCTGAGGATTCCAGGAACTTCTGTCTTCCTCCCTGGGGGCGGGACACACACTCTCCCTATGAGACATTCCTGCTGACAAGCCATATGGAGCGACACTGATGGAGCCAGAACCCTGGAGCTGGAGGAGTCACAAGGAGACCCATGCCAGCACTGAGCTGTTTCCACCACCACTGGACCCACAAGACTTCCCATCCACTGGCCTGTGATCTTCCTGCATTTGGCGTCATTGCATGTGTTTCGTGAGTCTGAAGAGGAATTTATAATGGTATTGGACATATGGACCAATATCAGGCTTATTATGGCCTTTATCTGGAATGGGCTGGGATGTTTTCTCAATATACACTTGCTCTTTTAATATGAAGCTCTTTCTTATACACGAGTGTCTACGAATTTGTTTCTCTAGTCAACCCTGGCTAACACACAGAGTTAATGCCACAACAATTGTTGTTGTTGTTGTTGTGTTGTTGTTGCTATTGTTGTTGCTCTACTTTGACAGATAACTAATACACATAACCAAAAAAAGTGGGGGGGATGCTTGTAAAACTGAAAAGCCCAGGAGTAGAGGTTGCTTCAGATCTGGCTAGATCCAAGTCCTCGAAGGTCCACACGAATCGGTCTTATTTGGGGTGGGTCTAGAAGAGCAAAGCCTGGGGAAAGGGCATGGTGTAGATCGTTTAGGACAGCGGTTCTCAACCTGTGGGTCAACACCCCTCTCGGGGTCGAACAACCCTTTCACAGGGGTCGCCTAAGACCATTGGAAATATGTGTTTCCAATGGTCTTAGGAACCGAGACCCCGCTCCTCTGTCCATCTCCAGGCGGGTCCACCCACAGGTAGATACGCTGATCTGGTGAGAAAGAAGCTATCTCAACCTTCCCCCTGCCGTTGGCTGTTTACACGTACTGTCACAAACTGTGGCAATGTAGCTTACTGTGGTTCTATTAAGACTGTTACCTGTGCTACACCATGCTGCAAGACAAATTTTCATTTATCCTTGGAAATAAATATTTCACAATATAGAATGACATACTGGTTTTGTGATTCATCACTGTGCTTTAATGATGTTCAATTTTTAACAATGAAAACACATCCTGCATATCAGATATTTACGTGACAATTCATCACAGTAGCAAAACGACAGTGATGAAGTAGCAACGAAAATAATGTTACGGCTGGGAGTCACCGCAACATGAGGGTCGCCACAGGAGGAAGGTGAGAACCACTGCTTTAGGCGGTGATCACAGGAATGAGGGAGAGACAAAGCTCAGGCGACATGAGAAAGAAGAAAACCCCATCAAGGGTGCGTTTGGGCATCTGCTGGGGTGAACAACAGGGCTGGATCCAACTGTCTCACAGAACGGTCCTGCTCCCCACTGCACGGGTTGAGGTTCACCTGAGGCCACAAACCTGGGAGCTCCAGAGCTGCTGCCGTGTCCAGGAGCAGTGGCTTCCCAGCCCCAGGGATGCTCGAGAGCAACTCTACCAGCACCTATGGCAGATCGGGCAGGAGGGAACAAGGCAGACACCCACAGGAGGGAACAAGGCGGACACCCACAGCATCTGCATCCTGTCCCCTCAACCTCTCCCCCCAGCCCCTCTGAGGTTCAAGCAGCACGGGGCAGGGGTGGGCACAGTGACAGGGCAGCCCCAGGCTTTCTTCCTACAGCTCAGTAACCCCAGGGAGTAAAGCTTCTCTTTCCTGAGTTTCAGCAAAAGTCTCATGATTGAATTTCATTGGGTGACAAGAGTCACAGGGTCATCCCAGAACCAATCATGGCTTCAGTTCACCAAAGAAGGCCTGAGCCTTGAACCTATTCCTGGGGCCTGAGACCAAGGCCTAGTGAAAATGTGGAAGCTGTGACAGAAGAGGAAATAAACATTAGGCTGACAGACATCTGACAGACGTCTACATGAACCATGACCCCTATTAGTGGGTAATGAGATTGATCTGGAGAGAAGGATGGCGTTTTCCACTCCTCTAAAGAGTCACCGTCTCAGAAACCTACAGGGGCAGCTCTACTCTGACCTACAGGGTCGCTGTGAGCCTACAGCAACTCGATGGCACTGAGTGTAGATTTTTTTAACCAAACCAAAACCAAATCCATTGCCATCACGTCAGTTATGGCTCACAGTGACCCTAGAGGACAAGGGAGAACTGCCCTCAGGGTTTTCTGAGATGGGCAATCTTTAGGAGTAGAAAGCCTCGTCTTTATCCTGTGGGGCGACTGGTGGTTTTGAACTGCTGACCTTGTGGTTAGCAGCCCAACGTGCAGCACTCTACCCCACCAGGGCTCACTCAGTGCTAAGCAGCAGCTTTTAAATGGAGTGAAATGGAGCCGTGCTGCCCAGCGTTAGCCACATCAGAACCACCTATAGGGCTTGTTAAAACCCAGGGTTTCTGCTGGATTCCACCCCACAGTTTGAAGTTTCAAGAACTCACATTTCTAACGTGTTCTCTGGTGATGTTTCTGTTGATCCAAGGGTCACATTTTGAGAACTACTTTGATTTTCTTTCTTTCTTTTTTTTTTTAACCAAACCAAAACCAGGCTCACTGCCATCCACTTAGTTCTGCCTCATAGTGACCCTGTAGGGCAGTGGAGAAATGCCCTTGTGGGTTTCCAAGAGAGTAAATCTCTACGAGCGTAGAAAACCACGAGTCACAAGGCCAAGGATTGATTCGTGGAAGCGTTTGTCTCAGTGACAAAGAGTATGGCTACAAGGGCTTCAATTCATACAGGTATGTGTCATCCCAAACAAAACGTGCTTTTGTTCTAATGGCTCTGTGCCCAGTGGATGGCCTCATATAAGTTCTCTCAGTAATGGACTTATCTTAGTCTGATGAGGGTGCCTTAATTGAAAAACAGTCCAACCAAAACTTGCTCTGAGGGGGTCTTTGGGCCTGTTCAATTCAAGGCAGATAAGTCAGCTCAGAGGTAATGGGGATTGGTTTTAGTTGCTTGCTTGCTTGCTTGCTTGCTTGCTTGCTTGCTTGCTTGCTTGCTTGCTTGGTTGGTTGGTTGGTTGGTTGGTTGGTTGGTTGGTTGGTTGGTTGGTTGGTTGGATGGTTGGTTGGATGGATGGTTGGATGGTTGGTTGCTTGGTTGCTTGGTTGCTTGCATGGTTGGTTGGATGCTT
>NW_022111357.1:24763631-24787542 GCF_000313985.2 Echinops telfairi | reverse complement strand
TTGGATGCTTGGTTGGGTTGGTTGGTTGGTTGGTTGGATGGTTGGTTGGTTGGTTGGTTGGTTGGTTGGTTGGTTGGTTGGTTGGTTGGACGGACGGACGGACGGACGGTTGGTTGGTTGGTTGGTTGGTTAGTTGGTTGGATAGATGGTTGGTTGTATGGTTCGTTGGTTGGATGGATGGTTGGCTGGATGGTTGGTTGCTTGGTTGGTGGGTTGGTGGTGTTTATTCTAAAGGAGTCACCTTGATAGATTTTCTTGAAGGATATAAGATCATGACTGGGTCTTATTAAGAAAACGTTTTTTAAAAATTGGAAACTGCAGGGGTCAGGAAGGTGGTGATGGGGCACTTGTCCCTTGTGGCCGCAATGGCCCTGCTCCATCTGTGAGGGTACCAGGAACTGTCCTACAAGAATGTCATTGGGAAACCTTATCCCACACACCTCACAGCCCTGACCTTGCCCCTTCCGACTTCGTGGCTGTTTGTTTGTCATTCCCAAACTCAAAAAAAACCCAAACATTGTAAAGGAAGATGATTTGATTCCCTCAGGGATGCCCCAGATGGCCCTTTTGACATGAGGTCAATGAAAGAGCCCAGAATCCTCCAGGGGGAGATGGAAACCCTGCTTTCAGCGATGTAGAAACCTAGATGGGGGATATGTCAAGAGACAAGCTTCACATTTTGACAGGTTTGTTTAACAGAGGTTTCGATGGTTTTGTAGCGACTGTTTTGTCCTATTACCCTCATACTTAAACCTGGGAAGGAGCCCTGAACTGCCCCTCACTCCGTGGAAGAAAGATGAGGCTTTCTGACTCCATAGGGATTGAGTCTTAGACCCCCCAGGGCCAGGGCCACCCTGTCCTACAGGGTCCCTGAGTCAGAATCGACCCAATGGTTCTGTTTACATAAACAGGCATGTGAAACGCATTTCTTATTGACATTTCCCTGAGCAGTGAGATGAAGTACAACTTTGCTCACAGTCACAGCACTAGTAGGTGATGGAGCAGGGATTTAAGGGCTGGCCTCACCGGCTTTTAATCACAATGCCATACCAATTGTGGCACTGGCTCCGCTGCCCACAGGTAACTCTCTGCTGCTGGTTGTTGAGCCAAATTCATGCCCATAGAGTACAAGTTAAGCTGCCGTAACAAATAGACTCCAAAATCCATTCACTGAAACAAGATACAAGTTTATTCCTCACTCACATAAAAGTTGAGAGGTACATGGTCTGAGGTTGGTAGGGCAGCTCCACCAGCTTTCATCCTGGGGCCCAGCAACAGGAAGCGGGGCATGGGAGGAGGAAACACACTCTTCTTAGGGGCCTGCAACAGATTCACAGGCATCCCATACTGGTTAGACTAGCTGCAATGGATGCTGGGAATTGTAGTCTTTAGCTAGGCTATGCCTCCAAGCCGAACTTGTGACCATCCAGGTCTTTCTGACTCATAGCAAGGCCATCAATCGTCACAGGAGCAGACTGCCACATCTATGACAACTGGGGAACAGGACAGATTCGATGCCACCAGGTTGCAGAGGTGCCTGACCGATCAACCCAGAGAGAAGGAGGGTAACCCTTGAAGAGATATCCAGAGAGTCCCCTAGTACAGTGCGCCCCCGACAGGCGGGCAGGGCAACTCAGTCCTACTCCCCAGTAATAGGGTCCAACCACCTGTCTCACCGCTGTGGTTCTAATATCAAACCCCAATCCAGACAGGTTTCTGTGGACCATACCTTTCCAGTTTATTATATCAGGCCAAATAAAGCTTTCCACTTTACGCTTCAAAGTCTAGTTGTTTAGGAAATGTTTTTTCTTGAAAAGGGTGCTGGTGGCTGTTGAGAACGCCATCTCCCCCCACCCCACCCCCCAGCCAGCACAATCACCACTTGCTCGAATGGAGGTGAGGCCACCATGGACTTCTGGCCCGGACTCGGTCTAGTACTGCTGCTGAACTTCACCTCCCTGTCTTATTCCCAAACTGCCGACGCTTCTTTTTCTAATTTTCCAAAAAAACAGCAGTGACTCATAAACAAGACAGATTTCTCTTGCTTGCAGAAAAGGTAAATTGCTGGCAGAAATAAATTTGCAGATGCTAGAATTTCACAGAAAGGAGCTCATTGGTGGGGACGGTTTGCTATCCTGCCCTGCTCCCCACTCCCCTCCACCCTAACTCTACCCCCCACCCCCGACTTTCCTCCCAAGCTAAGTGGAGGCTGGCAGCTCTGTGGGGCCTGGCGAGGAGATGCCTGCACCCTGCTCCGAGGAGGGCTCTCCTGTTTATCTCTGGGTTTGTCCCAGTTCCCGGGCCACGGATTGGGCCTGGGGCCCTAGGGAGAGAACGCTGGCATCCCGGCTCCTCCCAGCACACCGACCTCAATTTATGTGGGTTGCTCCCAGCCTGTGGACCTGTCGCCTGGCAAGGAGGAGGCTCTGGAACTTGCCCAGAGCCTGCCGGAGGTAGTTTCTCGCTCAGACGGCCTGTGGGACCCAGACTGGCCAGAACTAGGCTCAGACACCTGAGCATCCTCCCTCCTGGAGTGCAGGTGTGGGTGGGGGTCTAGAGTGTCCCCTCCCTGACCCCGAATGCATAGCAGAGGGGCACACACTGCCCTTTCCTAAGCGGGTGCTCTGTGCTCACACTGTGCCAGGCCTCCTGGGAAGTAGCGGTGCCCGTACTGTGGATGAGGGCGTTAAGGTATCAGTGACACTCTTTGGCAGCTAGGGATTCTCACAGGCTTTCCTTAGGACTCCCTTCTCTTCTCAGTCTCCCTCTCCGCTCTTCCTGCCCCTCCCTTGTCTCCTGCCCAGCCTCAGCTAGAGCCCTGGCTCCCTCCTCGTCCATATCACACCTTCCACACGGAGCACACACGGCAACCAAGGAAGAACTTGTTTCCCAAAGAAAACAAACCAATGGAGAGAAGCAAGGCGTCTGGGTGGGGCGACTCAGAGCCCAGCAGGAGTCAGCTGCCAGCCTCTCAATGGGAGCAAAGCCCTCAAAGACCCAGAACAGGGGGCCCAATCCCTCCCCCCCACCAGCATACCCAAGGGCAAGTTAAGCTTGGAAGAGGGACGCAATACCCCTCCCCTCCTGCACACCAGAGTCCCCTTCGTGACTAAACTGTCATTTTCAAAAGCTACGCCTCTACCCCTTGCCTAAAATCGTTCTTGTTGGTACCTTGTTCATTTGAGCTTCTAATTTCGGTTGCTATTCCTTATCCCTACAGCCTCTGCTGGTTCAAAAGAAGTTAGTCGTTTACATTCTAGTGTGAATAAGTTCCTGACCCTTCCTTGAGCACTGGGGTTAATCAAAGGTGTCAGCGCCGGGAAGAACTGTGGGCTCTCTCGGTGTCCACGCTTCTCCCGCAGCAGCAGGCCGGCTGGAAGCTGCATCGGCTCATCTCGGAACAGGACAGGCCTGAGAGGGGCCAGATGTGACCAGCGGCTGCTGGAGGGAGCCAGGCCCCTCCCCACACTAATCCTTCGCAGGGCAGAGGCCTGATGGAGGTCCTCACTGGCAGCAGATGGTGCGCCAACTTCTGCGTTGCCATGGAGTGCTGGAAGGGGGGCGAGGAGACGGCACCATGTGGGCAGAGACACGTCTGCCTAGTGACAGGAGGGTACACGCATGCATAGATTCAGGGTCAACATCGCTTCCCCAAGCCCCCCTGTGGCTGCAGAACTATCAGGGGCTCCCCTGGCAATGGGCAACGGTCTGGGGCCTGGATGCCAACACATCTGGGCTCCAACCTGCTCTGCCCTGGTGAGAACAAAGCCTGCTGTGAGGCACAGCCAGAGAGCTACTGGTGGCCCCGTCCCTCCAGCAAAGGGGCAAGGGGGGCGCTAAGAACAGGAAACTCAAAGACAGCAAAGGTCCCTGAGATCAAGGGACAGATTAGACAAGAAGAGCACTCCCCCTCCCCCAGCTCTGTTCTCCTTCATCTGACCTCTACCAGGACCAGGTGTTAGGGGAAGGTCTCCATGGTAGACCAGAGTTCAGTGCAAGACCAGCCCAAGGTGATCCGTGGCCCGCAGCTCCTTTTGGCAAGTCTCATCTCCAGGGCCCACCTGTGTGGCCACAGCAGGTCCCGTGGATCCAGGATTGGAGGCAAATTTAGCAGGGCCAGGTGAGACATGGAAGTTGGAATCAACTCAATAGCAGTGAGTTAAAGTAAGATATGCATATACCATGGAACCAGGAGTCTTACCCTGGCTCCCTCCTGGGGTGGTCTCCCAGGACAGACCTCTGCGTGCATCCTCGGAGCCCTGGTGCAGTGCACGTGATATGTCCTGTGGGAGCATGCAGCCCACACTTACCCACCTAAACAAGACTTCCCCTGGGCCAATAGAGTGTGCCTGGCCGAAGAGGGCCATGTAGGTAGCTGAGCTCATGCGCCTCCAGAAAAATTTAAGAAATAAACAAAACCATAACATCGTCAGAACTGACCAGGCCTTAGTGAAGGTAACAAGGTGTGATTGCATGCACACACACACACACACACACACACACACCAGTTCTCCAAAAATAGACTTTGATACCAGTGAGGTGTCAGCATAAACAGCCTCCCCCCAACTTGTCCAAGTGCCTCAGTCAGACGTTGTTCATACTTGTGGTACCTTGTCTGATGCCCGCCACCATCCCCACCTGGCCTGGAGACCACACGCAAGTACAGGACTCCCTAAAATTGAAGGGTTGTCGCAAGGCTGCCCTGAGCTGCTCTCTCAAGGTCGGCATGTTCTCACTCCGTGTCTCGGCCACATGTCGGTCGTTCTCACAGCATTTCCAGCGTTTTTGTGATGCTATTACACGCTTGATCACCATGCCCTCTGCCGTCGGGTCCATTATGATGGGCAGCCACCCTCTGTAGGTTTTTGAGACTAAATCTTTACGGGAGCGGACAGTCTCGCCTTTCTCCCGTTGAGTGGCTGGTGGGTTTGAACTGCCAGCTTTTCAGTCCAGTGGCTAGCCCACTATCTATATCTGTATCTCTGTATCTGTATCTGCGTGTCATCAGGTTGATTCCTACTCAGAGAAACCCTAGTTACAACCAAGCCAAACTCACTGCCGTCGAGTCAATGCTGACCTCCATGGGCCCCCATCCCCCTGTGGCTTTCTGAGACGCTCACTGTTTATGATAGAAAGCCCTGCTGGTGGTTTCTAACTGCCGACTGTGCGGCTTGCAGCCCAACGCATAACCACTGCACCACCAGGTCCCCTAACCCCATAGCTAATCTAGTGTAAACATACCTTTATGTGTCTGCACTGAGAAACCAGAAACTGCGGTGTGATTCTCTTCCCTGTTTGGGTGTGGTGGTTTGGAAGCAAACAGAGACTACCTCCTAGGTAGGCCTGTACCCCAAGGCTGTCCCCACGCTGCCCGGATGACACCTCCAGATGCCACCAACTCATAGCTCTAGAAATCCAAGCCAGCTGGAGGCAGAAGGAAGCAGAAGGCGGCAAGGCAGGGAAAGCTTTCTCTCCCTCACTTACTGGAGCCCCACTGGCCCTCCCCTCTCGTGGACCTTGAGCTGCAAAGGCAGTGAGTGGCCGCCCCTCGCTGACCACTGCAAAGCCAGCGGGCCTGCTCCCGAGAGCTGGGGGAGCGGTAGAGGAACCCAGCGTTTGCTGACAGATCACTGCTTCCAAGTCTTACTACATTCCTGGGGGAAGCCAGGAAAACGCATCTACAGGGAGACCCAGTTCCCTCCCAATCCAACAAGACTTTGGAAGGGAAAAAAAAAGAGGAAGGGAAAATAGTCATGCAAGAGCGCACGCACAGCAGAGCACACGCATCCAGCGTACCCAGTGTGCGCACCCAGACTGGGCACCCAGGGCAGGGCTCACACTGCCGGATTTGCCTGAGGGAGACCCAGGAGGGGACCCAGGGGGGCTGAAGGAAAGCCCCAGAAAGTTCCCTGAGCCAGTTGGAGGTCTAGGGCAGGACAGAGGCTCTTCCTGCCTGACTGTTACCTGCTCTCTGTGTGTTAAACGCCCAGATGCAGGAAACTGAGGCAGGAGTGAAGGACTGGGAGTCAGGAGGCTGGGAAGTACATCTGGCTGTGGCTCTGCCCAACTGGACACCCTGCATGCTGAGTGTCCCGGTGTCCAAGGGGCAGAGCTTTGGCCTGCTGCTGTCGGCGCATATTGAGGCACAGTATCTGCACCTACACCTCTAACCCCACTGGAGCCTCTTGGGTAGGGCTGGGCCCCCATCTCACAGGGCTTCTCCAGCAGCAGCAAAGAATGGAACCACTAAAAGGGTCAGCCTCTCCCCACGACTTGTCCCAACGAAGAGATCACCGAAGATATGGGTGCCATCCAGCAAAGCGTGGTGAAGAAATCAGACGGTGTCCAGCTGTCAGAAAGACTAGTGTCTGGGACGTAAAAGTTCGTCTCAACGCTAGCAGCCATCTAGGTGCGATGACAGCTAAGTCCACAGGGAAGGAGCACACCAGCCTATGTTATCCAAGGATTTTCAATACTAAAACCCCAGATCAGAAGTTACATTCTGAGCACCTGGTTCTCAGAAGGCTATGGATGGCAGTGCAAGTTCAAACTCCATTTGCAGGATGCCCCCTGGATTAAGCCGCTGATGAATCCCTCTGACCATTGACCAGGAATGTGAATTGTTTCTATCAGACAGCGTGCATTGGAAAGCAGATTAATGCAAGTTTTAAAACTTAATACCTTAAATTCATTTTGCTTTTTAACCTGTTTTAAATTTGGTCTAGTTTTTCATATTTTCTGTTTTCTTTTCTATTGAGATTTTTTTTTTGTTTTCTTTTGTTATTTCTGTTGGTTTTTTGTTTTTGGTGGGTTTGTTTGTTTGTTTGTTTGTTTGTTTGTTTTTGGTCTTTCTATGTATGAAATCCAAGATAGGTCAATGTATAGCGACAGTAACTGAATTAATGGTTTATTAGGGTTTATGGCAGGAGACATTGGGAGCAAAGTGGGGAGCTAATAATAATGAGTACAAAAAAGAAGAAAATGTTCTAAAATTGATTGTGGTGGTGATTGCACAACTCTTTAATTGATTAAGCCATGGAATTGTATGATATATGATTAATATGTCAATGAAACTGTTAAAATGCTAAATAAATAAAGATTTAAAGGAAAAGTTTAAGAGACTGTCAGCACCCAGGAGGGCCTGTCTGCCCAACACAGGATAAAGCATGTAGGCTTCTTCTTTTTTAATCATTTTATTGGGGGCTCTTACAGCTCTTATAACATTCCATACATCAGTTGTATCAAGCATATTTGTACATATGTTGCCATCATCATTTCCAAAGCATTTTCTACTTGAGCCCTTGGTATAAGCTCCTCTTGTTTCCACTCCCTCCCCACCCTCCCACCCTCATGAATCCTTGATCAATTATATATTGTTATTATTTTTTCATATCTTACACTGTCTGTTGTCTCCCTTCACCCACATCTCTGTTATTTGTCCCCTTCAGAGGCGGTGGGGTGGATATATATCCAACCCTGTGATGGGTTCCTCCTTACACCCCCTTCCCCTCTCCATAGGCTTCCAATGCCTTTGTGGGACACAGCAATTCTTGTATCATGGAAGAAGGCTCGAGGTCAGAATGCAGGTTCCAGGCCCTGATCTTGACCTTGGGCAAGGACGACACTGACCCTCAGTGTCCCCATCTGTAATCGAAGGGAGTTTGGCCTAGAAGTCATCTTGGCGAGGCACCCCATTCTGAGATTCCGCGTCTCTAGAAGCACCAGGGGAGGGGGTGGGCAAACTGGGAGCAGACCCAGGGCCATTTGTTGGGGGCAATCCTCGTCCAAACAGGCACACCCGAGCCTTGACGCACACTGTCTCCCTGGCTCCGCTGGGAGGGACCCGAGGATGCCCAATGTATGGACCAGATGGGGCAGCCGAGACAGAAGCAACAGAACATGTTCAGAGCCAGAATTCAGTCCCATGTTTGTCTGGCTTTAAACCTTAGCCCCCTGAGAACTAAACTAAGGTGTGGTGAACCTGCAACTATGCAAAAGTATGTTTTTTACCTAAGAGCTATGCATGTTTTAGCTCACTTAATCCACATGACAACTACAAAAGTGGAGTCTATGGTGACCTAGATTCTAGAGAAAACCAAGGACTCTCTGCTGAATAACTGGCCCGACGTCACCCAGTTAGCAAGCTGTCATTTGAAGCCCATCAGTTTCCATCCGGAATTCAAGCTCCTAACGGCCCACCTGGGTAGAAGAGGATGAGACGAGAGATAAAGACAGTCCCCAGTTACTGTCAAGTCAGCCTGACTTGTGGAGACCTGCCTGTCAGAGCAGAACTCTACTCCAGAGGGATTTCAATGGCCGGTTGTTTGCAAGTGGATTCCCAGGCCTGTCTTCTGTCAGACTTCTGGGTGGACTTGAACCTCCAACCTTTTGCTTAGCAGCCAAGCTCATTAGCCAATTGTACCACCCAGGAACTCCAGTAGTGGTCCTGCACCAAATCAAATGCATGGTTTTTTGGACAATGCCCGTGTGCAGCAGTTATCTACCACCTGGATAACCTGTGCCACAAGGAGCCCAGGAGTTCTGTGGCACACAACCATGAACATTTCTTTTCTCTCAACAGCCTGCAGCTCCACTAGGCAGCCTGGTTCATCTGGACCAGGCTCAGGGATCTCAGCATGTCTTGCTCATGAATCGCTGACAGCTGACAAGTAGGTTGAGAACTGGTTGGCCCAGGGTGGCCTCCCCCCTGCGGCTGGCTGTTGGCTGAGATGATGAATGTGGCTGGGCCATGTGTCTCTCACCCTCCAGCAGGCTAGCTCAGAATCATCCTCAGGGCAGGACCGAGCTCAGAAACGGAGAGAAGAAGACAAAAGCAGACAGGTCCCTCGGAGGGCTAAGCTTGGGACTGGCGCGTGTTCTCCTCCTCCACCTTTTCTGCCCAAACCAAATCAGCAAGAATGCCCCGGCTCCAACGGGGTGGACTAGAAGCCACCTCTTGAAGGGACCCTTGATGAGATGGATTGACACGGTGGTTGTGAGCTTAACGACAGCTGTGAGGATGGGGTAGGACCAGGCAGTGCTTTGATCTGTCGTGCAGAGAACAGGCTCACAACGAATCAGAACTGACATGAGGACACCGATCATGCACAGCTTGAAGGGACACCTTGCAAAGTCAACTTGTAGAGCCCCAAGTGACTGAGAAAAAGGCACATCCCCCCAACCACCCTACCCCACCCTGTGCCCATGCGCAACACCCTTGCAGCCTATCAGGGTGCCCTCCGGTGAGCAAATCATTCACGCTCCTGACTGCTAACTGAATGGCTAGAGATTCAAGTGCACGCAGAGGCACCTTGGAAGGAGGGCTTGGCCATCTGCTTCCCAAAAGTGAGCTCCTGGACACCCAATCCAGCGGAATGCTACGCTGACACTCATGACACGGGGTGGCCAGGAGTCAAAAGTCCCCCTGGCAGGAATTGGTCTCACCCTGTCAGCGTCATACAAGATCAGAGCCGGGGGCTTCTAAATCCCTAGTCTCAGTCACTCATTCTCCAGGTGCGGGGCTGAGCCCCTGATCCCGGGGCTCCATCCTCGGGCTCAGGAAGCAGCGCACACTGGCAGCCTTCTCTCTGCCTCTTCGCTGCTGGTGGCCTCCCCCCATCCCACTGAGCTAGCACTTGCCACTTCAGGCCTGGGGAAAATGGCTCTGGGCTAGGCCCCACCCCCCTCCACTATCCAGACGGAGCACTCGTATGTATGTGAGTCACACCAAGCCCTGACATTTGGGTAATTGTCTTCCCCATACAAAGTGCCTTCGTGGATTACTCAGTCCCTATGATCACTGGGTAAGTAGGGGTGGCGACAAGAATAATAACCACTGCTGATGTTGACTGAGCTCATTGTGAGGCTTTGTTCCAGGGGCTTGACATATACTAACTCACTAACACTCACCCCAACACTCCCAGGTAGGGGAAAGTGAGGCCCAGAGAGGTGGAGTGGCTTAGCCAAGGCCACATAGTGTCAGAGCCTGAACACAAGCCTAGGTCGGCCAGGCCCCAGCTATGTTCCTTGCTCTCAGGAGTCTGGTGGGGTGGCTCCTGGGCTCCTTTATTCTCATCTCCTTCAGAGTTGGGGTCTGAACAAGGAGCTACCCATGAGCCCACCAAGAGTCAAGGGACCAGAGAGAAAGAGCATCAGAACCTAGTATTTGGAGCTAAACTGCCCAGGTTCAAATCCTGGTCTGCCACCCACCAGCTGTGTAACTTGAGTTGGTAGAGTTAACATCTCTGGGCCTCCGTTTTCCAGTCTGTGGAATGGAAAGGAGTTCATGTCTCTAAGGCAACCACTGGCACAAAGTAAATGGACCACCGTAACTGCCCGAGGCTCAGGCTGGATTCAGAGGACGTGGAAGGAGGGCTGTCTTGGTATCATTGCGGACTTCAGGCGGATCTTAGATGAAAGTAGGGAGCCTCATAAAGCTATTTATATGTGTTTTATTGACTCTGCAAAGGCATTGGGCTGTGTGGCTCAGAACAAACTATGGATAGCCTTAAGAAGAAGGAGAATTCAAAAAGACGTCCCTCTGCTCCTGCAGAACCTGTGCGACGGATGACCACAAGGCAGTCATTTGAGCAGGCCAAGAGAAGGACGGGTGTTTCAAATCAGGAAGTGTGTGTGTGTGTGTGTGTGTGTGTGTGTGTGTGTCAGAGCTGTATCTTTGCACCAGATTTATTCAGTCTGTGTGCCGAGCCAATCACCTGAGAAACTACCTATCCGATGAAGAGCGTAGCATCAGACTGGAAGAAGCACGTGTCCCTGCTACATGCAAAGGACACAGTCTTGCTGCTGAAAGCCAAGAAGCCCTGAAGAATTTACTGGCGAACATCCAATGGCTGCTGTCGTAGGAATGATACCTCAACAGAAAGCAAGTCAAACTCAACATCCAGAAAGTCAACAACCTCATACCTGGACCCATAGACTGTCTCATGGCAAACGGAGAAAAGATTGACGAGGTCAAGGATTCCGCTCCCTTGGGTCCACCGTCAATGTCCGCGGAAGCCACCGTCAGGAAATCAAACAAAGCGCTGCATTTGGCAGACACGCTGCTCCAGACTGCCTGCAAGGGTTCCAAAGCAAGCACCGCCACTTCGAAGACGAAGGTGCCCCCGACTATCAATCGCCTCATGCACACAAAGGCTGGATAATGCATGAGTGTGTTAGCCTGGGCAGACTAGAGAAACAAATCCATGGACACACCTATGTGTATAAGCAAGAGATTTATATACAAGAGGAATTGAACATTGAGAAAACATCTCAGCCCAGTCCAGATCAAGTCCATAAGTCCGATATTAGCCCATATTTCCGATATCAATCTATAAAGTCCTCTTCAGACTCGTGAAACACATGCAATGACGCCGAAGGCAGATCACAGGCCAGTGGGTAGAAAGTCTTTGGATCCAGTGTCATTGGAAACATCTCACCACTGGCAGGTGTCTCTCTGTGGCTTCTCCGGCTTCTGAGGTCTGGTTGCATCCATGTGGCTTGTCTTCTGCAATGTCTCCCAGGGAGTGGCAGAGAGAGAGAGGTGTCTTCTGACTCCAAGGAGGAAGTACCAGATTTCCCAGAATTCTCAGGAGAAGCCCAGGCCCACAGAAGTCTCATTGGCTATCTCCAGATTGACAGCCTAGACTCCACCCCTACACTCTCAATCCTTAAATTGACACCAGATTCAGTGACTACCATGATGAGGATGACCAAAGTAGAATGATGGTATCGCCAAAGATCATTAAATGCTAGGGAGCTCCCAAAAGTTCGTGTGAACATGGAATTAAAAGAGAATGGAGTTTCTCCACGAAGTTTTTGAAGTCCCCTCGTCTACCATGAAATTGCAAAAGAATAAACAAGTCTGTCTTGAAAGAAGTACAGTCAGAATGCCCCTGAGATGCCTAAGTGGTCTTATTTCATCCCCCATATTTTGGCCACGTTGTCAAGAGGAACCGGTTCGTAGAGAAGGGCCCTGGGCTTGGTAAAGCAGAGGGCCAATGAAAAGACGAAGGCCCTTAAGGAGTGGGACTGGCACAAGACTGTCACCCGGGGAAGAATGTGAAGGCTTGGCAGGGTTTCCTACTGCTGCGCCCAGAGCGACGATGGGTTGGAACCAACTCAATGTTACCTCACCACAAATGACAGCATTGGCAGTATCTGTTCCTTTGGGCTTCTAGGAGCTCCCTTGATGCCGACAACTCCACTCAGAGTTGTGCTCAGGAAGTGAACCTCCATTGGTAGCTGCCCAGAGGCCTCCTCTCCTCCCTGATGCCTTCCCTAAGGCTGGGTTCAGACTTTCAAAAGCACTAAGCAATAAGGAAGAAGCTGATGCCCCACACTCCCCACAGAAGTCCAAATAAGTCCAAATAAGTGCCTCAATTATCTAGTGTTGCTATGTGATGGCTAAGGTTTTCTGTCAACTTGGCTGGGCCAGAATTCTCAGTGATTTGGCAGCTAAGGCATAGTAATCCCCACCACCACCACCACCACCACCCCCATCATGCTGAGATCTATGACGAGTAGCCAATCCATTGAAAGGAAGTTATATGGAGGTGTGGCCTGCTTCCAATGTAAGTGAACACCATGTAAAAACTTGCTTAGCTTTTTCCTGGCTCTGGATCCTGCATCTGTCTGTTTCACCATCAGACCTCCTTTGAACTTGCTTGAGTCTGTAGCCTGTTGCATTGCCTGCTGACCCTGGGCGTCAACAACAGCCTGGTATCTTACCTGTGACTTGGGAGTCATTTGTCTCTGCAGCCAGAAGCCTGTCATCTGACCTGTTGATTTGGGGTTCCTCATCCCCTGCAGCTTTGCAAGTCAAAAGAAGCATCCAGCCTGATATCTGGCCCATAGACTTGGCACTTGCCCACCTCTGTATTGAATATATATATAATCAATTGCATACAGTAATCTGTCAATTTGAGAGCTAAAGGGTAAGTCTAGCCTGTCAATCAGGTCATAGCTAATGATGCCTCTGTGTGGGCATGGCCTTCTCCTGAGGATTCTGGGAACTCCTGTCTTCCTCTCTGGAGGCAGGACACACTCTCTCTACTTTACCTTCCTGTTGACAAGCCACATGGAGCTATGCTGATGGCAGCCAATGCCTTGGAGCTGTAGGAGCCACGTGGAGACCCATGCCAGCGCTGAGATGCTTCTACCACCACTGGATCCACCAATGGTCTGGGATCTTCCTGCATTCGGCATCATTGCATGTGCTGGCCATGAATCTAAAGAGGAATGTATGGACTAGTATCAGACATATGGGCTAATATTGGACTTACTGGACTTGATCTGAACTGGGTGGGATGTTTTCTCAATATACAATTGCTCTTTAATATAAAACTCTTTCTTATACACATATAGTGTCTCTGGATTGGTTTCTCTTGTCAACCTGGACTAACACTATATATATAATATATACACTATATATATATAATATATACATATTATATATATATCACTGGCTTTGCTTCTCTAGAGAACCTAACCTAAGACATGCTATAAAATAAATAGCATAAATGAGTGGCTTTAACAAATTGACATTGATTTTCTCACAGTTTAGAAGTCCATGTTCAGGCTGTTGGCTCAAGGGGACAGCTTCTTCTATCTGTCAGCTCTAGAAGAACGTCCTTGTCTCTGAGCTTCTGCTCCTGGCTCATCTTTGCATGGCTTGGCGACCTCTCCCCTCATCTCTGCTGACTAGATTGCTTGTTGAATCTCTTTGATAGCGCAACAGAGATTGGCTCAAGGCACACCCTCTACCACTTCTGTCTTGTAAGCATAACAAAGACAATCCATTTCCAAATGGGATCATAATTACAAACACGGAAGTTAGGATGTGCAACCTATACTGGGAGGAGGAGCCCTAATTCAGTCCATGATGCTAACCTCTAAAATGAGTGCCGAGAAGTGTAACAAGTTTCTTCTCATTGGGAGGGGATGACGACAACACTGATGCTTGGTCTCAAATATCATTTGAGTTTATTTGCGGGCCTCCTTCTTGGCGTCCTAAGCCAGTGCGTGGTCTGACTTTGGCATGCTCCTCCCCTCGTAACTGGATGTACGGGAGACCCCAAGCCATGAGCTGAGGGTCCTCGGGATTCTAAACCAGCTCCTTCTCCAGATCACCCACCATCCAGGGGGCTGCGAGGCGTCAACCCCCACCAGGACTCTAAAAACAGCCTCCACCCAACCATTCCCCAGCTGCGGTTGCCAGGGAGATGGTAGGGATGGGATGCGTGTGGTGCTGTCTCCTGCTGGGCATAGCCCCACCCCACCACCCCCACCCCCGCCTCTGCCCCAGGGGGGCTTTCTCCTCGTGTCACCATGGGGGCAAAGGCCCCATCCAGGGAAACAGGAGCCTGAAGATCATATTCCCCCTCATTGTCACCGTTGTCCCCAGAGCAGAGGACGTGGGCCAGACAATGGCTGATGGACAATCAGGAGCAGCAGATGGTCCCTCCCCCAGCCCAGAGCACCCCCTCCAGCTGGTGCCACTGTGCCTGCCAGGCCTGCCTAAGGTTGGGGGTGGGGGCCCAGGCTCAGCTGGCTGCAGACCCCAGCTTGGCCCCTGCCCACCGTGGGTATTGAAAAGAGGCTGGGACAGACAACTAAGAGCCCTGAGGGAGAGAGAGCAAAGGGGAGACTAGCAAGAGCTAGCATGCATTTAGGTCTAAAATAAAATAAATCTGCTCATATAAAATTCAAACGCCTGTGAAGCCCACTGCTTGGGCGTCTCTGTACTGCTGTCTCGCTGATTTTGAAGCCAGGGTCACCCTTCCCTTCTCTCTGTACCTGAAATACCAGAGTTCGTTTCCAGACTCGAGATGATTCGGATGCAGCCTCCACAGCCGGGACCACCACTAGCTCCCGTCACCACGTCCACCCGCATCATCTCATCGCACCTCCTCAGCCCGCCTGGCCGACTGGCCAAGCAGAAGGCAATTTGGGTTGCCTTAACTAGCACTTTGTCACAATTGATAATTACGGGCTGTGTCTGTTTGTTTCCTTGTGTATCATCTGCCCCATCCCCACCCCAGACGTCAGCCCCAAAGCGCAGAGACTGTCCTTGTTCCTGTTCCCCCAGTGTCCCTAGCACCTAGAGCAGAGCCTGACACCCCGTAGGTGCTCAATCAAGATTTCTTGAATTTACCGAGCTCCCGACACTTAATCCTGACAACCTACCCTATGAGGTTTTTTGTCCCCCATGTCACCGAAGTGAAAACGGAGGTCTACGGTTGTCCCTGCCTGTCAAGGGCCCTGAACCAGGACAACCTCACAGAGCACGGCAGGCAGCGCTGCCCCCGCCGGCACCATCTTCTGTCTGTCTGTCTGCGTCCATTGTTCCGGCTCTCTCCGCATTCTGTTGGGATCCACAGGATGTCCGTGAGCTCCAGCTAACGTGGACGGAAAGCCCAGTTGGCTGCAGGTGTAACCCAGACAAACCCCTCCCTAAGGCCATGGTCACAGTCAGCTCATTCCAACAACCACTCATAAGCCTAGCCCTGGGTGGGACTCCCAGGCCCCAGGGAAGCTCTAAGTATGGGGTGAGTTCATTCTTTGGGGGCCCACATCCCAGGAGGTCATAGGCTTTCCTACTCAGCAGCCCTTTTCTGATCGGCCCTCACTTAGCCAGGCCATGAAAGGCTCTCAGCCCAGTCAAGCTTGGGGGCGGGGGGACAGGCGGCCAGAGGCAGGCACTGGCTCAAAGAAAGCCCTGGAGAGGCTTTTCTCCTTGGCTGTTCCAAACCCCGGAGTCCCAGCCAGGAGCTTTTCCTGTGTTTGTGGTGCAACTGTCAGCCAGGAGTCAGTGGGGCTCCCCCCTGCTTGCTCCCCATCCTGAAACCCCACCCGACCAGCTCCTGGGCAGAGTCAAACTTCTGACCAGGGCCACCCCTGGCCCTTCAGTCCCACCCAGGGCCTGGGGAGAGTCCCCTCCAGTTGGAACAGCCCCAGGGACAGTGAACACAGGTCTCCCAAACCGCAGCCATACCTCCCTGCTTCCACTCCAGAGCGCCCTCTTTTCCAGGGAGGCAGGCACGGAGGAAGGGGAGGAGCTCCACCCCACGCATCTGCTGGGCCCAGAGGAAACCTCTGGGTGGGGGTCACTGTCACAGCCCACCCTCACCCCTTCTCTTCCTAACGCCCGAATCCATCCCACACCGCAAGCGGTCCCCCGTGCACAGATGTGGGTCCACCAACAGGTGGGACAAGACCGCAGGAGGAAGAGGACATGCAGGTCCTGGAAGCAAGCTTAGAGCCAGCTGGGCAGGGAGTTTGGACCCAACATCACCCAGCGGGGGAGCTGTGGTTCTAGGTAGACACATCCCTTGGCCTTGCAAACTCCTTGCACTGTTGGGTTGGGCCTGGCCAGAGGAAGGCTGGGTCAGAACCATCTAAAAGCCCAGAGGCCAGGGCAGGGATTGCCAAGGTGTAAGGAGTTAGGGATGGTGCTGGTGGGGGGCAGTGAGTCCAGGGTCAGGTCACGAGAGTCTCGTATGCCAGGTGAAAGAGATCCACTTGCTCCTCTGAAGGAAATACGATCTTTCATGCTTTGGAGACCAGAAGTGTCCTGGCAGATCCAGATTGTGAAAAGACTCACTCACAGGCACTTGTTGTACTGCGCGTCCGGCACCGGGCTTATGACCATGGCCTTTCTGAGGTCCGGGTCTTCAAGCTGCCAGTCACACTCCAGTGTGGTGGGACCCAGGAGACAGCAACCTGCAGATGGAGCGCCTGCTGGGTGTCGGGCTCAGGGGCGGGCATAGCTGGTGTCATCTTGGTTCATCCTCCCCGGGCGTCCTTAGGTGGCACAAATGGTTAAACCTTCAACTACTGTTCAAATAACTAGCTGTTCAAATCCACTGGGTGGCACCTTGCAAGAAAGGCCTGCCAATCCCCATGAGCTGACGTCAACTGAACAGCAGCTGGCTTTGTTTGGGTTCATCCTCCCCGTAACCGTTAAAGAAGGTACGATTCTCCCCACTGCACAGAAGAGGAAATCAAGCCTCCTTACACAATCGGGAAGAGAATGAGCTTGATTTGAAAGCAAGTGTGGCTTCAAATCTTGGATTCTTTCTACTTCTGCTTAGACTAGAACAGTAGCTCTCCATGCGGTGGGGGTTGACCAGTGGTAATATTCTGTAGGAAATGGGGCTGATTGCCCCTGAGGATCAGGAAGCCCCAGAGTCTAGCCAGCTAACGCCTACATCACCAGCCCTTTTTAAAAAGAATTGAAGACTGAGCAAAGCAAACCAGATCCCAGAGGGAACTGCCTCCTGATTCCCTGCAATTTCAACACTCTCGCCTTCTACGGACTCCCTCCAGCTGGATTGTCCATTATCCTCTTCAAAAGTGATGAGTGGGGCGGGAGAGGGGGCTAAAGGGAGGGAGCCTTCCTCCCCAGAAAGCCTGGGAGGAATTGCCTTGCACCCAACCAGGGACTATTCGGAAGAAGGCTCCCAGAATTGAATGTGTGTGGCAACCCCAGCCAAGGCCTCAGGACACCTTCTCCAAAGACACCTTTTCATGGGCCTGTGTGTGTCCCTGTGTCTGTATCTGCAGGTGTCTGTGGGTCTCTGTGGGCATGTCTAGGTACATGCCCTTATGTGTCGATAGATATGAGGGTAAGTCAAAAAAGTATTGCTACAAAATCATAGAATCCTTTATTAAACCAAAATACCAGAAGTGAAGCTTGTGTTTCTTAATGTCTGACAGTAGGTGGGTGGTCCCATCTCGCTAACCCTTCCCTGGAAAATGCCTTTCATTTGTGTCATGTCAAATGGCATCTTGGCATTCTCGGACGATGGAGGACATTTCTTTTCTGTGTCCTTTGAGTTTGGGGGACAAAAAGAAGTCCGAAGAAACAAGATCAGGGCTGTGGGGTCGATGGAGTAAGGATTCCCAACAAGGTTCACATAGGACAGCCGGGCCACCCTCGGGGAATGGACAGGTGCAGTGTGGTGATGAGGAAACAGTTCCTTGGTGCAACTTACCTGGCTTTTTCTCACGGAGGTAGCTTTCCATGTTCTTCACACGCCTTCCTAATAAGCCCCTGCAGTTGTGCGTATGTGGCTGTGTCTGCGTGTTTGGGTAGATATGCATGTGTATGACTGTGTGCATATATGTGTGTGGGTGTGTGTATGTATGTTTCTGCATCTGTGAGAATACATGACCATCTAATGCAGTGGTTCTCAACCTTCCTAATGATGCAATCCTTTAATACAGTTTCTCATGTTGTGGTGACCCACAACCACAAAATTATTTTCGTTGCTACTTCATAACTGTCATTTTGCTACTGTGATGAATCATTGTGTAGCTATCTGATATGCAGGCTGTATTTTCATTGTCATAAATTGAGCATAATTAAAGCAGAGTGATTAATCACAAAACAATATGTAATTCTGTATTGTGAAATATTTATGTGTTTTCCGATGGTCTTAGGCGACCCCTGTGAAAGGGTCGTTTGACACCTCCCCCAAGGGGTCTCGACCCACAGGTTGAGAACCACTGGTCTAGTGGCTTGTGACAGATGTGATGCTCAGAGACCTAGGACCGTGTCTTGTCTGTACTGCTCACTGCGAAGGACGAGGGAGTGTTTCTTTCTTTGATCTGTAGGTCTCTATGGGTCAGTTCTGCACTTAGCACAGTGCTTAGAACAAAGGGGCCGCGGGATAAAAGACAACTGACTGTAGTTCTAGGAGCCCTGCTTGCACAGTGGTTACGCATTGGGCTTCGATCCACAAGGTCACCAGTGTGAAACCACCAGCCACTCCTCAGGAGAAAGGGCTTTCTACTCCTGTAAAGAATGACAGTCTCACAAGCTCACAGGGGCAGCTCTACCCTGTCCTACAGGGTTGCTATGAGTCAGCATCAACACAATGGCAGTGAGGTTTTTGGTATCTGTAGATCTACCATATTAGCTTTCATCTGTGCAACTTTCTGAAGCTTTTGAAAGATTGGAGGGATGATTTCAGAGATGGATGGATGGATGGAGCAGTGAATCGAGGGGGATGACATGATGTTTGGGTTGTTGACGGGATGGAGGAGCGAATGGGTGACGGTTCGGCTGTTGAGGATATATGTGAGGAGGGATGAGCTACTGAGGTGTGTAACGCACGGTCCCTGCGCTCACAGTTCAGAAACGAGACACAGAAACAGATGATCACAAGAGGGAGAGGTACGGAATCCCACCAGGGCTGTGCAGCCGGGAGGGGCAGGGGTCAGCGTGTGGGAAAAGGAGGAGAGAGAGGGAAGAGAGCCCCTGCCCTCATGGAGTTAAGAATGGAATTAAGTAATGAGCCACTTAGATTTCCTTTTCTGTAGCTGACCAGGTATAAGGAATTCGGTAAACAGAACCACTAAGTAAATAAGGTGTTCTTTCAAAGGCTGAGATGTATAATAACTCCTGATTCAAAACAGCATTTCCTCCTTGGGACAACCTCAGTGTTAATACCCCAAATTTGCCAGAACACACACATTTATTTGTCCCTGCTACTCAGCCTCACCCCCTCCCTGGGCTGCCTGAGCTGCTGTGATAGGAAAAGAAATACACGACCTGCCTCCACCTCGCACGCCTGCAGCTGGGCAGCTGGCGCTACAAGGTGAATCAGCCTGCCCCTCAGGGCTGGAGCCTGGCACCCCTCCCCCGAGAGGCACCAGGGGCCGGTCCTCACCAGCTGGTGCCCAGCTATCTCCTGACCCGTGGTTTAGGCTCAGCCTTCACTGGGGAATCATTTGAAGAGTCATTAGATGAGCCTCGGACTTAACCCTGACCACACACACACGCACACACACACACACACACACACACACACACACACACACACACACACACACACACACACACACCACTTGGGTCACTGTGCATCCTGGAGTTGGGGGGAGCTTGCTCGGGGCCTCCATTCCCCCATCTGCCATACAGAAGGGTTGGACTGGCAGATTTCTGAGCGCTTAGTCAGTTCTGGTACTCAGCAACCTCTATGTATCTGATTGTAACTTCAATACAAGGTGATTCCAAGAGTTCCAAAGAGATGGAACTCAGGCAGCCCCTTCCCCTCTCTGGGGCTCTGTCTACTCTCTGACCTGGGAGGGTGAGCCCCCGGCCTCCTGGCCCTGTCTCTGAAGAGGCTGTTCCCAACAATAATAAGGTGGCTTTCTAAACATGCACGGAGTGCCGGTGGTGCTGGGTGTTAAGCGTTGGGCAGCTAACTAAAAAGTTGTTGGTTCAAACCCAGAAGCTGTTCTGAGGGACAAGAAGGAGGCAGGCTGTCTGCTCCCAAGCAGTTCCACGATATCCTATGGGATCAACCTCACAGTGGGTTTGGGGTTCTAAACCTGCAGAGTGTGTGTGGATGAAAGTCCTGTGGGATGCCCAAGCAGACGGGAGCTCTTTGACACTTGCTCAGCCCATCTGTGGAGGGGCATTCAGGCTCACAGAAGCACAGGGACCCCCAAGTGGGAGGCAGCTCTAAGACTACAGCCCAGGTGTCCTCACAGGCTGAGGCAGTCACAGCCCCCATCCCTGTTGGGTCGTAAGCCTCAGGGTGAGTCAGACTGGAGCCCAACGCTCTCCTGCGCGCAGTCTCCCCAGCACAGACAAGGCAACCATGCTGGCAGCAGTAACAAGGGTGTTTCAGCGGCAGCTGGGGAGTGGGTGGCCGAGGGAGGTGTTGCTTTCCACCTCGTGATGCTGGCATGCCGGGGAGGCTCACGAAGACTGCTGTTGCTGCTACTATTCCACAGCTGCGCTGAGACAACTGAGGGTGGGGCGCAGGGCAGAGGCCCAGCGCCACCCTCCACCAGGCTTACCTAGTGCCTCCTGGTGGTGAAGCACTGGAGCTCTGGAGTCCAAGTGTCCTGGGTTCAAACCCGAGTCCTGCCACTTCCTACTCGGGTACTGCAACAGAGAGGTCACCTCTCTCCAGCACGCCTCAGTGCATAAAAAGGGTTTCATCGCCGCCGTCTCTCTCCGAGGACCAGTGCAGACAGTGAGTGAAATTTAGCGGACAAGGGTCCGGCAGGCCTAGGGTCGATTCCGGAGAAACAGCCTCACCTGGGAGGAGGTTCCCCTGGGGGAGTCTCCCAAAATGTACAAACTGTTAAGCCTCCACTAGTCAGCAGTTAGTGGTTCAGACCCACCCAGAGGTGCCTCAGAAGGCGGGCGTGGTGATCCCTCCTGGAAGATGGGAGCCTGCAAGTTCTAGGAAGCAGGGCTCTGCTCCGCACGCACGGGAGCCCCGCGGGTCAGGAACCAGGAGCAGTGCTGTGCAGTTGCCGTGGGTTGGAGCTCTGGGCAGGGGTGCCCCTCAGGGGCTGTGCCCTGGGTAGAGGCTTAGGCCCAGGCCAGTTCAAGAAGGCACACAGTCCTAAGCTTTCAGAAGCACCACTCCAGCTGCCATCGGTTAGACTGTGTCTGTACTTCTGCACAGATAACCCCCCCCTTCCTAAAACATCTCCCCCATCTTCCTCACCCCACCTCGCTCTATCGGCCCTCTGGGGCCCAGCTTCAAGGTCCGCTTCCCAGGATGCCTTCTCTGCCCAACAAAGCCTAGGTCAGAGGCCTGTCCTCAAAGTCCCCAACCCCCTGTATGTGTCCCTACCCCCCACATTGAGAGTTTCTTAGGGGCAGGCACAAGGTCCTGGCCACTGCTCCTTCCCATGCACCAAGCCCAGCTCCCTGCCCGCCGCACGTGAGCGACAAGCAGGGAGTGATTGAAGGACGGTCAGAGTGCTGAGAGAAGGGGCATTTAGTGTGCTTTACCCCAGCCCCTAGGAACGCCCCAAAGAAGAGCGAGCCCCTGACCCCAAATCTGGAGAGTCTAGCCTGGCCCCACACCCCTCCCCCACCCCTGGGCCGGCCCCAACCCAAGCTCACACCATGAGCCAGCTCCCAGATAGGGGTGCAATGGTCCTCAAAGCAGAGCCTCCAGCACAGCGGTTCTCAACCTGCGGGTCGCAACCCCTCTGGGATCGAATGACCTTTTCACAAGGGTCGGTCGCCCAATTCATCACAGTAGCAAAATGTCAGTGATGAAGTAGCACTGACAATAATGGGGGGGGGGGTCACCACAACATGAGGAACGGTACGAAAGGGTCGCAGCATGAGGAAGGTTGAGCACTGCTGCCCTAGGAGCCCGAGTGGCATGCCTGGGTTACCATCATTGCTAACCTAAAGGTATGTGGTTAGAACCCCCACGTCCCAGGCCCCGTGGCTCCCCGGAAGAAAGACCTGGCAAACTGCACCCATAAGGAGGTCCACCAAGAAGGTCGTCAGAGCAGCTCTAGCCTGTAACGTGTGGGGCTGTGACGAGGGTCCAGGGCCCATGATAAGGGTCCCTAAAAGCTGGTTGACTCCCAGTGAGGAGACTGAGACCCGGAGAGGATGTGTGTGCTTCCCCACATCACACAGCAAGTGAGGGACAAAGCCCCACCTGCCGCTCTCGTCCACCATCCCTGCCCGGCCCCTGCATACCCAACAGCCCTTTGTGTGGTTTAGCCAGACTGACAGTCCCGCAGCCCCTCTCTCTGCGAGAAGCAAATGGAGGGCGCACCTCCTCTCCCATCCCTGCTGTCAGGAGGCTGTTGGGGGTTCTCGGGCATTGGCCAAGCTCCCTGCTGCCCCCTCCCCCCCTCTCTCTCTTCTCCCCTCTCCTTCCCTCTTGCCTCCCTTTGCCTCTCTGGCCGCCAAGCTCTACAGGGGAGGTGAGCGTGGGAGGCTGGCACCAGGGAGGCTGCAGGTTGGAAATAAACTCTAATCAAACACCAAATCACTCCTTCTCCCTCTGCTCCGAGGACAGCGGTTTTTTACCCGAGTATGACTCACATGTTTGGAGAGAAACCTTCTGAGGCTTCTCACTGCCAGAGGGGAACTTGCAGGGCTGGAGGATAAAGATCTTTTCTTTTTTTCTCCCCTGGGCTGGTTCTTGCTTTTATTATCTTCGCTCTCTGTCTCTCATTAGGGCAGGACTTTGAGGAGATAGATGCCATTTGGCCGGCTCTCCCTATCTTAAAGACACAGTGTTCTGCAGGTACCCAAGAGCAGAGGACTGTCCCAGTGGAGGTGGTTGGATGGCCCCGGCCTGTTGGGGCAGGGACAGTGCTGTTACATAGGGTGGGCTCTCTCATAGTCAAGAACGGCCTTGCCCAGAAGCAAAAGACAAAGGAGCTCAGGATACCCGCTGCTTTGAAGAATCTGGATACTTCTCTAGTCATCCCCACAAATTCATCGCAGTCCAGTCTTCTGCCCCCAAATAGATCGAGAGTTCAAGCCTCTTTCTTTCCTCTCAGCCACCACCTGGTTCTAGCTGTCGCTAGTTCTTCTTTAGACACAAGCCCCCCAAATAGGATCCCTGCTTCCAGCCTTCCCCGCCCCCCTTCAGGGTAACCTCAATTTGGAAAGCTTAAATCCTGGTCTGTTTACAACTCATCCCACTGTGACCAGGACCCGCTCCAACCTTCTGCCTCAACTGCATCCTACCCAAAGCTGTCTCAACCCCAGGAGCACGCCTTGCCTTCTCGCTAAATAACCAAGGTTGTCCATCTTCCCTGTCCTGCCCCCTCTGTCCTCTATCCCTGTGATCTGTGATCCGGTGCCTGCCTCAGGGCCACAGAGATCGCCATGCCCAAAGGCACCAGCGCACAGCTGCACAGAGCCCGGGCTTGCTCTCATTCTAACCCTTTCTCCTGGCCCTCACCCCATCCCATCTGACGCTGCTCTTCGCTCTCAGAACATGACTCCTCTGGCTCCTCTAGCCGCCAGCCGCGCCCAATGCTTTCACCAAACTCCCAGCGCTCACTCCTCAGTCCCTTCCCCTCATTTCTTCTCCTCGGATCTCTCTCGGTGATGGTTTCTCTGTGTGTCAACTTGGCCAGACTGTGGCGCGCAATAGCAGACAGTGATCTACATGTC
>NW_022111357.1:24761749-24762762 GCF_000313985.2 Echinops telfairi | reverse complement strand
TTGATAATTTATAAATTATTATTATATCTTATATTACACTGCCCGGCGTCTCCCTTCACCTACTCCTCTGTTGCCCATCCCCCAGAGAGGAGGTTATATGTGTAGCTCCCTGTGATCAGTCATGGTATTTTTTATCACTTCCTCCTATGCATGTGAAAGTGGAACATTAACTAGAGACGATCAAAGGGGAACCAATGCATTTGGATTGTGGTGCTGGTGAAGAATATGAAAGTACCACGGACAACCAAAAGAACAAACCAATCTGTCTTGGAAGAAGTCCAGGCAGAATGCCTCTTAGAGGCAAGGTGAAGTCCAGAGACTTCACCTGTGGACATCCTTTGGACATGCTGTCAGGAGAGCGCAATCCCTAGAGGGGATGTTCTGGTTAACCATGAGGACATGGTGGTTAGCGAAGTGGAGGGGCAGGGGCGGGGGGGGGAGGAAGACCCTCGGAGATGGCAGCCGCAGTGGGCTCACAGGAATAACCTTGGTGAGGATGGGCCCAGACCTGGCGGCGTCGCGTTCTGTTGTCCGTAGAGAGTCGCTGTGATTTGGAACCATCTCAGTGGCACGTCACAATAACGCAGATTGAATTTTCCCTGAGAATGGGTGCTGGGATTCTAACCCCTACCCCTGTGACTGCAATCCGGTCCTGGGTCATTCGCCTGGGTCCTAAGTCTAATCACTTTTGAATTACAAAAAGAACAGATCAGACACAGAGGCAAACAGATGTGGGAAAAGACAGGCACCATGGTAGGCTTGTTGGGGTTAGCTACCGTGGCATCGAGAGAAGAATCGGCACAACCAATTTGGACTTTAAGCCTCCAGAGCTGTAAGAAAATAAATGTCTGTCCTTTAAAGCCACCCATTTCTGTTACAGCAGCACTTAGGTCCCTATGACACGCTGGATTAACATTGAAATCAGGGGAGGATTAACATTGAAATCAGGGGAGGATTAACATTGAAATCAGGGAAGGATTAACATTGAAATCAGTAGTTCTTAAGTAAAGGAA
>NW_022111357.1:24759237-24761624 GCF_000313985.2 Echinops telfairi | reverse complement strand
AGTGGAAGCCCTGGAGAGCAAACACGGAGGTTTCCCAAGGAAGGAAGATTCTGTCCCAAGGCTATAAATAAACATCCTGCTGGAATTTCCAGCCCTGCTCTGGCCTCAAGATTTCAAAGACAAGACTGCTGGGGTTTCCAGCCTGTTGCCTGACATCAATTTTAGACTTGCCAGCCCTACAATCTAACAGGCCAATGAAAACAAGTCCATCTCTATAGACAGACAGAGAGACAGACAGAGCTAGGCAGTTGTTAGTAGGTTGTTGAGTCAACGCCACGGACAACAGAACAAAGCCTGGCATTGTCACGCTGGCCTGTTCACATCCATTGTGTGTTTGGGGTGCCTTCCAACCAAGTGGGCTCCTCTGGACCCCACTTGGACCATACTCTGTCGGGAGCCACAGGGCGTTCAGGGTCTCCAGGAGAGACAGGCATCTGCTTGAACCAAGAAAAACCTATGGGGCAGACCCCTGGGTCACGTGCCAGGGCCCCTAACAACAATCCCTGCCAGAAGGAGAGCACAGGCCTTTCTTCCCAGTCTGTCGTGGTCCGGGAGTTTCCAAGAAGCATGCCCACCGTGCGTGACCCTGGTCTTGGCAATACCAGGGGCTTCGCTTCAAGTGTCTGCTTGTGGCTGTTAGTTGGCTCAAATGCATAGCGGTCCAGAGACGGCAGAGGGAAGCCCGGCCCAATCTGCACCGCCCTCACAATCGCCGTCATGTTTGAGCCCATTGCCGAGGCAATGTCTCCTGGAGGATCTTCCGAGCCTCACAGTACGGTGCAAGGCGCCACAATTTGACAAACGGACCGAGGGGTGGATCAACAGAAAATTCTGTTTCTCTGGGGAACCCTGACTAGGACAACCCCCTAACCCTGACAAGGGAATAGCACCCACCTCATCCTTTCACCTATGGCCTTCTAGTTAATCATCCCAAATCTGCATCTGATTCCAATAACTTTCCTGAGTTCCTCATGGCCAAGAGGAATTGATATTTCAGAGTCCTGATATCTTAATACCATTTTGGACCCCCAAAACATCCAGGGGGTCATGTCCAGTTGCCAGTGCCCTTCGCTCTCCAGGTTTGCTGGCTAGCTGAATGTAGGGGTAAATGAATGTGTCGGGCATGATCTCGGTCATTTTGGGCTGATTCCAAATCCAAGGAGGTGGGTGGGGGCGCTTGGTGAAATGCCAAGTATTCCTTCAGGCATAGAACACAGAGACCCTGGGGGTAGATGACAAGAATCTCCAAGGAAGAAAGTAGGAGCCACTTAGCAATGGGGCCACTGAGACCCCAGGGACACTAGGGTGCATAAAATCTTCATCCTCCGCTTGTAAGACTTGCTGCGAGGCTTGGGTAATTAGACCCAGGGGAGGAAAATCAGACACCAATCCATCTTGGGTCACTCTGTGCAAATACGTCATGCCCTTAGTCATCTCGTGACAATAAGACCAGGGCTGCAGTTTGGGGGACCTGGGCCCACTCCAAATGCTCCTGCACCTCAGCTGCCTGGGCTTCTGTTTCTGTAGGGAGGTGCCTGTCAAGTGCTCCCTGCTTCTGAAAGGGTGCTCAGGCACCCTGAGTGGGGCTGGGCCCTTTGCACCTGCTGAGCCCTCTCCATCTCCCTACTATTACTCTCTCCATCTCACAGAAGAGGAACCCGAGGCGCAGTGATGTCAACCGACTTCCTCAAGAGTGTAGCGTGACCAAGAGGTAGGGTGAGCGTTGAACCCAGGTCTATCTGATGGGGATCTCACCCCAGCCCCACTCCAAGATGCTGTTCTTTGAAGAGGGCTGCAATCTAGAGCCAATTAAAAGTCACAGTCGATGCATAGGAGGGGGCTTCAAATATTCTCTTCTCCTTTTAATCTCATTTTCCCACAAGCTTTGTGAAGCGCCCCTGCATGGTGGGCATCCAGGAAGGCAGTCAGTGCATAGCCTGTGTTAGGCACACAGGTGGGCTGACTGGCACACTTTGCTCACAGTCGATGGGGTCACAGTGCGGAGTGAATGCCCTTCCTGGGTGTGAAATGATGATGACAGATGTTATGGGAACAGGGTGGGGGGCCAGTAGGGGCTGCATAAAACCAGCAGCCCATTTGTACCAGCTGGTTTATCAGCCTAAGTCATGAGTATCTTCCAGTAGGAAGCAGAGCTCCGGTGACAGGTGCACTGGCCAGGCAGGAGGAGTCAGGGAGAGTGGGAAATGAGGCTAGGGAAGGTAGCAGAGTAGAGTAGTGCATGGGGGGAAGGGCGAGAAGGGCCAGGGTGTCTGGGATGAGGGGCCATGTCAGGCACCAGACTGAGACTACCAGGTCAGCTTTGCTAATGACTCCATTGGACAGCCACCTCACCACTGGTCAAGGTGTCACCCCTCCAGCATCCTCCC
>NW_022111357.1:24756856-24758606 GCF_000313985.2 Echinops telfairi | reverse complement strand
ATGGAGGATGGATGGATGATGGATGGATGGATGGAGGATGGATGGATGGAGGATGGATGGATGATGGATGGATGGATGGAGGATGGATGGATGGAGGATGAATGGAGGAAAGATGGATGATGGATGGATGGAGGACGGATGGATGGATGGATGGATGGATGATAGATGGATGGGTGGATGGATGATGGATGGATGGATGGATGGATGGAGGATGGATGGATGGAGGATGGATGGATGGGTGGATGGATGACAGATGGATGGATAAGGAAAGGGATAGGGGGGTAAGAGGTAGTAGTAAGTTGACAATAATGGCTATTCTAGTCATTTAAATTTAGCTCCCAAGGAGAATTTGGAGAAAAATCAAATAAAACTCTAGCACAGACCCTTGGTGATGTCTCCAAAGTACGCTTACATGTCCACAAAAGCTAGGACTGGTCACCAGGAAAGACCAACCGCTGGGAAAGGCCACCCTATGTGGGAAAGCAGAGGGCCTGTAAATGAAGTGGATCGACACAACAGCAGCGACAATGGGCACAAGCTAGCCAAGGGTCACGACGATCCACAATCAACCTTCCTTCTGCTTACGTAAGATGACCGACCCTAAGCCAATGCTGACCACACTGCCTCAGGGACTACCATCTGAAGGCCAGACCTCCCAGCACACTCAATAGAGGGGCCTAAGCCACCCATCAGCCTGTACTCCTTTAAGGTGAGCACCTGTGTCAGCGTGCCCCACCCACCCACTCCCCATGACACCCACACACAGTGCCCAGGGCAGGGGTGTACACATCAGCTGCCCCTGACAATGTGCTGGTCGAATGTAAGGAAGACTTATTGACTACCTACTACGTGCTCGGCACAGCCAGTTAGTGGTCTTCTAGCAGGAAGCAGAGCTCTGGGGCTGAATGGCTGTCTCTGACAGGCAGCCTGCCTGGCCGGCCACCTGGCCGCGTCCCTAACAACTTGCAGGGCACTTAGTGTTCCCTTCACTGCACATGCCCTCGTGTCGCTGGGTGGACAGTGCATGTGACAATGACAGGAGTGGTCAGAATGATTTAGTCTCAAGGCCGACACGCCCTGCCTGGGGGAATTCTTTCTGCCATCAGGTGGTGACAGGTTATGGCTTTGGGTATTTAAACAGCTTGGCAGTTTGTTTCGATCGGCATCATATAAAATGATTGAGTGAACAGATGAGAGGCGGAAGGGACTGCATGCTCTGTTTGGGGAAAGGTGACCTGGAGCTGCTGATCTTAGCTAAAGATCAATATTGACATGGGTGTGACCCCAGGTGGTAATCAGAGAGGCAACTCCCCCAGGTCACCCATTCTTGGACCCAGAAGGGAAGTGCCCCTGTGTTTTCTCTCCTAATAGGAAAAGCCACGACTCCCCACCGTGTGATATTTAAAGAGCTTGTTCTTATTCGTTCTCCTGGAGTCTGTTCTGATCTACGGCAACCCTGGTTATGACAAGAAAAAACAAAAATAGAACACTGCCCAGTCCTGCGCCGTCTCAGGATTGTTCTTAGGCCTGAGCCCATGACTGCAGCCACTGGGCCATCCCGTCTCATCAAAGGCCTTCTTAGTTGTTGCCCCTTCACGTTACCGAGCGTCATGTCCTTCCCCGGGGCCTGGTCTCTCCTGGCACGTCCAAAGTACGTGCGTCAAAGTCCAGCTGTACTTCTTCCAAGACAGACTGTCTTCTTTTTCTTTTTCTAATCGTTTTATTAGGGGCTCATACAACTCCTATCACA
>NW_022111357.1:24752693-24754527 GCF_000313985.2 Echinops telfairi | reverse complement strand
CAGATGCACGTTAGTCCTCAAAGCAATGCCCTCGCTTTTCAACACTGTAAATAGGTCTTGTGCAGCAGATTTACCCAATGCAATGAGTCTTTTGATCTTTTGACTGATTTTCATGAGCACTGATTGAGGATCCAAGCAAGACAAAATCTTGACAACTTCAATCTTTTCTGTTTATCATGACGTTATCTACTGGTCCAGTTGTGAGGATTTGGGTCTTCTTTACAACGAGTTGTAATCCATATTGAAGTGCTTCAAGGTCTCCTCATTCTCAGCGAGCAAGGTTGTGTCATCTGCACATCACACGTTTGTAAGAAGTCTTCCTCCCATCCTGATGCCGCAGACTTCATGATGCCGCAGACTTCTGGCGATTTGCTCCGCATACAGAATGAATAAGCCTGGTGAGTGGATACAACCCTGATGTACACCTTTCCTGATTTTAAACCGTGTAGTATTTCTTTGCTTGATTTACACAATTGCCTCTTGACCCATGCACAAGTTCCACAGAAAAACAATGAAATGTTCTGGAATTCCCATTCTCCTCAAGGTTGTCCATAGTTTGTTATGGCCTACACAGTTGGATACCTTAGCATACTCAAGAAAACACAGGTAAGCATCTCTCTGGTATTCTCTGCTTTCAGCCAAGAACCATCTGACGTCAGCAGTGAGTGATATCCCTTGTTCCGCATCCTTTTCTGCAGCTCCCTGTCAAGATACTGCTGCAACTGTTATGGGATGATCTTCAGCAAAAGTTTACTTTCATGGGATATCCATGATACTGTTCTATAATTTGAGTACTCCTTGGGTCTCCTTTCTTCGGAATGGGTATGGATATCATCCCATCAGTGAGCTAAGTAGCTGTCTTTTAAATTCCTGGCATAAATTAATAACTGCTTCCAGTGCTTCATCAGCTTGTTGAAACATTTCAGTGGGTAATTCCATCGATTCCTGGAGCCTTGTTTTGGGCTAGTGCTTTCAGTGCAGCTTGAACTTCTTCCTTCAGCACCATTGGTTCTTGCTCATATGCTACCTCCCGAAATGGAAAAATGTCCACAAGTTCTTTTAGCTACAGTAACTCTGCGTATTCTTTGCACCTTCTTTTGATGCTTCCTGCATCATTCAATATTTTTCCCATAGACTCTTTCAATATTTCAACTCCGGGCTGGAATGATTTCTTGAGTTCTTTCCATTTAAGATATGCTTAGCATGTTCTTCCTCTTTGGTTGTCTAAGCCTTTTCATAATTCATGATAATATTTCACTTTGTCTTCTTGAGCTGCCCTTTGAAATGTTCTACTCAGCTCTTGGATTTCATTTCTTCCATTTGCCTTAGTTACTCTGACGTAAAGAGCAAATTGCAGCGTTTCTTCTGATAGCCACTTCTCTCCTGTCTTTTTAATGATCTTTGCCTTCCTCATGTGTGCTGTTATTGATATCATCAGTGTCGAGTGTAGGGAAATGGATGAAAGCATATCCATCAGCCTGCACTGCAAAGAAAATACTCCTCCTTCCTTCCACCTTTTTCTGTGTCCTAGTACCATGAGGAGGAGTCCTGGGGGTGTGGTGGTCACACACTGGGCTGCCAGCATTTCAGATACCAGTGACATAACTTCCAGCATCACAGCAACACACAAGCCACCAGAGTATGACAAACTGATAGACAGGATAAAGGAGATTAAAGAAGAAGAATGAGGCATCAGGATTGAAGGAAGGCTTATGAACAACCTGCAATATGCAGATGACTTGAAGCATTTGCTGATGAAGATCCAGGATTGCAGCCTTCAGTACGGTTTACAACTCGATGTGAAAAAGACCAAAATCTTCACAACTGGACCCTG
>NW_022111357.1:24735893-24751537 GCF_000313985.2 Echinops telfairi | reverse complement strand
AGAGAAAGGTGAACTTGGGCTGATTGTAGAGAAAAGCAGAATCGATTCATAAAAAGTGAGGTAAAAAATCATATCATTTTAAATGAGGGGGAGTGCAGAGTGGAGACCCAATGCCCATCTGTAGGTAATGGGATACCCCCTTACCGAAGGGTCGTGGGGAGGAGATGAGCCAATCAGGGTGTAGTGTAGCAACAATAAAACACACAACTTTCCTCTAGTTCCTGAATGCTTCCTCCCCTCCCACTATCATGATCCCAATTCTATCTTACAAATCTGGCTAGACCAGAGGATGTACACTGGTGCAGATGGGAACTGGAAACACAGGGAATCCAGGGCGGATGATCCCTTCAGGACCAGTGATGAGAGTGTGATACCGGAGGGTGGAGGGAGGGTGGGGTGGAAAGGGGGAACCTATTACAAAGATCTACATATAACCTCCTCCCTGGGGGATGGACAACAGAAAAGTGGGTGAAGGGAGACGCCAGACAGTGTAAGACATGACAAAATAATAATAATTTATAAATTATCAAGGTTTCATGAGGGAGTGGGGAGCGGGGAGGGGGAGATGAGGAGCTGATGCCAGGGGCTTAAGTGGAGAGCAAATGTTATGAGAATGATGAGGGTAACAAATGTACAAATGTGCTTTACACAATTGATGTATGTATGGACTGTGATAAGAGTTGTATGAGTCCTCAATAAAATGATTAAAAAGAAAAAGAAAACAACCGTTTCTATCTTCTACTGGGTGTACGGACGAGGCTGGCCGAGGCCCTAGGAGGAAGGCATCCCTCACAAACCTCCCCGTGGCTGCCTCGGCCATGTGGGCTGTGAGCCTGCCCCTCGGGCCACCCCCCTGGACAGCAGGCCAAACCACTGCCAGCCTCAGTTTCTCTCCGTAAAACACCAAGACACACCCTGCCTTCCTTAGAACACAAGTTTCCTGTGAGGATTGGGTGACCTAATAGCCAGAAAGGGGCTTTCGAAACTGGAAAAGATTTGCAAGAGATTGTTGTGATGATAACAGTAAATCAACTACATCCCCGAGGGGTGGGGCGGCTGTGGGCCAGGCATTTGTGTGAGGCCCTGCAGAGCTAGAGACCAACAAGAGAGCCCAGTGTCTGCCACAGAGAGAAGCCCGGTCCCAGGAGAGAGACCAGCAAAAGACCTGCAGTGGGGGTGGTTGTGGATTCTACCACAGGCATGTGGGTTCCACAATGGACTGCAAACCGCAAGGTCAGCAGTTCAAAACCACCAGAAACTCCTCGGAGACAGATCAGGCTTTCTACTCCCATAAAGAGTTACCGTCACAGAAACCCACAGGGAGTGGTTCTATCCTGTCCTGTAGGGTCCCTGTGAGTCAGAATTGACTTAATGGCAGCGAGTCACTTAACTGGACACCAAACCGAACCCATTGCTGTCGGGTCGATTCTGACTCTCAGCAAGCCTAAAGGACCCAGCAGAATGACCCCACAGGGTGTCCACAGCTGTCTCCATGCAGACTGCCACATAGTTCTCCCAAAGAAGGGCTGAAGCGTTCCAACCGTAGAGCTTTCCCTGCCACCCTGGGGGCAGCTGGGCATTTGATCACGTCATGGCCTTTCCATCTTGACAACCACCGTATTTGTCCAGAAGCCACAATCCCATTCCACAGAGGAGGGTCAGAAAAGTGACACTGTCGGTCCCAGGTCACTCATGTGATGTGTGCTCGGGGCTCAGGTTGATGGAGAAAGCAGTGTCGGGCTGGAAAAAGTGACCGCAGCTTCCCCAGTGATGCCCAGGGGAAGTTACCATGGCCCTGCCCCTCCATCTGGACAGCTGCTCCCCTTCACACCTGCAGCAGGGAGTGCGCCCCTCCCACCACGCAGTAGCTGCAGTGAGGACTTTATGGTGTGCCTAATCCTCCTGTAAGCCCTGCAGGTATACACTTGACCAGGTGGAGACTAGGGCTGGGTTACATGAGCAATCGCTCTGCATCACTGGGGAGTGGAGGAGCCAATCCCTGGCTCATGCTGACACATTCGCCTACTGACGGAGCTCCCAGGTTTGGGTAGAGTCCAACATGTTAATCCTTGCTGGCTCCTCTGGGATTCCAGGGAGACTAGGACCCCTCTACCTTCTGGGCATCTCAGAAATGCCCTGTCACATGCCAACCCCTCGCTCCCGGTAGTAGGAACAGAGCCAGGTTCCAGCAACCCAGAGGGGATACTCAAGGGCTTGCCAAGGCCTTGGCTGCAAAGCAAGGGGGTGGAGGTGACCCCAGCAAGGCCCTCACCCTGCTGCACCCCAGTCACTCCCCAACTATAGGATGTTCATGCACCTACTAAACCCATGGAGGATTTATTCATCCTTCAACAAATACGTATTGATACACCATTCCAGAAAGCTGGGGAGGGAGCATAAAACAAGATAGCTACCGCCCCTGCCTTCAGGAAACGTCCATCCTCTGCCTCTGTTTCTCCATCTGTTCAGCGGGGGTGAGAAGAGAGTCAACCTCAGGCCGTTGTTAGGAGATTAAATGAATCAGCATCTATAGAGTGCTCCGAGTAGAGCCAGGCACTTCCTGAGGGCCCAACCACTGTTCCCGGTAACAGTATTTGCTGGGTTCTAAGGATCCCAGACAAACCCCGTTGCAGTCTGTTGGGTTGGACTCGTGACGAGCACCCCAGAGGCTACAGAGCAGAACAGCTCCATAGGGTCTCCTGGCTGCAATCCTACCAGAAGCAGACTGCCAGCCTTTCTTCTGCAGTGCTACTAGATGGGTTTGAACCACCAACCTTTAGGTTAGTAGTCGAGAGCAAACTGTGTTAACTTTAGAGAAATAAATCCACAGAAACTCATGTATAAGAGAGTTTTATATAAAGGTTAAGTGCGCATCAAGAAAACATCCCAACCCAGTGCTGCCCAAGCCCACAGGTCCAACATTAGCCCATATGTCCGACACCAATCCATAAAGTCCTCCTCCAGTTCACAAAACACACACAATGATGCCGACTGCAGGAGGAAAGCCGAGTCAGTGAACGCATAAGCATCTCAGCACTACCAGGGGTCTCCACATGGCTGCTCCAGCACCCAGGGCTGCATTGGGGTAGGTCCACGTGGCTTCTCCTCAGGGATGTCCTGCAGGAAGTGAGCCTTGCCAGCTGAAGCAGTGAACTGGCTAAGGCAGCTGCACCCTGATCTGACCATCACAAAGCAAGAGACCCAAGAACTAGAAAGGCGAGGCTCACTGAGCCATTTATCTCTCTGCCCTTCAATTAACCCCACGTGTGTTTATCAGCCAGGTTGGCACAATAACCTAACTACCTCACAAATCATGTCTGCCACCCAGGGAGCTTTCTTTTTTTTTTTTTTTTAACATTTTATTAGGGGCTCATACAACTGTTATCCCAATCCATACACACATCAATTGTGTAAAGCGCATTTGTACATCGTTTCTCAAAACATTTTCTCTCCATTGAAACCCCCGACATTAGGTCCTCATTTTCCCCTCCCTCCCCGCTCCCCCCTCCCGCATGAGCCCTTGATAGTTTATAAATGGGTATTTTGTCATATCTTGCCCTGTCCGACGTCTCCTTTCATCCATTTTTCGGTTGTCTGTCCCCCAGGGAGGAGGTCACACACAGTTCCATGTAATCGGTTCCCTCTTTCCTACCCATTCTCCCTTTACCCTCCCCAGGGAGCTTTCTAAGGGATTCGGCAAGATAATGTTGGGAAAGCATTGAGGGTTTGAACCATAAGCATGAAAATCGGCAGCTGTGACCTGAGTCGGAATGCACTTGATGACAGTAAGGGTGATTTGGGGGGTTTGACATAGTTCTTGCAACATGAGCTATTCTCTTCAACCCCATCTTAGAGAAGAGGAAACTGAGGCACGAGAAGTTCAGTGATTTACCGCAAAGCTCACTTCTGTCAGCTCTTCTCTAAGGCAAGGTTTCTCAGCTCGGCCCCCGGGTGTCTGGGTTGGGAGGGTTCTACTGAGGAGCAGCACACTGTCCACAGTGTGGGTGGCAGCGTCCGTGACCTCTGCTCACCAGATGCCAGCAGCACCCTCCTGCCACCACAGTGTCAACCAGAAGGCTCTCCGTGCATTGCCAGATGGCCCCTAGGTAACAGAACCATCCCCAGCAAAGAACCGCTGCTCTAAACTGACCCTGGAGCTTCTACTTCAAGAACTTCCAAGATCCTACCCTAACTCTCCTTTCCCTACTCCTGTGTCCCTACAAATGCTTTGCTCCCCCCAGGGGGATTGTCCTTTCTCAAGCAAACCCCAAACTTGCCACCCTCTCCCTACACCAAGAAAGCCCTCCCCATCCCACCCCCATAGCCAAGACCCAGATGAAAGCCCACCTCCCCATTACAGGGCAGGCCCCTTCCTGGGGCACATTGTGGATTTGTGCCAACTGCTTTTGCAACAGGCACCCCATCTTGTATCAAGCAGTGATGAACGTGTGTCCCTCCCCCACCCCACTCCAGACTTGAGGGCAGGGGCTGTGCCTGACTCCTGACTGGGTCCCCCACACCCAGGCCCAGAGCCTGGCACACAGTAGGTGATCCTAACAGATGTAACTGGCGCCCAAGCAGGCTCCTGACAGCGGGAGAGCGAGGCACCTCACTCTGGAGTGGGCAAGCACTCAGAGCGCGCACCCAAGTCTGGCTCCGGTCCCTTCCGGGTTTTGAACCTGCTCCCTCATACATAGAAGTGGTCCGATTCCAGGGGTGACCACAAGAATTAACTAAGCAAGCAAGCACAGACCCCTTAGCCCTTTCGGCTGCTTCTAAAATAGAAATCTGCAATCAAAAGCGCTAAGACCCGCGGCGAGCCTGTTTTACGGGCACGGGTGCGGTGTCGTTGCAAAGGTGTTGGTTCCATGAGCACTTCGGGAAGCACAGGGCGCGGGCATCACCGTCTTACAGGATGCGCACACTGAGGTTGCGGCCAAGCCAGGCACCGCCACCAACTCACCCCCACCCCCACCCCTCCCACCGCCGCGCTGACCCCGGGCTCCGGATCAGCCTTCCCAGAGGAGGGGTCGTGGGGGAGGAAGCGCCCTCCTCCCCCCGGTGGCACTTGAGCTTGGGGACTGCCCAGAAGACCAGGCTGCTGGAAACCGGCCTGCGCGGGAGCGCGGAGGGGGCGGGGCGGCGGCCCGGGAGGCCGCCAGGCGAGTAAATAATTCACACCGCGAGCGGCCAGCGCCCAGGCCCGGTGGGGGATTGAGTTCAGGCCGGGGGAGGCGCAGACGGCTGCCGGGGCCTGGCGGCCTCCGGGGTCGTTCCGTGTGCCAGGAACCGGGGACACGCGGGCCAGGCAGGTGCCGGGAGTCCTCCAGCCACACCCTGCCCGCAGCGGGAGCTCCCCGGAACCACCCCACGGGGCCACCAGCTGAGACCCAGCCGCCTCCACCCCGCCGTCCCCATGGCAACTGGCTGGCCGGGTACAGGGTTCGCCAGCCAACCGGATCCTGGGCCTCCCCTCCCGCGCAGGAGGCCTGGTGGCGAAGGCGCTGCACCCTGTGGGCCCCAGCTGCTGTCCCCTCTCCCCTGGGGTCAGAGCAGGGCTCCCGGAGCTGCTCCACCTGCGTTTCAAGGCCAGTTTTCTAGCTGAGGGGTCTTAGGCAGGTGATGTCACACTCCCTGTGCCTCAGTTTCCTCTTCCATGACCAGAAAAACAGTAACTCCCTCAAGAGGGAGGGCGAAGAACGTTAAATGACTTCAATGCAGAGAGGGCCGGGCTGACTGGCCTGTTACGAGACAAAATGCCCCTGTGAGACAAACTACATGAGCCAGGTCACTTTCCACGAGTACTACTGACAGATTTGGGGTTGCAATGCCATCCCCAGCCCCTTGTAAGACACCAGCTGTGGATCCTGGGGGTGAACACTTGGGGTTCCCCAGGAGATTCCCAGGGCTTCCTGTGGGCAGCCTCTTTCCCCAGCCTCCTGACACTTCCAGGTCACTGGATGGTCACTGCCCACGTGGGGTCGGTCCCCAAGGACCAGGAAGAGGCCTGACTTGAACCAGCCCTGCCTCTGAGCAGTGCCAAGCACAAGCCCTCTGGCGCCTGGCAGATGAGTTGCTGAATGAATATGGATTGAATTAATTAACTCATGAATTCCCTCAGACACCCTTCTGGAGCAGGCTCCAAAAGGCACCTAAGTTCTCAGTCGCAATGATACCTCTCACCGGGACATCTCCCTGTCTGTCTTCGCTGCCTGCCGGGCGCTCCCCTCCAACTGGCTCCCAGGAGCATTCGGTCAGGGCTCCCCATGGCATGCTTCCCAGGCCTTCTCTGCCTTTCAGCCTGTCCTCCTTGACTCCTTTCCTTGCCTGGGTGACCTTTTGTCCTCAGGACAGCTGTTTCTGGGTCAAGAACTGTCCTCCAGCCCGAGGGTCTGCACTTCCCTCCAATGTGAAGGGCAACCAAATAACCCAGGCTCTCTTCCCAGGACCCTGGGGAGAGGAATGGAGACCCAGTGCTGGGGAGGTGGATGTGGGAGGGACCAGTGGCTGTCATTCTGGAACTCTCGGTCCCACCAGAGATGGCTGGGGCTCACAGACACAGGCTCTCTGTCCCCAGGGCCACCCCGTGTGCTCCAGTCCAGCTGCCAGGTTTCCTCAGAGACGGCCTGCTCTCCGTGGATTTATTTTTGCATACAGTTTGGGAGACTCTCTTTTGCTGGAATAATGACAGGCTCCCCCACCCCCTTGCTCCTTCCCTCCAATAGGCAGTTTGGAAACCGGAGCAGCTGCCTGAGGTTTCCAAGTGGAAATTCTGCATAGTTTCTAACCACTGTGACAGTTCCCCTGCACAGGAAGTTGCTTTTATTAAGTTTGGGGTTTTGTAAGGCTTCATCTATTGGTCATCAGGCAGCACCTGGGGCGTTGTGGGCATTTTTTTTGTGTGCTTTTCCCTAGTTTGCCAGGAATACCTGATGGCAGCTAAACCACACTGGGTTTGCTCAACCCAAGGGGAGGGGGTGAGCCTGTTGGAAAGCATGTCACTTAATAACCGTGTGCATAAGAACTGCCCAGAATTTATGGAAAGACTCTACCCTCTAGGAGGTGGGGCTTAGCCCCCACCCCTGGAGCAGAGGCATGGCATCGAGACTTCCATACAAAGAGTACAGGATTGTCATTCACGGCTATCCAATCGGGCCCTGAGTCTTGGCAACCCCAGGCACAACAGAAGGAAATGGTGCCCAGGCCTGGGCCAAGCAGGGGCCAAGGAGGAACCTTAGAGTGGAGAAGCCGAGCAAACAGTATGAGTAGTCAGTTTATTGTGCCAACCTGGCCGACTAACACACAGTACCTAGCCAATGATCAAGGTCAGCATCCACAGGGTTAAGTCTTATGCATAGCACATACCCTTGACATGATGGGACGTGATGAGCATGAGACCTCACCTCGGTGGTCTTCTTTCCCTACACCCACAAGCCCAGTTGAACCATGGGGAAAACATCAGACGCACCCTAAATGAGGGGCAGTTTACAAGAACCTGCATGTTGTCTACACAAAGGGAGGCCTTGAGTGGTACAAACGGGTAGCATTTGGCTACTAACTGGAAGCTTGTCAGTTCTAGTGCCCGCCCACCCACCCCCTGCCCCCGTGGCATGGAGGAAGACCAGCTTGATGCTTTGCTGTCACCTACCTCAGAAAGGTGACAAGTGCTAAAAGGCCCATGGAGAACCGTTCTGCTCTGAAGCCCATGGGCTGCCCGAAGAGAAATGACGGGACAGCAACTGGTTTTACCCAAACTGAGGGACGTCTGAGGTTGCCACAACAAGAGGAGCCTGGGGAGACATCATGACGTAATGCAGGGCAGCCCCTGGGTGGGCGCTGGACAACTTCAGACTTCCCTCCCCTTCCGAGGAAGTCGCCCCTGAAAACCTTCTGCTGAGCGTGGAAATATTGTCAGACACTGCCCGTCTAATGAAGGAAGTGGACATGAGTTAAGACAGAAGGAGAGATGAGAAGTGATGGCGTGATTAAGGCTCCTTCGTTGTGAAAAGGTGTCATCGAGATGGAGCCACTGCCTCTGAGTCGCTTCAGACTCAGGGCAACGCTGTGGGACAGCATGGAACAGCTCCTGAGGGTTCTGAGCCTGCAAAGCTTGACGGGAGCAGACAGGCATATCTTTCTCCTGCAGAGTGGGATGGAATGGCCAGCCTTACGGGGCTGAACTTCATCAGCCTGGTGGTGTTGAACCGCCAGCCTTGCAGTTAGCAGCCCAACACTTTAACCCACGACGCCACCAAACCAGGAAAAGCGAACCCAACGTAAAAACAAAATCAAGTCAATTCTGACTCAGAGCAATCAGAACTGTCCTTGTGGGTTTCTAAGACTGTCACTCTTGAAGGGAGTAGAAAACCTGGTCTTTCTCCTGCAGAGTGGCTGGTGGTTTCGAACTGCTGGTCTCATGGTCAGCTACCCAACTCATAACCCCTACACCACCAGGGCTCTGAATGGACCCTAGTCAAATGAATGACACTTCAGGAAAACCTGTGGAGAATGGATGATCCCTCTGAGAGCCAAGCTCCCCGCTTCCTGAGATGGGACGGGCAGGATCTCCGAGGTGAGTGGTGGACCCAGATATCCGTCTGAAGACTTTTGACAATCTGGTAAGAAGGCGGAGGCAATCGTCTCTGCATGCTGCCGTAAGATGGTAAGCATGGTGGCTTACTTAGGCTTGTAGTTACTGGCGAGCTTCAGGGAGATACGGAGACACAGGCAACCTCCTCCAGCCCATACACCCCACCACCACCCCCTCTCCCAGCCCCCCCCCCACCGAGAGTCCTCAGGATGCCAACCATCTACAAAGGAGTTTTGTACAAGAAGTTTGCTAGGTGTTGAGAGTCCATTGCCTGGCACATAGTAGGCACTTGACACGAGCAAGGCTGAAAACGTTCCTGGGAAAATGGAATAGAAAGGTAATGGAATTTTCCCAAGAGCTTTTGGAGACAGCCCCTCATATATGTACATTTTGATGCCAAACGTATTATATACCAGACCCTCTGTTGGAGGGGACCAGGGGACTTTCCATGTAATCCTTCATGAGGGAGGAATTGCTACCAGGCCCATTTTACAGAAAAAGAAACAGAGGCCCAAAGAGCTCAAGAAAATGGCTTCAAGTCACAGCTACAGAGTATAGGCGTGGTTTGAAATCCAAGGCCCTAAACCAGCTGTTCTCAACCTGTGGGTCGCGACCCCTTTAGGGGTGGAACCACCCTTTCAGGGTCACCCAATTCATAACAGTAGCAAAATGACAGTGATGAAGTAGCAACGAAAATAACTTTATGGTTGGGGGGGTGGTCACCACCACATGAACTGTATTAAAGGATCGCGGCATTAGGACGTTTGAGAACCACTGCAACCAGCCACCCAAAGACCTGGCCTCTCCCTCCAGAGCCTCCCCGCTGACCAAACACAACCCGCTGCCCTCAAGCCGATTCCTCTCATAGTGAGGGGAGCCAACAGCCTCGTCTTTCTCCCAGGGAGGGGCTGGTACGTTTGAGCCATCGACCTCACAGTTAGCAGCCCAGCACTTAACTCACAGCGCCACTGGGACTTAGTGCCGGGAATCCTGCCGCCTACCCTTTGCAGAATCCCTCCGCGCTGATGCCGGCATCTGTGGCCTCCAGACAGCAGTCATTTTCAAGTCTCTTTCTTTTAAAACTTAATTTGCCAATTTCGTCCTCGGAGGTGCCTTTTGATAGTCCCTCAAGCTGTCACCCTGGACAGGCCTGGGCAGCAGAATCCGGGGAGATGAATGCCGATTACAGGCATTTAATTAGTCCCTTGGAATCATGCAGCCCGGGAGCTGCTATGGAGACTCAGAAGCTTAGCGACACCCTCCCCCACCTGGACTTTTAATAGGCTTTTCCGTATTTATTGCCACCGAACCAGATACTTCAGACAGATCTTGCATTTGGTATAATTTGATATCTGCCCAGTCCCCAAAGTGCCTTCTGGACAAATGTTTACCCGATGATAGAGTGTGTTTAAAAGATTTATATTCCCTTTCCCTCAATGGAGTTCTCGGGGAGGTGGGGGGAGGCGCAGTCCACCTTCCCAAGCAAAGGACCCACATTCTTTGACCGGTGGCCTCCAGCAGGAAGGGCTTAATGTATCACTTATTAAAATGGACCTGTAGCCTTGGTTGAGGGCTCCCACCACACACACACACACCCTGCCCCTTCTAGCAAAGGTCAGCAATAGTTCTCAGGGGCCCACATCTAAGCCGGGCCTTCTGTCCAGCCCCCTTGCCCAGTAGACTGTTATGCAGAATAGCTGGAGACAAGCAGAGCCTACCATCCACACAGCAACAAAAGGCCTTTAAGGCTGAACCACAATGGCACAATGGCGGCAGCTGGCACTGAGCTGCGGGCTGGGTCAGATGACTTTGCAGCTTCATCCGGGATGAAGCAAGGGCTTAGGGTTCAAGTTCTGTCTCCGGGACTTCCGAGTTGAGTGACCATCTACAAGGTTACTTAGCCTCTCTGAGCCCCGTTTCCTCTTGTACAGTCAACAAAATAGCACTAGTCTTATGAGGAGGGGGGAGCAGGCCCTGAGTTGCACAAATAGTTTAACCCTTGGCTACTGTAATCAAAAGTTGCTGGATGGAATCCCCCCAGGGGTGCCTCAGTAGAAATGGTGGGAGATCCACTTCCAAAAAGTCAGTACCATGAAACCCCCGTGGAAGGCAGTTCTACTCCGAAACGCCTAGGGCCGCCACGCGGCAGAATCGACTCGACATCAACTGCCCCCGCCCCCCAAAAAAAAACAAAAACCAATAGGGGCCTATGATTGTACAATGTGGTGCTGGGATGTGAGTGCCCGAGGTTGGAAGGCACAACCCAATGACCGCACCAACGGACTCAGACACGCCAACAGGTGCGCCGGTCAGGTGGTTTCATGATGCTGTCCACAGGGCCACCACGAGTTGAAACCAACCCAACTGTCACGTCCACCGCCACCGTCTAGCAGGGCTGCTGTGAGACTGAAGCAGTGTGGCACAAGGCAAAAACCCAGTGCACGTAGACGATGCATGGTTCTCTAGGGGTCCCAATTTCCTCGAGCGCTAAAGAGAATCCAATGCGTGAGTATCCAGGGTTGCAGGGACGCTGATGGGAGTGAATAGACAACAAAGGACCTTGTCATTGTCCAGGGCTCTCATCTCTCCCCGGGTAATTGCTTATTCCTGATGCCAACAAGCGTCTTGCCTCCAGAAAGAACCTTTTCACCGGGCTCCCAGTGAGCTCGGCAGGTGGGTGTTGGATAGGAGGTGGGCCCTACCCCTAACTCTTGGCTGCCGCCCTTCTGGGATGAAGGGAGAGCTGGGCTCTGTGGTGCCGAAGGCCTGGAATCCCTTGGATCTGCAGGAAGGGGAACCAGGTCAGGGAAGAGGGTCATGCGCCCAGGGTAAGCACTGCTGGCATCCCGTCATCCCGCTGGCACTGCCAGCCTCGCCTGCTGTTCCTAATAATGACTAATAGAATGCAGAGCCCTCTGCCGGGGACCTCCCGTGTGGCTCCCAGGCCTCCACTGCCAAGAGCAGATGAGACATCGCTCCCCTCCTCACAGGCCCCCCGGAGCCCCTCTTCCTCCCCCCTCCTGGGGCCTGTCTTACCTGATATCTGAGTCACACTCAGGCTCCTGTCACTTCTGAGCTGTGTTGTGTCACTCTCGGCTGACAGTTTTACAACAAACACATTAAAAGCTCCTGGCACTGGGGCTCCTGGGTGCCAACAGCCGGGGAGACAAAGTCTCCTGAGCATTCTTTCAGCCAGCATCTTCCTGGCCCACCACCGCGCACTGTCCCCCAAGCGTGGCTGGGCTGAGATTCTTTCACGGCCTGGCTTTCTGAGGGGCGACTGGAAGCAGGCTGGCGAGCAGAAAGGCCTATGACCTCCTTGGATGTGGGCTTCCAAAGAACGCCCCACAAATACAGCTCCCTGAAATCCCTGGGGCCGGGGAGCCCTGAAAGGCGAAGGTGTTGGGGAAATCTGGGTGCCCCGCCCGGGAGGCTCTTGGTGAAGGATTATGGCAAATGGTGTTAGCTGTTACCCAGTTGATGCCAACTTCTGAAGGCTCATGCATGCAGAGTAGAACCGCTCCCTAGGGTTTTCAAAGCTGCCACCTTTCAGAAGCAGGCAAGTCTTTCAAAGGGCCTCTGGTTGGGTTCAAACTGCCAACCTTTTTGGCTAGCAGTCAAGCACTTTCCCATTGAGACACTCAGGGACACCTTATGCACAAAGAGTGACCTGCTGCCCTTTGTGTGGGTATCCTGTGAGTCTTCCCGACAAGCCGATGAAGTAGGGGTTGTATTATCCCCTCTTCACAGATTGAGAACTGGAGGCGAATCCAAGTTAAGGAACTTGCTCAAGGCCAAGGAGCTAGGAAGTGCAGGAGCAGGGATTGTGATCTAAGACTGCCAGCCTGCTGCTCTTAACAAGGCTGGCTCCCTCCCAAGACAGCATCCCTCTCTTCCCACCCCCACCTCCCCTCCCCTCAGGAGGATGGCAGAAACTGCAGAGAAGTGAGGAGCTCCGGAGCAAACCCAACTTGGCATGAAATGGCCCTTCAGGAATGGCCTTGACAATCACTGGACCGTCCCACCCCCTGAGCCCAGCCCCCAGTGCCCTCCACCTGGACTTTCTGCCTCACAGATCAAAGCCCCCACCCCACTCCATTCCCTCTGTCCTTTTGGCCATTGACAGACAAACAGCAAGTCCCTGGACCCAAAATAGAAAAAAGAGGAGAGAGACAGGAACAATTATTTTATTGTACATTGGAGAAATAGCCCTATGTGCTGATTAAGGGTGCAACATACAGAAGATTGAATTCAGAAAAAAGGGAACAGGGCTCAGAAGGAAAAGGAAACCTCTTGAGGTCCAAAGTTGCAAACAAACAAACAAAAATAAATGGTAAAAGATTTCCTCACGCAAGAGGCATTTTTGCAAATACCATGCAAAACAGGCAGCTGGTGCGCCTTAAGAGAAACCCTATAAATAACAGAAAAGACAGTCCAAGCATTCCTGTACACGGACTCAGAGCACAGGGAGAAGAAACCAAAATGCCTTTTGGCATTTCAAGATATTTGGCACTCTTGTGATTACATTTTTTTTACAGTCCATTAAAGAGAATAAACTGACACAATATTAGAGGAAAAAACAGGCTGCTCACACAACAGACTGCAAGGGGGTTAGAAAAAGCTCAAGCATTTTTTTTCTGTGTGTGTGTGTGTGTGTTTTGACATAGAAAACTGTCCATTTGCATTAACTTGGACAAATAGCTTGCAGCAACAAAGGAACACAAGCTTTACAATTCATTTGAAAATGAAAAAAAGGCTCTTTTCTGCACACCAGTCTTTAGAAAAGTTCCCATCTTGTTGTATACCTGGTAACCTCCAAAGAGGACCGATAGTACATTGAGAGAGATCATTTTCAGATTTTTTTGTGTACATCTAACAACATAAAAAAATTCAACTGGACAGCATTTCACATCCAAGTGCAGAAAACTATTTTTGCAAGATTAAATACTGTAAACATCGGGAGCAGCCAGATCATTGAAGAATGCCAATGCCTCAAACTACCCCCCCTGGGGGGGGGCGTTATTTAAGAGGTTCCAGATCCAGATGGACCTCCGGTTTATAGAAAAGAAATGGGGGGTTATGTCAACAAATAGCTGCAACGGAGACTTCTCGGGTTTAAATTTCTTTATATGTGTGTATATAGTGATCTTTTAACTTTTTTAATGTTATTTCCTTTTCTTAATTTTTTTTTATTTCTGCAGAGGAGCCCAGACCCTCCTCCTCCTCCTTTTCAGCCTCATCTGACTCCAGGCCTGACAGGAGATACAGGTTGTTGATTTCATCGTGGGTAGCAAGCTAGTAATGAATTTCCAAGCGCTTTCTCTTTTCAAGCTCTCTCTCTCTCTCTCTCTCTCTCTCTCTTTTTCCAAATAACTGCTTTCGCCGTTCTGATTCTGATTCTCTCCCTTAACTCATTGTCTTTGGGGGAGTTAGACACCCGGAGGTGCCTTGTCTGTCATATTTTTCAGCACGTCATCAATCCTATCATCTTCAATAACAACTGTAAATGAAAAAGGGGAGGAGAGGTGAGCAAGCTTGGGCCTGGCCAGGGGTCCCCCTTCAATGGTTACGCCCAGCCAGGAAGAGGGTTGGGAGGAAGGGAAGGGGCTCCCCAGCGCTAAAACAGCCTCATCCTCCCCAGTATCTGCCTGGGGTCTCTTCTCTACCCCCTGAAATACCCGCTGCCCCCCCTACCCAGCCTGCACCCTAGTCCCAGCTCCGAAAGCATGCAGAGAAGGGGCAAACCTGCCCTGTCCCCGAGGGAAGCATATATTTAGCAAAAAGCCACCAAGGCAGAGAGGGTGGAGAGGAGGGAGAGTCTAAGCCTCAGGGGTTGGTACTCCCAGGGTTACCCCGAGAGCGGCACCGGTGGCCAATTCTGGCTGCAGAGGCGCAGGGAGCCAGAAGGGAATGCCTAGGCCAATTCCCACGGCACACGGCCGGGCCCGGGCCTCGCCAGTGGGCACCCTCCTGGGGCCTCCTGCCAACGGACTGGGCCTCCCAGCTTTCCAAGCTGCCCCCGAGGTTGGAGCCTCCCCTCGCCAGGACACTTGCTTTCGCTCAACCTCTCTACTTGGCCTTACCTTTCTTGGTCCCTCCCTCCATCGTTATCTGCGCCCACCCGCCCTTGGTCCCCTGTCCACATCTCTGGGTCTGCATGCCTAGGGGTATCACCTGCTCTCATTGTCTTAGCTGCCTTTCCAGACTCCTCAGACTCACTGCTGTCTCCCTCTCCAGCCCCAGCTGAAGCTTTGTCTCCGGCTCCCGTCCTCCGTCCCCGTCCCCAGCCTCCGTGTCGCCTCCCTCTCTCCCAGCGGGCAGGCGGTAGCTGGAACCCCTCATTGTCTGAGCTTCCCTCCGAGCCCCTGGGCAGCTTTCCCTCCAGGCTTCCCCAGCTCCCGCAAAGAGTGCCCAGGCCTGGTCACTCCCTCCCTCTGCCAAGTCACAAGGAAGCGCCCGGAGGGTGCTCCTCTGCCTTCCCCACATGAATGGGGTCCCCCCCCCTGCTCCCCTGTCCCTCGGGGAGTCCTGGGACACCTCCCCCAAGGTTGCAGAGCCAGCGCAGCTGCGACTACACTGCGCAAAAGGGGGCGAGGAAACTGAAATTTAAAAAAAAAAAACTTTAACTGGGGGGCGGAGGGTGACCCAGGTGTCACCCTTCAGCCCCCCCGCCGCTGTAGCTAGAAACCACCACGCCCCCACGGTGACCCCAGGGGGACCGTCAGCTCTACTGGGATGGGGGAGGGGTTCCCGCGGCTGACGGGAGCTGGACCTGCAGTGCGGGATCCCCGATCCGACCAGGGGGAATGTCTTCGGGTCGGAACAAGGCACCGAGCTGGGAGAGACCCCCCTCCCCGCCACCAGCCTGCTCCGGGCCGCAGCGCCCCGAGAGGGAAAGAGGGTGTCGAGGAAGGGAAGGGCGGCGAACTCACCCCGCTTGCTCCGGCCAATCTGGCCCAGCTTGGGCGGCCGCTTGTTCTGGCCGGCGCCGAAGAAGTTGTTGGTGTCCTGCAGGCGGCACGAGAAGATCTGGCCCACGTCGCCCCCGTCGCCG
>NW_022111357.1:24732222-24734049 GCF_000313985.2 Echinops telfairi | reverse complement strand
GGGGAGCGGGGCTGAGGCAGAAAATGAGCTGCGCAGATACCCCAGCCTTGTCACAGCCCCAGCTGTGTGGCTTTGGGCAAACCACATTTCACCTCTGAATTTCCACAACCTCGACTGTAAAATCGGGTCTACAGCTAGGTACCTTATGGGACTGTTGGGAGCTGGAAGCAAATTCAGACTCCCAGTGCCTGGCCCAGAGTGGATAAATGTGCAATTGATGTGTGACTTAATCAGCAGGAACAGGAGCACTTCTGTTCATTCCCACTGCCTTAGGGATGACTTAGTCCAACCCCCTCGTTCTCAGATGGGAAACCCCCGAAGCTCAGCGAGGGTCAGGGGGCTGCCTCACCTCCCACAGCTAGTCAGTGGCAGAAACAGCAGGTCTGGGGACTCCCTTCACTTTGCTCCATCAGCAAGCCACCTGTCTCCATTCACGAAGACTGCTGGACCAAGTGTCTGCTTTGAGGTTAACCCTGGACCCACTGCAGGGAGAGAGTCCGCAAGGGTAACTAACAGGGAGATGAGGAGACCTAACTGGGGCCGCTCACATTCCTGTGGAGTTCCACCCCCATCCCCAGCCCAAAGCTCTGCCTGTCCACCACCGACCTTGCCTCAAGATAAACACTTTTTGAGGTGGAAAGAGGAGCTCTCTGTAGCATCCCTGTCTCACTGGCATAGCAGGGAGAGGAAGTGACTTGCCCAAGGTCGCAGGCTCCTGACAGAGCCACAAGCAAATGCTCTCCTCAGCAGTGAGTTCCCAGCCCCTGGCCGGAATTCCAGGAAACCGGATGAAAGGCTGACATCAGCCCGCTCATCTCCCACTCACCTGCCTCCTTCCTGGCTGATGGAAGCAACTAAGCAGTTTACATGCTCAGCACCTGTGGCAGCACACACACACACAGAGAAATCACCCCAGACGAGAGGCACCCAGAGGATGAGAAGTCCCTGCAGAGGCACTGTGGGTTTACTTTGCCTTGTTCTCTACCAGGCTGAAGATGGCAGCATCCCACCCCCCAGATGCAGGGCCCACCTCCTTACTGAACCACACATCACTCTTGAATACTCGCAAAAGCACTTCCACGAGCATGAGATGCATCCAAAGTCAGACGGAAGTTCTCCAATATGGCTTCCCTGTACCCTTGCCTCTCCCAAGGGTGCCACAACCGGACCTTAACCGTCCAGCTTTCCGTGGGACCTACCTTCTTCCTGCCCTAGGGCTCCATCCATCCCTGAGGACCACTGTCCAGGGCTGGCTCTGCGCCAGCCGCCCAGGACTGCATGGAAGAGACTAGGTCCAGGTGGAGGAGTGGACAGGATGAGGCAGAGGAGGGCTGCTCTCCCAGCTGCCAGAAAGGCAGTACATGGTCCAGTGCAGTAGCTTGGGACGGGGACGTCACTGAGCCAGCCCACAGGCTCCAGAATCCGGTGCTGGTGGGCTAGGACACAGTAAGGCTGCTACATCAAACCGTAGTTCCCTCTGTTCTCATCCCTGCCCTATTTCAGAGAGAGAAACGGGCGACCACATCGGGAGGAAGGGCAAGGAAACCTGATAAAGGCTGTGGCTGTTGGCTGTCCCCTGCCACAGGCAGGGGCCATCAGGTGGCAGGCCAGGCTAGGCCACCACAGAGATGGAAAACCGGGCTTGGCGAGCCTTGCCTGGGCTGGCTCAGACCCTGGATGGTCAGCAGGGAAGGCCGGGAAGAAGGTGGCCGGGAGTTCACAGCCACGTCAGGAGCCAGATTGTCACCTCCAGGGAGGCTGTGGCCTTTCAGCAGGAAACCCCAACTTGGTCCAGTCTGGACTGAGCCCCAGCCCACCCCACCCTAT
>NW_022111357.1:24729495-24731995 GCF_000313985.2 Echinops telfairi | reverse complement strand
TTCTAAAAGTACTAAGACCTAATCTTCAAATAAAACCTCATAAGGAATCCAAATAAAGTAGTTGTTTTAAGACAAAGGGCAATCTGTTGGGGCTTTAGGCACCTCTCCCCCAACCCCCAGATGGGCTCAACAAATAAAATAAACCAAACTCACTGCCACCGAGTTGAAGTCCACTCCCGGAGACCCTGTAGGGCAGGGTAGAATAGCTCTTATGGGTTTCCGAGACTGTCTTTCTCCCACAGAACAGCTAGTGGTTGCGAACTTCTGACTGTGGTTAGCAGGCCAATGTGTAACCACTATGCCACCAGAGTTTCCAGATGGCTCCCAAAGGACTTCCTAAAACCATCCAGAGCTCTGCAGGGGACAGTTAGAAAGCCAGTCCTGGAAAGGCTGAGCCTTCATCGGATGGGTAACCGAGGCCCAGGCACACCGGGTAGGATCTGCCCGCTGTCACCCGGTAAGAGTCAGTGGAGCCCAGGCTCCTGACCCCAAGGTTCCCACTGCTTCCACCGCCATCCCGTTTCACCTGCAGAACTGTGCGGAGTAGAAGGTTCCAGCAATGCATCGTTAGCCATCAAATATAGGGGCTTCAATCAGCAATAAAGTTGGAGAGCTTATTTCAAAAGGAGTGAGAGCCCAAAGTCATACAGCTCTCACCTGCTAGACAACAGTGCCCCCCTGAGGACGCCTGAGACAGGACACAGAGCACCTACTGAGGCCAGAGGTAGCCACTCACACACACACTGTCCTCAGATGGATGCTGACTCATAGCGACCCTGTGTGGCAGGGTAGAACTGCCTCTGTGGGTTTCCAAGACTGTAACTGTTACGGAGAGCAGGAAGCTCCATCTCCCAACTTCAGACTTGGGGGTTTCGGCCCACTGCGTAATGTAACTGCTACGTCACCAGCACTCCCAACCTGGGGAGTTCAAACGTTTTGTCTACCAAGAAACCCTTCGAGAGTCTGATGACAGTGCAGATTCTCGTCCCCAGACACAGACCATCGTGTGAAGACTTCCAGGGATCCCTGAGCCCCAAGGCCCCTCAGAAGAACAGAAGGAACAACCTCCCATAAATGACATCATTGATGACGAGTGGTGGTCATCCTGGGGCCTCCACATGGGAAAGGAGAGCTATGCTCCCTAGGGCTTTCCGGGACTGGTACTTCAGAAGTGGATTGCCAGCTCTTTATTTGGAGGGTTCTAAGTGGGTGCGAACCTTTCCGTTAGCAACTGTGCATGTTCACGGCTGGTACCATTCAGGAGTTCCTTGTGACAAAGGAACTTTCGGTATCTTAAGCACAGTGATGGAAGAACCGATAGAAGAGGCCCTCCCCCTGACTCTGAGAGCTGGGACAGGTATTGTGCCCGGTCCCTCTGAGAGAGCACTGGCCCCTCCTGTCCCCAAGCACTGGGCTGTAATGCCCTTCTCCATCCCAGGACACAATGGCATGGGTTTTCATGTGCTCCCGCCCAAATGCAGTGAGCCTGGCAAGGAAAGAAAGCGCCTGCTCCTGTGGTGGGATGGGGGAGGCGACTTGCCCATCGGGAGGCAGGGCCAGGACTGAGTGCCCAGGTCTCCTAACAACCAGCATGGTGCCCTGCCGAGGAGAACCAGTGAAGGGGGAGTTCACTGAGGGGAAGCAATCAGGAGATCCAAGTTCAACCCCAGCTCCTACCTGTGTGGACCTGAAGGCTCCTACCTCATTCTCTGAGCCAGAATTCTCAGCTGCAAAACAGAGGCCACCGCTCTCTTGTCGCGCCACGGTGGCCTACGTGATGCTGTGATGCAGGAGGTTGTGCCACTGGTGCTTCCAGCACCAGCAAGGTCATGCAGGGTGGACAGGTTTGAAGGGAGCTTCGGGACAAAGACAGACTGGAAGAAAGGCCTGTAGGTCTATTTCTGAAGAGTCGCCAGCGCAGACCTCACGGATCACACAACGTTGGCCGGCACTGTTGGTTCAGGCAGGTCACTGGGACGTGTTTGGTGAAGTAGAGACCTAGGGGAGGTGGACTGCAAAAATGGCTTCCGTGGGATGGACTCGATTGTACTGACAATCCTAAGGATGACACAAGATTGGATGACAGGATGTTTCACTCTGCTGTGCATGAGAGTCAGCTCGGTGGCAGCTGTCCGTCTGTCTGTCTAAAGTACCCAGGTCCCTTGCTTTGCCTGGCCAGTTATTACTTGCTCACTCAAAAGACACGAGTCCTTCTTTATGGACAAATGCCTTGTGGTCACAGGCCCTCCTTGGCCTGTTGTCAGGGAGGAAGTGGGGTCTAGGACCCAGCGAGGCACAGCTGAGAGTGAATGGAGGAGAGTCGGACCGGAGGAAATAGGAACCGGTCGAATTCAACGTTGCTGTGCTGTTGGGTCCACTCCCATTCATAGTGACCTGGTAGGGCAGAGTAGAACTGTCCCGGGGGCTTCCTGGACTGGCATTTCTATGGAGCAGATCTCCAGGTCTCTTCTGAGGGCTTCAAAGAGCAGACCTTTGGGTT
>NW_022111357.1:24711193-24725114 GCF_000313985.2 Echinops telfairi | reverse complement strand
GTGTGTACCCCTTAGGTCTAAGGATCATTCAAGCTACAGGTGACAGAGGCCCATAAACTCACTCCCAGTAGAACTGCCCCTGAGGTTTTCCGAGGCTGTAACTCTACAGAAGTAGAAAGCCTTGTATTTGTCGCACAGAGGTGGTTTCAAACTGCTGGCCCTGTGGCTAGCAGCTCCACAGGCAAACCACTACACCGCCTGGACTTTGTACAGCTGCTCATTATTGTTATTGTTGCTGGGTGCTGTCGAGTTGGTTCCGACTCACAGCAACCCTGTGCGCAACCGTCCTGCGCCGCCCTCACAGCGGAGCTGATGTCTGAGCCCACTGCTGTAACCACCTGTCGGTGCCCTCGTCAGGTGCCTTCCTCGTTTTGACCACCTCTCCGCTTGACCAAGCGTGATGGCCTTCTGCAGGACCTGGGCTCTCCTACTAACATGTCTAAAGCGTGTGAGACAACGTCCTGTCATCTTTGCCTCTAAGGAGCACCCTGGCTGTTCTCCTTCCAAGGCAGATTTTGTTGTTCTTTTGGCCGCCCAGGGTATTTTCAGTATTCTTCTCCAGCACCAGAATCCACACGCAGCGATCCTTCCTTGGTCAATGACCATGCATTGAGGCGACGGGAAAGACCATGGCTTGGCTTGGGCGCAGTTTAGGCCTCAGTGTGACATCCTTGCTGTTCGGCACTTTTAAGAGGTCTTGCTTAGAGACTTGCTCAGTACCACATGCCGTTGAATGTGACTGAGATGACATCCTTGAACTTCAATCTTTTCTCCACTTACCATGATGTTACCTATCGGTCCTATTGGTGAGGATCTTGGTTTTCTTTTTTGTTTTTTTTTAAATCATTTTATTGGGGCTCATACAACTTTTATCACAATCCATACATACATCCATTGTATAAAGCACATTTATACACTTGTTACCCTCATCATTCTCAAAACATTTGCTCTCCACGTAAGCCCCTGGCATCAGCTCATTTCCCTCTCCCCCTCTCATGAATTCTTGATAATTTATAAATTATTATTTTGTCATATCTTACACTGTCCGACATCTCCCTTCATCCACTTTTCTGTTGTCCATCTCCCAGGGAGGAGGTTATATGTAGGTCCCTGTAATCAGTTCCCCCTTCGAGCCCACCCTCCCTTGACCCTCCCGGGATTGCCACTCTCACCACTGGCCCTGTAGGGATCATCCGTCCTGGATTCCCTGTGTTTTCAGTTCCTATCTGTACCAGTGTACATCCTGTGGTCTAGCCAGATTTGTAAGATAAAACTAGGATCATGATAGTAGGGGGCGGGGGGAGGGAGGAGGAAGCTTTGAGTTACAGTCCATCCTGAAGGCTGCGGTCCTTGATTTTCATCAGCAAGTGCTTCAAGGTCTCATAACTTTCAGCAAAAAAAAGGTTGTGTCATCTGCATATTGAAGGTTGATAATAAGCCTTCCTTCCATCATGCTGCCACATTCTTCATATGAGCCAGCTTCTCTGATTTGTTCAACATACAGTTTGAGTAAGTATGGTGAGAGGATACAACCCTGACACATACCTGTCCTGATTTTAAACCAGGCAGTATTCCTTGATCTGTTCACATAACTGCCTCTCGATTCGTGTACAGGTTCTACATGAGCACAATGAAGTGTTCTGGAACTCCCATTCTTCTTAAGTATATCATAGTTTGATATATGATCCACACAGTCAAATGCCTTTGCATATTCAATAAAACACAAGCCAATAAAATACAATCTTTCAATAATCTTGCATATTCAATAAAACACAATCTTTCTGGTCTAGTACCATCTGCTTTGAGCTAAGATCCATCTGACATCAGCGATGATAACCCTTGCTCCACGTCCTCTTCTGAATCCAGCCTGAACCTCTGGCGGCTCCCTGTCAATAGAGTGCTGCAACTATTGGTGGATGATATTCAGCACAATTGTATTTGCATGTGATATCAATGATATTCTTCTATAACTTATACATCCGTTTGGGTCACCTTTCTTTGGAATGGGTACACATATGGATCTCTTCCAGTCAAGTTGGCCAAGCAGCTGTCTTCAAAATTTCCTGGCACAGACAAATAAGTGTTTCTAGTACTTCATCAGCTTGTTGAAACATCACAGTTGGGACTCCATCAATTCCTGGAGCCTTGATTTTAGCGCATGCACTCAGTGCAGCTCCGCCTTCCTTCAGCACCATTGGCTTTTGCTCACATGCTACCTCTGGAAGTAGTTGAATGCCAGCTCGTTCTTTGTCCCCACAGTTGGTCCTTAACAGAATGTTGGGTCCAGTTGTGATGCTCCAGTCAGGGGAGTCTGGATTTGAGGGACCTAATGTGAGGCATTAGTGGTTCCATAGTGAATTCTCATCTCCCACACATGGGGCCTCTGGTTAAACTGCTGGCCACTGCACTTCAAGGACAGCCCCCACACTTCCACACCCACATACATCTGTCGGCGGAGGCTTCTGCCATGCCAAGATGCTGAACAGGTTTCAGTGAAGCTTCCAGACCAAGAGGGACTAGGAAGAAAGGTCTGGTGGTCTGCTTCTGAAAACCAGGCAGTGAAACCTTATCGCGAGGGGGAAAGTGGGGAGCTGATACCAAGGGCTCAAGTAGAAAGCTAATGTTTTGAGGATGATGATGGCACCAAATGTACAAATGTGCTCGACACAATGGATGGATGGATGGTGATGAGTTGTACGAGCCCCCAATAAAATGATTATTAAAAGAGAAAATAAAAAGAAACCCTTATCAACCATAAGAGGCAAACTCACCTTGGATCATGGGGATGACACCGGGCCAGGCAGCATTACATGCCATTGTGCGCGCGGTCCCCAGGAGTTAGACACAGCTTGACTGATGTAGGTGGCTCCAGCAAGGGCTGAGGGTCATGGGCAAGAACTGAAGGGCCCATGAGACTTCAGCAGGCAGGCCCTCACTCCTCTCTGGACGACACTAGTGTCACTGGCTTGGCCTCACGTGTCCCAGGCTCAGGGAAGGAAATGCCAGGTACCCGGCTGACATCAGAGAAACAATAAAACAGCTGCAGGGGAAGTGGCTAATGAGCACTTCAGGGAGCCTTCTGGGACATCATGCACAGAGACTTCTCTCATTCAACATTGATAAGTTCATGCTAATTAAAGGGGGAGTATGCTCGCCTCCCTGGCTTCCTGAGGATGAACACAGGCCGGGATGGGACACTTGCCTGAAGAGGGGACCACACCTCACCTCTCAGACCAGCAGCCCTGAAAGAGGGCCTTAGAATAGCCACACTCATATCACTCCACATCTCCATCTTGCCACAGCTGGATGAAGCCAGAGGAATCGCTAATCCAACTGGCTCCTTTTATAAACAGAACTAAGGGCCAGAGAGGTTAAATCACTCCATCAAAGTCACACAGCAACAGAGCCAGGACCAGAGAGGAAGTCAGACTTTGTCTCTCTCAACCTTCCTGGGTGTCCTCAAAGCTCTGGCCAGGCCTCTGGACGTGATGTCCCCCACAGTTTATCTATCCTGGCTGCCAAGGCCTATGAGGGGCCCTCCTTTCACTCCTCTGAACCAGGTCATGGCTCTCATCTGCAGTCCAAAAGCCAATTCCTCAAGGCGGCCATCAGGATTGCTTCCCCACACTTAGATCATTCACTTATTTACCCACTCATTCCAGCGGTGAAGCGCATGGGCTCCGCAGTCAGACTGCCTGGACTAAACCCTGTCTCTCTCCTGGGCTCATGATGGCCGTGGGCAGTATACTCCACATCTTTCAATGTCAGGATGGGTTTGTTTGGGGTTTTTTGCTTTTTAAAGTTGAGTACTAGCACACGCATTGTGATGATAATGCACGATCATGTAAAAACACTTGGCAGAGTATCTACCAAAGAGCAAGTACTAATTATAGCTCAAATACACACACACACAGACTCAAGTTTAGCGCATGTCAACTTCATACATAGGTCTAGGGGTGGAATCTAGCCTGTCAATCAGATCACAACCTGATGATACTTCTCATGAGGATTTGTTAGGCAGTCAGAAGAACAGGGGCCAGGGTGTCCACTGGGCATGCTCCAAAATTTAAGCTCCAGGCCAGGTAGGGGTGGTACACTTAGGTGGGCAGTACACCTGGGTGGGCCCCAATCTGGGCCAGGTGAGCTTAATTCAGCCAATGGGGTCAACCAGTAAGGTGGACCACACCTCCCAACGGCCATAAAAAAGCCAGAATCCAAAGCCCACGGCACCTTTTCTTCTTTTTCTTGAGCAGCTCCACCAGCTGGCTGTACAGTCTCTTCTGGCGTCAGGTCTCCACGTGCAGGTGTGCAGTGCCCTGAGGGGCCTGTGTAAAACCTGAAACTTCTATCCTTTATAAAACTCACTTGGATGACAAGCCAGGCTTGATTAAATTTTCTCACACAAAGCCAAGGACCGAGGTATTTCCACCTGAGAAACCTAACAGATTCTAGGAACTTCCTCTGTCTCTGCCTTCTGTCTTCCTGTGGACAAGCCGCGTGGAGCTATGCTGCAACCTGAGCCATGGGGCGGAGAACTGCGAGACAGCCCTGTGGTGCTTCTACTGCCATTGGATCCACAAGACGTTTCACTCGCCAGCTTGTCATCTTCCTGAACTCGGCATCATTGAGAGTGGCAACGTGGGTCTGAAGAGGAATTTATGAACTAGTATCGGACTATGGACTAATACCAGACTTATAGACTTGATCTGGACTGGACTCAGCTGTTTTTTCAATATACAACTGCTCTTTGATAAAAAGCTCTTACACACATTTGCCGCTGGGATTTCTCTACAGTCTACCCAGACTAACACATGGACCCTATGGGACAGAGTAGAACTACCCCATAGGGTTTCCAAGTCTGTACATCTTTACAGGAGGCTACCACTAGGGCTCCTTTATAGATACAGATGTGTGTGGGTGGGTGGGTGGGTGGGGTATATATTTACCAAAACCAAACTTACTGACATCAACTCAATGACCCTATGGACAGAGTAGGATTGTCCCTGTGAGTCTCAGGCTTTAAGTCTCATACAGTAGAAAGTCTCATCTTTCTCCTGAAGAATGACTAGTAGGTTCGAACTGCTGACCCACAATGCCACGGGGTGTGTATGTGCCTCAGAGAGCAGGGTGGGGAGATGCTCCCCCACCTGGGAGGTTTTCTGGAAGCCATAGCTAGCATTGAGTGAGTCCATATTAAGTGGTATGATGGTCAAGTGCTCGGCTGCTAAAAGGTTGGTGGTTCAAGGCCACCAGCCATCTGTGCAAGAAACACCTGGTGATGAGCTCCAGTAAAGATCACAGTCCAGGTATCTCTGTGGGACAGCTCTACTCTGTCACACAGGGCCACTCTGAATCCAAGTCTACTTGGAATGACTAGATGGCACCTAACAGCAACGGACATTAACATGGTAAAGGGGTGGGGAGGACGAAGCTTGGTGTGTGAAGAACAGCTTAGGTGCAGGGGCTGCGGTGAGAGACAGAGGGATGAGCCGAGGCATGGCGAGGGATGGACCACATAGGGCTCCATGGGCCATGGCTGGGCCGGCTGCTCAGAGCTGGGGGCTCTGGGGAAGGGCTTTAAGCAGAGAGGAACATGGTCAAGGCGGTGTGTTTTAACTAGATCCTTTGTAAGGGGGGCGAGGGAGTGTCCCCACGTGTGCCCCATCCCCTTCAGCACTGTTACACTGACCTTGGCTAATGGTCAAACTCCAGGCCATCTCAAAGGTCCCCCCAGCTGCAACATTGTGTGAGCCACAGTATCCCCAAGGGCACCAGGGAAGCGGGCTCGTCTCCTCGTTAGGACCCGTGAAGGCACAGCTCCGGGCCCTTGGAGAGCACCTCCAGCCACAAACCACACCCTCAGCAACACATGCAAGTGCCGATGGCCAACTCCACTGGCTCTTCCTCTGGGCAGTCCCGGGTCCCTCTGGCCTCAACGGCAGCCGTCACTCAGCCGAGCTTTCCATAGCCAGGGCTAGAATGGCAAATGGTTCCAAGGTTGTACCTGGCTGCATTTGCAATTTCAGGTAGCCTTCTAAGGACGAGTCCAGAGTGCTGTAAGACTCCAACCTGTACCCAACTGCACCCAAAGGCAGCCGGCGAGTGTGGCTGGTGCTGGCTTGAAGATGCTGTCTACCTCACTGCAGCAGTTGTCTTGTGGACAACTCTAAGCACTCGGCTTAGTGGGAACAAGGCGCAGGGTGTAGCTCTAGTCAGAGCTTGGCAGCCCTGGGCAAACCCACACTGGGGTGGAGGGACCCTTTCCCCAGCCACCAGCTTCCTGACGCTGGGACCTCGTATGACTTCTGGGCCCCACATGGGCCGCTCTGCTTGACTCAGAGGGTGTAAGAATTAAAGTCTGCCCCGGATTTGTGTTGGGCTGGGACAAGGCAAGCCTTCCACTTCTTTTTTAATCTCTGGAATCAGATTGACTTATTCAACCTATTCATGGGCTGGTGAGTTACCAAAGAAACCCTCCCCCCCAGGGGGGCAGTTCACAGGAATCACCCTCATCCTGACCTCCCCACCCCAAGCTTCTGGATCTAACACCAGAGTCCTCACCCCTCACAAGGGGTGCAATAGCCTGGATTCCGCTCCTCAGCAAAGCACTGTGGTTCCTGTAGAGGCAGGCGGGCCCACTGTCGAGATTGAGACCCCGGGAGGGGGGACTGCTCCTCGGAAACACATGGGTCACAGCACCTGGGGACCACCCGAGGGTAATGGTTGGTCTCAGCACCTTGTTGGGCAGGCCACAGCAGCCCCTTACCACCCATGCTGCCCCGCTGTCCACAGTAGGGCCGCCCTCCAGGTTGGGTCAGGAGCAGCAGCTCTACAGCAGCATGGAGTTAGCATCCGACCTCCATCCAACCGACTCCCTTCTAGGGCTGCTTCCTCCCCCACAGAGCTGCCTTGCAGGCTCACTGTGAAGGGGGACCTGGGAGACCCCTGGTTGGCAGTGGGTGCTCCCTAGTCAGCTTCCTCCTTGCCGTCTCTCAGCCCCGCCCACCCTCTCTCTCTGCAGGTGGAATCTGCTGCCCTGGCCTCAGCAGGTCTCCTCACAGCTGGTGTCAGCGGCCAGGATGCTGACCAGGCTGTGGCGAGGAGCCCCCGCGTCAGGGCTGAGCGATCACGTGGAGACCTCAGAGCCTGCACTTCAGTCCGTCACAGCAGGGACCTGGCGAGCAACGGCCTGGCCCTTTTCTATGAACAAAGGTAGATACAAACACTTGGTTTGGACATTTCATTTGTGCTGTCCCCGCTGGATGCTGTGTAGTGCAAGAGCAGCCACCAAGAAGCCCTCTTCTTCCATTGCACACAGGACCCCGGGACCACTATTCCAAGAGCCAAAAATGGGAGTGGGGGGAGGGAAACAAGCCATGTGTATGGCCTCTGAGCATGCGTCCCCCCGACCCCCCGCACCCCAGGCTGGGGAAGGGCAGGCAGAGGTGGGGCTCTGCTCATGTAGCTGGCTGGCCTGAAACGCAGGTGAGGGCAGTGAGGGTAGCCTCGGCCAGACTGCTTCCTTTGGGTGGTGAGGCCTTTACATCCCAGTCTCGGGCTAGGACCTCAGGAGACAGGCAGCCCTCGACACCCGCAGGCCCCAAGTGTGTGCTCACTGCCCTCCCAGCCATCACTCCAGCTTCCCCTCACATGAGCACGAGACCTTCACTCGGTGGACGGCAGGTATGCAGCATTGCACCCACCTGTGTCCCTGCGCACACTGAGCAGCAGAGAGGCAGGCTCACATGTCCCACCTGAAAATGGCAAAGCACACATTTTTCTGGCTTTTAAGCAAAAGAAGGGCAGACTAGGACGAAGTGTCTTCAGCATCAGCTTGGCAGGCACCAGCACCTCAGACCTGTCTGCGCCTCCCCCCTTGGCCTCGGCCCACCACACGTCCACAGGCCGAAACAGTCCCGCAGACAGGGCCAGAGGCAGGAGAGTAAGGCGCTGAAGGTCATGGGCTCGCCTCCCGAGTTCCTGGGAAGGGCTCTCCCTTGGGTGGGCAGACCACCTGCTGTGTGCGGCTGGATAGGGGGTCAGTTCTCCCCTCCTCACACCTGGAGACTGACAGCCACCCCCATGCTGCTCTCTTCAAGGTCTTGGATCAAAGTCGCTGAAAGGGGGTGGGGTGGGTGGGTGTCATTTCCAGAGCTGGCAGCCTGGCTTCTACGGGCCAACTAGCTGTTGTACAAGGGGACTACTCGGGTGATCTCCCGCCTGCAGACGGGGCACCTCTTGGGCTCCGGCAAGGCCTGGTAGCACTCGGCGCAGGAGCAGACGTGCCCGCACTCCAGGAAGACGCAGGACTTGAAGCTGCTCAGACACACAACGCAGGCGCTCTTCAGACTCTCCCTATCCTCCGGCGCGGCGCCGCGCAGCAGCTGGGCCTCGTGCTCCTGGAACTCCTCCTGCCGCTGCCGGAGGCGCAGCCGCTCCTGCCGCTGCTGGTACTGCTTTCGGAGGATGAAGAAGAGGGTGGCGCAGGCGGCAAAGCCGAACACCAGTGTCAGGACCTTCCAGAGCTTGACGCTGGACTCCTGCCTCTGCAGCAGGCTGTCGAAGTCCTGGCTGCTCAGGTAGTACTGCATGCCCTGCTTGGGGGGCTGGAGGCGGATGGAGTTGTGGTCCAGGACCAGCTCCCCCACCCCCGTGATGGTGGCCCCAACCTTCAGCATCTCCTCTGTCTCCTGAATGCCTTTGGGCCGCTCCCCGCTGATGTAGTGGCCGATAGCATCCGTGAAGGACTGCACCGAGGGGTGGAACTTCTGGTACACAGTCTCCAGGCCCAAGTCCACCGAGTCCAGAGGCTTCAGCACTCGGATGGCCACGTCCAGCCCGTCCTCATGGGGCACCAGGTCAAAGGGCACCGTGTTGGTTCTCTGGTGGATGATCTTTGAGTAGTCGTTCCTAAAAGGAGTTGAGAACTCAGCTAACACAGGACTGCAAACCCCCAGGGAGAGATGAGATCACCCCAAGGAGGTTGGACGGGAGGGGCAGAATGAAGTCTGAAATGATCAACAGGGAGCCCCAATTTTTCAGGTCACCTGGTGCTGTCAGCAGGCCCACAGGTGCGGTCAGAAAAGGCCTGCATCACGAGCTTCCCCCTGCCGCTGCTGTACGTTAACTGCCAAAAGCAAACCTCCAGGAGCAGCTGGGAAAGGGGCACCCCCTGGGACAGCTCCAAAATCACTTCACTAAATCCACAAATCAATGTTTCTCAACTTCCCTGCGGGTAAGAATCAACCGGAACAAGGTGAAGACACAGATTGGGTCTGGAAAGGAGCCCAGGGATACGCGCCTTAGGAAGATGCCAACAGGGTGCTGATGTGAGAGGTTCACGGACCACACACCAGAAAGCCATCAGCGAGCAAGGAGGGCCTGGCCTCCAGCCTGCTCCAGGGGGCACGGGAGACATGGCACCAGGCCCAGGGCCACAGCATTTGGACAGTGAGGAAACAACACTCACCAAAGGTTGGTGGTTCGATTCCACACCATCTTGTGCTCCTGCAGTGTCAGGCGCTGAATCACTCCCTTGCAGTTTTCCACAAACTGACTGTTGAGAGTTTCTTTCACCGATCGCACAGCGCCTGCGTGGGACAAAGCGATGTGTCTGAATAATGCCCGCCTCTCTGTTAAGGCTAAAGTTGGATTTGAGCTTGAGTTAGTCTGACTAGCAAAAGCGATGACGTTTCTATCACTGTAAGTTACATCTGGGGGAGATGTGGGAAAGCACTTTACACAGATCACGTCGTTTAAGTCTTCCGGCAATCGGCAAGGTAGGTGCTATCTTAGAGCTGGGGAACTAGTAGGAGTTTGGGAAGGCTTGATCATTTCCCCAGGACCACACGGCAATAAGCCAGATCTTTGTGACCCCAAGCCCCAAATCTGGACTCCTGCCCCACTGTTTCAGTGCCACCAAAAGCCCTTGGTGCCAGTCAAGCAGAGCCTTGCTAACTGTTTGGACAAAGGGACCAGTTTTTACTTTACCAGAAAACAAGCATTACCTTCGATCACAGCGTAGGGCACACATTTTCCTGGTGCTTCCAAAAGAATACTCTTTAGGTCTTCACCCAAGTGGATTTTTTTGGCTCCCTAAATGAAAGGAGTGTATTGAATGAGCTGCTGAATGCTGACAGGTTCTAGCAAACTTAAAGGACAAAAGAGGAAAAGACAGAACTTTGCTCCTGTTGAGAAAGCGAGGCGCATGGGCTGCGAGGAGCCCTGGTGGCGTGGGGCATGGCAGGCAGGTTCCAGAGGATTGGGCTGCTAATGGCTTTCTACTCCTGCAAGGATTCCGTCTGGGAACCCACAGGGGCAGTTCTCCTCTGTCCTGTTCAGGTAGCTCTGAGTCAGAATGGAGACCATAAAGACTTCCAAAGCTAAATCCTACCAGGATTAAAGGCTGACCAGGCATGGGGCAGGGCTCAGATATGCCCGGGGGTGGGGCGCGATGCCCACTTCCTCCATTCAGACAAGCTCACAGCCACCGTGCCAATTCCACATCATAGGAAGGACAGAGTAGAACTGTGCCCCCCCCCCATGAGTTTCTGAGGCTGTAACTCTTTTAAATTTTTTTTCAAATAATTTTATTGGGGCTCTTACAGCTCTTATCACAATCTATCCATCCATCGTATCAAGCACATTTGTACATAGGTTGCCATCATCATTTTCGAAACATTTTCTTTCTACTTGAGTCCTTGGTATCAGCTCATTCCCCAACCCTCCCCCGTTCTCCCCCTCATGAACCCTTGGTGATTTATAAATTATCGAGGAGGGATGGAGGGGTGAAAATGAGAAGCCACTACCAAGGGCTCAAGTAGAAAGAAAATGTTTTGAAAATGATGATGGCTGTATGGACTGTATTAAGAGTTGTACAAGCCCCCAATAAAATGATTAAAAAAGAAGGAAACGATGATGGCAACAAATGTACAAATGTGCTCAACCCAATGGATGGATGGATGGTGATAAGAGCTGTATGAGCCCCCAATAAAATAACTTGGAAAAAAAAAAAGAGGACGACCAAAATCCTCACAACTGGACCAATAGGTCTGGACAACAAATGGAGAAAAAAACTGTTCTCACGGAGTTCATTTCTTTGGATCTACATTCAATGCTCCCAGAAGCAGCAATGGAGAAATCAGATAACATACCTCACTGGGCGCACCTATTGCAAAAAGGCCCCTTCAGGGTGTGAAAGAGCCAAGCTGGCCTTTTGAGAGCTAGGGTACTTCTGACTCAACCAGGGTATTTCCAGTCACCTCGTAAGCATATGAACGCTGGGCAATGAATACGGAAGACGACGTGTACTTGTATTGTGGTACTGGTGTTGACAGCACCATGGACTGGCAGGAGAATCAAAACCTCTCTTGGAAGAAGTACAGCCAGGCTGCGCCTTAGAAGCAAATGGTGACTGTCTCCTGTACTTTAGACATGTTGGCGGGAGAAAGCAGTTCCAGGAGAGGACATGGTGCTTGGTAAAGCGGAAGGGTAGTAAAAAAGATGGAGAGAGAGAGAGAGAGAGAGAGAGAGAGACTGACACAGTGGCTGCAACAACAAGCTCAAACATAAGAACAACTGTGAGGACGGCACAGGACCGGGCCATGTTTCATTCCGCTGTACACAGGGTCACTGAGTCAGAACAACCTGACAGCACCCAGCAACCACCCAGCACTTGCATAGCACTTGTTCCCGAGTGTGACGTTAGCTGTACGGTGGTTGCTGTAGATATTCTCTATTGAGCTGAGCAGGTTCACCTTCCAACAGGTTACTTCTGCAACTGTTGTCCTCTGACAAGCTCTATCTCCAAGACTTCTACCAATTCCATTTCCACTCTGCTGTGCTTAAACTAGACAACCACAATAAATCACTAATAACAGTGATACACACTTCCTAAGTACCTATGTGCTAGGCACAGTGTGAGGCGTTAGGAAACTCAGAGACAAATATAGGACAGTCCCTCTTTTCCCAAAGAATCTTTGAAGAAAGCCAAAAAAGTCACTTTAGTGCTGGACACGGAGGAGGGGACTTTAAAAAATTCATGGAAAATCCGCGATGGTTTCGGTCCATTTTTCCACCAAGTTTTTGAAATCCCCTGAAGTTTCAGGTCCACTGAGTTTCAGTGAGGTGCCCTGGTGGCACCACAGTGGCACGCGTGTGGCTGCTAGCTGACCAGCTGGTGGCGTGGACGCAGTGAGTGGGGCTGAAGGAGAAGGATGCGGTGATTTGCTTCTGCAAAGATAACACCCAAGAAAACCTGATGGGGTCGTGTGATGGCTTGCCTCATGGGTTCACGGTGAGTCAACAAGTTTTAAGTTCCTCCAACACAGAGAATGACAGGGGCAAGGCCAATTAAAAGCTGACTCACAACCTACACTGAGAAGCTAAGCACTAACAACCAGTCATGTATCTGCTCCTTTATTATCTGCTCCTGCCACTGAACTAGGAGGGCTAGCGCTTTGTCTGGCCCTGATCTCACGGTACTGCATGGCCCATGCCCTCACCTCTTCCTAGACTACCATCATCACCTTAGTTAAAACCGCAAACCCCACCCACCCACCCTTTCCGCTCCTTTCCCCTATTCCCTGCACCACTCGCTAACATTTGCACGCATGTGATGCCCATCAATGTACTTGAGCCTGCCTGCCAGCAGGTATAAAAGTAAGACTCTCCAGGGGCGCAAGGGCTTCCGTCGGTTTATCTTCGGGGCCTCACACACACTAGGTGTTCGATAAACATTTGCCGGATCAATTTTACTCAAGACTCCTTCTGAGTCCCGAGAGCAACTTTGGCGACAAGGAAACCGTTATCCTCAGACCTGGAGTCGGACCCCCGCTCCTCCATTCCCAGGCCTGGTGATTTCTCTCTGGGAGTTGCTGGCTGTGGCGCGGGGCCCTCGAGGCGGACCGTGGGCTCAACAGGAACGGGCGCTGAGGCGACCCGGCGGGGCCCGGGGCGGCCCCCGCACTGACCTTGAGTTCGTGGGCGACCTGGGCCTTCTGCCGGTACACGGAGTAGAGGAAGGCGGTGACGACCGAGCTGGTGCCCAGCAGGATGAACTGGCACAGCGAGGGCCGCCCCCCGCTCTCCATGGCTACGCCGAGCTGTGGGCGACGCCGGGGCCTGAGCTCGCGACCCCGCACCGCCGCCTCCCTCCAAGCGGGACCGCACCCCCACGGTCCCAGGACTCGTCCAGGAAGCCCAGCACCCGTCGCTTGGTTATGACGCAAGCAGTTGGGACCGGAAGTGGGGGCGGGAGTAAAGGGGACCGGAAGTCGGGTTGCGGTCGCCGGCGTGCCAGTCGGGCTGCATGGTACCCCAGAGCTGTGCCGCTGCAGGTGCTCTGTCGTGGGGTTCATTGTTATGGGGCGCTCTGGAATGGACTCTGACCCTGAAGGGACCCATGATCTTATGTACATGTCAAATAAGGTGACCAGATTTTAACATTGGTAAAGCGGGACACCATTGGGCGGGGAGGAGGGGGGCCTTGATTAAAAATTTGGTCTACGTGGAGCAACAAAAATTTTCATAGAACGCAAAAATAGTATTGTAATATTTTTTTATTTCAACATAAGTACAATTTACAACTATAATACGTTAAAATTATGTATGTTATTTTATTCTTTGGCATATTTCTCATTTGAGTGAATTTTTTTAGTAGATTGCTATCTTTTAAAAGGTCATGAAATTTTTCACAAGAATTTGTTAAATTATATTTCACACATAAAATGGCTTTCAAAGTCTCAACACTTAATTGTGAATTTTTTGATGTCCACACTTTATTTACCGTAGAAAAAACACGTTCAGTCGCAGCATTGGTTCCTGGTAAGGACAGTGCATAAAGTATTCCACAATTTTTAGTGCATTATTGTATGGAACATGGTTTGTTTCAAAATGATGAAATATTTCTAACCATTTGTTC
>NW_022111357.1:24691811-24710762 GCF_000313985.2 Echinops telfairi | reverse complement strand
CAACAATGTGAACTTTGATAAGCAGTTCTCAACAATTATTTGTTATTATTAAAGTTTAACATTATAAAATTAACAAAAATAATATAAAACTCATATCCTGGCGAAATAGCCACATGGCAGCTGAAAACCATATATTCCCTTCCCATTCTCCCGCCGTTCCCTAGCTTGTCGTGCATTCTTTCCAAAAATCGGGACTTTTTTAAAGGGACGCGAGACAAATTGTTAAAAATCGGGACTGTCCCACCAAAAGCGGGACGTCTGGTCACCTTAATGTAAAACGCTTCCCAGTCCTGGGCCGTCCTCACAACCGTCGCTGTATTGGGCCCACTGTTGCAGGCACTCCTTGCGAGCCTTCCTGTGTTTCACGTATCCTCCACTTATGGACTATGATGTCCTTCTCCAGGGCTGCCCCCTCCTAATGACAGGTCCACAGTGCATGTGTGCAGTTTTGCCATCCTCCCTTTCCAGGAATGTTTTGGCTGTGCTTTCTCCAAAACAGATTTGTTCTGGCAATTCATGGTATATTCAATACTCTTCCCCAACACCATAATTATTATTAAAGGCGTCTGTTCTCCAGTTTTCCTTATCTGCTGTCCAACATTCATGTGCTTCTGAGACGATGGAAAATACCATGGCTTGGATCAGGTGCACCTTGGTCTGGAGTCAAAGTGGGAACAGTCACGAAGTAGCAAGTGATCTGTAAGCGCTCCCAAACACCCATGGAAGCAGCAATCCGGAAACAGCATGCAGCAGTGCTTTGGGCAAATCTGCTACAAAAGATCTCCAGATTCAGGCAGCTCACTTTTCCCACTTCGATTGAAAGTTCCCCAGCCGTAGCTGAGTGACCTGCCTGATGCTGGCCTGAGTCCCTTTGGTTTCCTGGAGTCACTAGGTTGGTTGTCAGGTAGAGTGTCAAAAAGAGCCCTGGTACCGTGGTGGGTTATGCGTGGGGCTGCTAACTGCAAGGTCAGGGTGTAGAAACTACCAGCCACTCGCCAGGAGAAAGATGAGGCTCCCTAGTGCAGTAAAGACGTCCAATCTTGGGAAGCGGTAGGGCAGTTCTCTGCCCCAGAGGGGGGCTGTGAGTCAACATCAGCTGGAGAGCAGCGAGTGAGAGAGTACCGAAAGTTAACAGGCACCGTTCCATTTAATCCTCTCACCACCATAAAGCAGATTACAGAAACTTTAGCCAAAAATAAGTCTCCAGGAATTGACAGAATACCCATTGAAGTATCTTCATAAGCCGATGAAGCGCTGGCAGCACTCATTTTGCCTGTGCCAGGACACGTGGAAGACCGCTCCCTGGCCAACTGACTGGAAGAGATCCACATTTGTACCCATTCCAAAGAAAGGTGACCCAGCAGAATGCACACATTATATAGAGAGCAATATCATCAAAATCAGCAAATAACTTTCCTGGAGATCAACAACAGGTGCAGCAATACATTGAAAGGGAACTTGCTAGAGCAGTGGTTCTCAACCTTCCTAATGCCACAACCCTTTCATACAGTTGTGGTGACCCCCCAACCATACAATTCTTTTCATTGCTACTTCATAACTATAATTTTGCTACTGTTATGAATCAGGCGACCCCTGTGAAAGGGTCATTCGACCTCCAAAGGTGTCGCAACCCACAGGTTGAGAACCACTGTACTACAAGTTCAAGTTGAATTCAGATGAAAACATGAAACAAAGACTATCATTGCTAATCTCAGATGAATCTTGGCCTAAAGCAGAGAATGCTAGAAATATGTTCACTTGCATTTCTTGACTCTGCAAAGGTACTTGACTGTGTGAATCAAAACAAACTATGGATAACGTTGAGAAGGGAATTCCAGAACACTTCACTGCGCGTGGTTCAAGAGGCAGTTGTGCGAACGGAACAAGGGCACACCGCATGGTTTAAAATCAGAAAAGGTGTGTGTCAGGGTTGTGTCCTTCACCATACTTGCTCAATTTGGGTGCTGAGCAAATGATTAGAGAAGCTGGGTTCTATGAAAAAGAACTTGGCATCAGGATTGGAGGAAGGCTTATTAACCCGCGATATGCAGATGACACAACGTTGCTTGCTGAAAGTGAGGAAGACTTGAAGCACTTGCTGATGAAGATCAATGATTGTAGCCTGCAGTATGGAATACAACTCAATGTGAGGAAGACCAAAATCCTCAAAACTGGACCAATAGGCAATATGATAAATGGAGAAAAGATTGAAGTTGTCAAGAATTTTGTCTTGCTAGGGTCCACAATCAATGTTCGTGGAAGCAGCAGTCAAGAGATCAGCTAGCACATGGCATCAGATCTGCTGCGCCAACCTCTTTACAATGCTGGGAAGCAAGGATGTTACCCTGAGGACTCAAGTCCTAGGCTGTGGTGTTTTCAGCTGCCTCGTACGCACGTGAAAGTTGGACATGCAATGAGGAAGACCGAAGAAGAATCGCTGCATGTGAAGGGTGTTGCTGGAGAAGAGCACTGAAAGCACCATGGCCTGCTGCTAAAAGGACAATCAATCAGTCTTGCAAGAATTATGGTCACAATGCTCCTTAGAATATTCCCTAGATGACGGTGAAATGTCATCTCACACACTTTGGGATAGGCTGTCAGGAGAGACCAGTCCCTGGAGGAGGACATCATACTTGGTAAAGTGGAGGGGCAGCGACAAAGAGGAAGGCCCTCAATGAGATGGATGGACACGGTGGCTGCAACAGGGGACTCAATGACAAGAGCAACTGTGAGGACGGCACAGGACCGGGCAGTGTTTCATTCTGTTGCGCATGAGACTCGGATCTAAGTGGCTGGCACCACACAACAACCAAATCCGAGACTCGGGTGACATCACTTGCCCAGAGTCACACGGCTGACAGTGAAAGAGACAGGCTTCAAACCTCTGTAGACTTTCTTGAGAGATGATTTCTCTGACCCGCCCAGCTGATCTCCTTCCTAAAATAGTGAGGTGCCCCAATTAGACCCAAATCATCAGGCTGGCCAACCACATGTTTACTGAGCTCCCTGGTGCCAGTTATGCTTTAGAGTCTTAGGACTGCAGGATGTACCCAGTACCCATGTGTTTAAACATGTCTAAAAACGGCAGGTTGCCCCACAAAACTCAAATCTATTTCTTGAGGTATCCCTTTATTACGGAGTAATTTTTTTACCCCATGCCTTTGATGCTCGGAGTCAAGCAAGAATGTCTTTCTATGACAAGAGGCTTAGAATCCCAGAACGTCAACATCCCAGCATATTGGGGGTGGTTTTCAACTCAAAGGATAGCCAGGAACTTCTGCAAGGACACACATTTAAAATGAAATCTAACTTTAATTTGCTTTAATGGATTCATCATGAATTGTGCTGACAAAATGGGATGGGTGACAGACTCTTCTATTGCTGTGGCTATAAAATTGGACATTGATTTTAAAGAACAATCTGGGCTTGCTATTCACGATATAAAGTACACATATCCTTGAGCTAGCAAACCCACTTTTAGAAATTCTTCCTACATCAACACTCACATGAAGACGACAGATGTGCAGCGGTCCTCATTGTACCGTTGTTTTAATGACAAAAGGATAAAAACTGTCCAGAGTCGACTGGTCACATAAGCACTGAGTATACTTGTATGTGGGCATGTAGGAGTGGGAAACATCCTGCAAAACTGTTTGGGTTTAATGTTATTTATTTTCAAAAGGAGGCAACCACTATGTGTTTGGTTGCATCTCTGCAGATATTCCCAAAAGAACGGATAGTATTAGTGGCTTCCAGGTAAGGGACCTGGGTGCGTAAAGGACAGGGAAGAACGACTTCTCTTCTGTACCTTTTGAGTGTGAATATGTGGTAGACTTCAAATTGATAAAATGTGAATTAAAAAGAGAGAGGACATTCCTGTATTGTCACAACCAACGATCGTCTTCTAGGTTCAAGACTGGGCTGAGCACTAGCAGATAGTGTTCATGTGTAGGCTCTGCCTTTGGCTGTTTGGTCTTGTGGGGAGGCAGACGGGCCGTGAACAAGGCCAAATGGAATGAAGGCAAGCAAAAGCGCTACTGGCGGGACTGGGTGATAGAGAGGTCTCTTTATTCTTATTCAAACTCGCTGCCGTTGCGTGGATGTCGACTCACAGCAAGCCTGTAGGGCAGGGTATAACTGCCCCGGGAGTTTCCCGGAGTGTGACTGTTTACAATCGTAGAAAGCCCCTTCTTTCTCCCTTGGAGTTTCTGGTGGTGTTTGAACTACTGACCTTGAGGTCAGCAGCCTAACTCATAACCCACTAGCCATCAGGCCTCTTTTTGGTGTGAGGTGCCATCAAGTCTGCTCAACCCATAGCGACCCTAGACACCACAGAACAAAACCCTGCCCAGCCCTGCACCATCCTCGAGACATTCCATCTGTCTGAGCCCATGGCTGCAGCCGCTGTATCCATCCATCCATCAACCCCTCCTCATGCTTTACAAAGCATGATGTCCTCCTCCGGGGATTGGGCTCTCCCCGACAACATGTTCAAAGGAGTCCTTTCAGGGAAGGCTTAATATAGAAGAAAGAATTGGGGTGCTGTCAACAGAATGGGGCGTCCCTGAGGGGTGCAAAAGTTCCAGTGCTCACTGCTAGTGAAAAGGTAAGCAGTGTGGCTCCATCCAGAGGGGCCTCCAAAGCAAAGGCTGGGAATCTACTTCCTAAAGTCGGCCACGGAAAACTCTGTCGAGCCTGGGTTCACCTCTGACACATGGGGCGGGGAGCAGGAATCCGTGGACAAGAACAGAATGGAGGGTGCGTGGGAGCCGGCTATGGTGGGAAAGACCTCGTGCAGAAGGGACAAGTGGAGCAGAAGTGCAGAGCTGCCCTGAGTGGGACCAGGTAGCAGGAGCCCAGAACCTGGGACAGAGAGCAGGGAGCACATGAAAGAGAGACCGGGAGCCAGACCCTGTGGAGCCTTGATGCCAAGTCAAAACTTTGAACTTCCATCACTTGGGGGATGGAAGCCAGCCAAGCTCTTAGAGGACCGGCAGGGCATGGTCTGACCTGTGTTTCCATCATCAGAATGCTCACATCCTTGGATCAGAGGGGGAGATGGAACAACAGAAGGGCCACAGAACTAAAAGCGAGCGGGGGTCTCCACCGCAGATCGATGAGTGGTCCTTGTTCACAACACCCGACTATTTTGAGCCCTCGCTTTCTCTCACCGGGGCCCTTTGATGGGTTCCCTGAGTTCTCATTAAAAGACCATCACTCTTACATGCGACACTGTGGTTTTAAAATAACCCTAGCTTCTTCTTTCTTCCGCTCTTTCTTTTTTTTTCTTTTTTTCCAAAGGCTTGCAGTCCCTCATTAGCCATGCGGAGCACAGTCCTTGGGGACATTCTGAAACTTAGCTCATCTGGACCTTGTTAGCAGCAATGAGATACAGGCATTTTCAGCCGCAGCCACATGTCCCCGGGGGAACCCTGCCGGGTCCGGAGTAGCAATCCTCACTGAGTCACAAGTTCAGGATGACTTGGGGGAAGGGAGGTATGATCCTAAGGGACCAGGAGATTCTAGGGGGTGGGGCAAGCTTGAGAGAGATGGGACCCAAAAGGGACAAGGCCACCATTGGAGCCTTGAGCTCCCGACTTGATTTCCCTTCACCACCCTCACCTCCATGCTGACTCACAGCACCCCCTGTGGGTTTCTGAGACTGCAACTGTTTACAGGAGTAGAAAGTCAGTCTTTCTACCCAGGAGCTTCTGGTGGTTTCGAACTGCCGGCCCTGAGGACCACAGCCCAACCCATAACCACTACACCCCCAAGCCTCCTTCACAGGGGGCATGATGCCCTCTCCAGCTGTCCAGCCAGCATGACACTTGAGTCCGCAGGGTTTTCATTGGCCGGTGTTTTGGAAGTCGACCACCTGGGTTGTCTTCTGCAGCACCTCTGGGTGCACTCAAACTTCCAGCCTCTCTGTTAGCAGCCGAGCATGCCAACCATTTGCATCCTTCAGGGACTCCCATAATTTCGCTGGCACCAACTTGGACGTCCCCAGCAGCGGAAGCTAAAAGAAGATGCGTGAGAGGACAATGTAGTAGGGAAGATGGGTCACGCACCTGAAAGATGAGCGTTGGGGCAGTGTGTGAAAGGGTCTAAAGAAGAGGGAGGGGTTGGTCAGGGGCTGGTCAACTGTCCATCCCTGGATGCTTAGGCTGGACGCCTGCAGAAGGGTGTGGACTTTGAGGAGTTCCCTTCCCAAGTGGATTGCACCCAAGGAGGTCACTCTCTCAGTCTCCTCTGGAACAGTGGCACCTACTTTCCACTGACGGGCAAAAGGTTCCAGCCCTGAAGAGGCAAAGCACGCTGGGCCTGAGGCTGGGCACCTCGGCAGCCTCACCAGCGCCACAAATGAGTCATTCCCTCACTCTGAAACTCTTCCACACAGTGGACAATGGATGGCACACTGAGAACACACACTCGGGCAGCTTGACTGACGCACAATAAACTCCACACACTTGCAGCGTAGGCTGTGACCTGTATGCACACCTGGGAAAGGGAGCTTGGTGGCCCAGGAGTTATGCACTCACCAGGTGCTCGGAGGGAGAAAAATGTGGCAATCTGCTCCCATAAAGATCAGTCTTGGAAACACAATGGGACTGTTCTACCCTGTGCAGTAGGGCTGCCTACTCAACATTGGGCAGTGGGATTGGTGGTGGTGGTGGGGGTTGCTATACCTGGCAGAACATATCCATATCCAGATCCTTAACATCATCCCCAGTTGCTTCCTGGGAAAATCTTGTCCTCCTTCCAACCACTACAAATTCACTGGCACGTTCTAAAGCCTTACACAAATGGAACCAGACCGCATGGAAGCTTCCCCTGGCTTCTTCTGCTCAGCATTACTTTAATTCACCCATGGGGTTGCATGTATACTCCCTGCATTCCCTGGGTAACGGATGCCTGGTGTTCTACTGTGTGGACCATTAAAAACAGTACATCTTTGACAACTAAAGAGATCAGCTATTTGTTAAGAGAGGGAGGGAGAGATTTTTTCAAACGAGTTCTCAGGTGCCGAGGATGGCTTTGGCTGTCTCGGAGCAGTTTTGTGCCCGATATGCCATTTGCAATCCCGCAAAGAAGCCTAGAAATACAGGTCTTTGGGGAAAGAGAAACATTGAGATTAAACATCTACCACCGTCAGTTCCAAGTGGCCGGGTCCCTGGGGAAACAAGCAGATCGGCGAGGGTGGTTTGCCGGGAGATGCTTAAAGAGAAGATGCCCAGAACCCAGAAGTCTTGGAGCACTGTCCAAGCTTTTCGGGGGTGGGGTGGGGGGGCTGTTTAATTTTAACATAGCACACCACCATTTTTTTATCCATTCATCTGTTGATGCATGTTTGAGGTCCCTCCCCCACTCCCGGTTGCTAACTACTGCAAATCAAACTGCTAAGAACATTCATGTGTAAGTCTCCGGATGGACATGTGTTTTCACTGATTCCGTTCCTAGGCCTAGGATGACTGATGCCCGTGATTGATGAATGTTGAAGTTTCTACGAAACTATCAGTTTCCCAAAATTGGCATCCGTTTCTATTTCCACCGGAAACGGCTGAGAGTTCCCGTTCCACCGCATCAGCTGGAGATGGGCAGACATTGGATTTTAAAAATTCTTTTGGTGTGGAATGGTATCACACGGTGGCTGTCATTTGCATTTCACGGATGACTAAGGATGCTAACCACGGCTTCCCAATCTTAGTTGCCGTCCGTATGTCATCACTGGTGAAGTATGTGCTCAAATCTCTGACCCGTTTCAAAAAATGGGTTCTGCTGTTTTCTGAATACTGAGAACTCCCTAGCACACTCTGGATACCAGTCCTTTATCAGATAAATAACTAGAAAATATTCTCGTCAACTCTGTGGCTTAATAGTTCCTTCTATTAAGTATCTTTTGAAGAGCCAAGCCCAAACCCCACTCATCGCCGTCGAGCTGATGCTGGCTTACAGCGGCCCTAGAGGACAGGGTGGAATTGCGTCTGTGGGCTTCCAAGACTGGAATGCTTTTTCATGTTTTTAAACAATTTTATTAACACTTTACCCACATGCCATACAATTCAATAATTCAGTTCTAGCAAGAAGAGGACTGACGCTCCTCACGGGGATTAAAAATCCTTGTATTTCTCCCTTTTCAAGAGTGGAGGATCTTAATTTTGATGAAGTCCACGTGATCAATTTCTCCTTTCAAGATATGTTTCTTGCTGTGGCCCCTGAGAAATCTTGGCCTCCCCTCGGGTCAGTAAGATGTTCTATGCTTTCTCCCCGACGTTTGATCATTTCTGCTCTTCCAGGTCCTTCTCTGACCCACCCTGAGCTGACGACGGTTGTAAGTAGCACACAGGTACAGCATTTCACGCACCCTCTCCTTCATCGTCCCAACAAATGCTTTCATCCCATCCACAGAGGAGGAACTGGGCTCAGCAAGGTGAGCTTCCAGGATGCACCCCGCCCCATTCTCCAGACCTATACGTTCAACCAACTTCATGCTGACCTGGGTAATTTCCTACCTGAAAGGACACATTCCTCCCATTCAAAGATTTCATCAATTAACAGCACATTTGGGGGGTCTGGTCTGGAAGCCAGGGGCCCTGGGTTCTAACCCAGGCCAAGGTTTGTCTCACCTGTGGGGGAAAAAGTTAAAACGGTGTGAAAATAATGTCTAAGGGGTCTTTCACCTCTACATTCTATGGTGCATGGTTGGGATCTTCCCAGGAATGTCTATTGCAGACATTGTGACAGTGGATACTTTTGGCCACAAGGAGGCGACAGAAGCACAAGACACAGAGGCAAGAAAGGGAGGGGTGGGGCTTGGGGCCTGGGGAAGAAAGGTGCGGGAGAGCAGGGCCAAGATGTTCAGCTTTGCAGAGTACTGATGCCCCTCAGTGGGGTGGGTCCAGGGCCCTGTCACCTCTTCCGACCTTTACTTGGAGCCTCGCCTGAGAAGTACAGGACCCCCCAGTGATGACCCCTGGTTGGTAGGAGGCCTCAACAAGGTTGTTGACTGGTGAGTGTAAGTAGCCTGTGGGGTGGGAGAGGCTGGGGGAGTGAGCTGTCCTAAGGACAGCTCTGCCTTTGACTAGCCACACGGTCTCTGGGAAGCGCCAGTCCCTCCCTGAGTCTCAGTTTCTCATCTATAAAATGGGGAGCTAGATGTACATGATCTCCCAGGTGTCTTCCAGATGGGATTCGATTCAAGCCAGTGGAAAACTGGAGGAGGAAACACATTCCCCTCTCCAGGGACCATTTCACCCGTGAGCTCGGTTTCCTCACCTGATGCCCTGCTCTCTGCACAGACAAGCGGCTGGGGATGCAGGGTGGTGGGGGGAGAGCTGGGGGAAGTCGCTGGAATCAGGTGAGGAAATCTCTGCTTAATTATTTGTGTTCGTGGCTTACGGAACGTAGGCAAGAGAGCTGGTGAATTTGGACATGACTTGTTTTTAAACCAGCTGAGTCTGCTCCTCATCATTCGGTAGGTTAATATTCTAGAACTTTGGGGGCAGGGGAGACAGATTTCCTGTAGTTATAAGATAAATTAAAAGTTTAATAATAGAATGATGTGCCGGATAGCAATGGAGTAACACAGGGAAAGCAATACGGTAATATGGAAATTCAGAGGTGGGAAATAGCATAAGCTTCCATGGTTAGGTCAATCACAATCACAGTGACATTTCCAGAATAGCTGTGTGCTGGGATCTGATGTACACATTTTACACATGGCAATAAATCTTTGATTAGAAGAGCTGGGCGGGGGTCATCCTTCCATTATTATTTTTTAAAGTATATTTTATTGTGCTTTAGGTGAAGGTTTACACGGAAGATTAGTTTTTGTGTGGTTTTTTTTGGAAAATTAGTTTCCCAGGTAATAATTGTTCTACAAATTGTCCCATGACATTGGTTAGGATTTTCGCAGTGTGCCAGCCTTCTGCTTATTTCCATTCTGCTTGTCCTGTTTCCAGTGGTCTAGCTTCCCTCACCCTCTATGCTGTCCCACCATTGCTTTGGGGCAACTGTGGACATGCCTGTCCAGCTGCTGGTGGTGATGCCTGAGTTGATGCTGGCTCATGGCGATGGGGTGGGTGCAGAGAACTGCTGCGTCGGGAACAAGGCTGGCACCTTCAGAAGCAGTACCTCCGAGTGAGCTTGAGACCCCACCCTTTCAGCTAGTTGGGTGCTTAGCTGTTTGTGGCCTCCAGGACTCCCCATTCCAGTTATTATTTGTTTGTGTACAATTGTTTGTTCAAGGCCACTCACCCTTGATACGCTCTGAGCGGAATGAGATCAGGAGCTGTATCTATCTCGTTCATTTTACAGCTATTGGATACAATAGCTGCTATCTATGAGAGGGCTTCAAGAAGTTCATGGACAATTCCTTTATCTTTAATTCTATTTTTCCACGACCTTTTTGAAGTTCCTGTGTCATCACCAGTTGTGGTCAAGTGGACACCAACCCATGGCTACCCCTGTGCCCCACAGGCATTCCGTGGCTGGTTCTTCAGAGGACCTCAAGGCCTCTCTTCCAAAATGTGTCTGGGTGGACTCAAACCTCCAACCTTGCAATTAGCAGCCAGCTGCCTTAAAGTTTTGCACCACTGGGGACGCCTGGTATAGTTGTTGAGCGGATTCTGACTCATGGCGACCACCAGGTGTCAGAGCATGTGTTAGACTGGGTTCTCTAGAGAGGCAAAAACAGTGGCGCTTGTCTGTGTGTGTCGATAGAGATAGATCAAGACCTGGCGGACGCAGTTGTGGAAGTAGGTAAGTCCAGTCCAGTTCAAGCCCAGCATCTCCTGACTCATGCAACTGTGGAAGCTTCCGAACAGAAAGCAGGATGTTGGAGCAAAGCGCATGGTCACTGGTGGATCCAGGGGTAAATGAACGTGAGGTCAGCCTGATGAATCCACTGGTTGTCCGCTGACGCCTCCTGGGAGCAGCAGGCGACGACGCAAAGATGAGCGAGCCAGACGCTGCCGCATCGGCTCCAGCAGAAGGCGCGGGGCCAGAGTCTTCCGATCTGCTCAGGCTCTCTGCCTTGTACAAACGACACCCCCCCCCAGGGGGTGTCATCAGACTGCCACCTGAAGGATAGGTTGGACCCACCCCTCCCTTCTACCAGGAGTGTCTAGTGGACACAGACTCCAGAGAGGTCCTGGGCTGTAAGGTGACGCGGTGATGAAGCGCTCAGGTGCTGGTGGTTGGGAAAACCTGGGGTTCACTGAGTCACAACTGTCTGGAGGGTGATCGGTTTGGAACTTTTTTTCCCCTCGAAGACACTGACCTTGATGGATTTTTTTTTTTAAATCATTTTATTGGGGGCTCGTACAACTCCAGTCACCATCCATCCATCCATCCATTGTGCCAAGCACATTTGTACATTTGTTGCCCTCATCATTCTCAAAACATTTGCTTTCTGCTTGAGCCCTTAAATATCAGCTCCTCGTTTTCCCCCGGGTTTGGAACCTTTACAGAAGTAGCTCGCCAGGCCTGTCTTCCAAAGTGTGGCTGGGTGGCTTCGATTCACCAAACCCGCCAGGTAGTTGGACACAAACCAACTGAACTGACCCTGTTCAAATGCCCTCCCAGGAGGAGAAACCCTTTCCCTCCCGCAGTGACTCCGAGAAGATCGTCAAGCCTTGTGTGTCAACCTTGTGTAGAGAAACAAACCCACAGAAACGCATGTGTAAGAGAGAGTTTTATATAAAGGGTAAGTGCACATCAAGAAAACATCCCAACCCAGTGCTGCCCAAGCCCACAAGTCCAACATTAACCCATTAACCCACATGTCCAACACCAATCCACAAAGTCCTCCATCTCACAAAACACACACTACGATGCTGACTGCAGGAGGAAAGCCAAATCAGTGAGCGTGTAAGCATCTCAGCGCTGGCAAAGGTCTTCACACGGGTGCTCCAGCACCCAGGGCTGCATTGGGGTAGGTCCATGTGGCTTCTCCTCGGGGATGTCTTGCAGGAAGTGAGCCTTGCCAGCTGAAGCAGGGAACTGGCTAAGGCAGCTGCACCCTGGTCCGACCATCAGAAAGCAAGAGACCCGAGAACTCGAAAGACATGGCTCACTGAGCCATTTATCCCTCCACCCTTCAGTTAACCCCACGTGTGTTTATCGGCCAGGTTGGCACAATAAACTAACTACCTCACCTTGCTTGAAAACTTCTCTCGGTCCCAAACTTACTACCTCGCAAGACAGACTATTATCTACCTTCTTCTTCTTTTTTGAATCATCTTATTGGGGCCGTCACAGCGGTTATCACATTCCATACATCAAGTGTACCGAGCACATTTGCCACCTTCTTGTAGCTCTGACACGTCGCTTCCTTGTCCCTGGTTCTGTCATTGAGAACGCTTGTCCGTCCTGATGAAAGGACTGGACACAGAGAGCCCTTTGGCACACCTTGTCAGCGTTCACTGATGTCTACCAGGCATGAGCCCACCTCACACTGATGAAAGGAAAGAGGGAGACATCGTGGTGGGTGGAACGGCTGCAAACAAAGAGCTTTACTTCAGGATGGGAGGAAGCTGGCAATTCTTGAAGCAGGTGGGAAGGAGCTGGAAGAGAACATAAACTGTAGATGCTAGAGAGTAACTGCAGAGCCTCTGTGGGCCAGGTGTGGCGGGGAGGTGAACCTAGGTCTTAGCGAATCATGGTGCAGCGATCGCCCTTTCCAGGGGCTGATTTAAGGGATGGGCACATAAACCCAGTTCTGACCAAAGAAATGGGAGAGAAAATCTGTTGGGGGACTTCAGAAAAAAGGTCTGCTCAAGAAGCAGCAAGTGAAAAAATGAGTCCCTTTTCTGACGCTGGTGGCTATATCTGGATTCGGAATAGCTGCTGAAGGCATCTTGCTGCCGAGGGGCAAGGCCAGTACTTCGAGAAGGGCAAAGCTGAGAAAATCAAACCAAAGTGGAGCCAGGGAGGTATTCAACCTGTATTTGAAGGTGCTCTATACCTGACCCTCTTGTTAGTGAGATAAACCTTACTGTGAAGTCTTGGTGAAAATTGCCATTGGCAGGCATCAAGAGCATCCGAACAGACACACAGATTAAAACAAACAAACAAAAACTACCCCGTATATACTCAAGTATAAGCCGACCCAAATATTAGCCACAAAAACTGCATAAAATATGTGCTGAAAAACTTGGCTTATACATGAGTATATAGGTAATTATGAATGATAAGTGCAGCAGAAGCACAATCTAACTCATTTAAGCAAGCAATTAGAATTTGTTGATTTATTTCTATGTAATAAGTGTACTCCAGCAGTGGTTACGCATGGGTTACCATATGATCCACAGGGTGGGCAGTTTGAAACCCCCAACCACGCCACTGAAGAGAGATAGGACTTTCGACTCTCTTAAAGTTACGATCTCAGAAACCCACAGGGTCATTGCTGAGTTGGCATCAACTTGACAGTAGTGCACCGATCTTACATAAAGGAGCCCTGGTGGCAAAGCAGGTTTTGCATTGGGCTGCTAACCACAAGGCCGGCAGTTCAAAACCAGCAGCCACTCCACAGCAGAAAGATGAGGCTTTTTAATCTCCAAGAGTTACAGTCTCAGAAACCAACAGGGACAGTTCTACCTTCTCACTATGAGTTGAAATCAACTAGATGGGGATCAGTTAGAGGGTTGTTATTGTTTTTTCTATTTTTTTAAATCTTCATGTATGTTTCTTGAAGCAGTTGCTGATGAAGATCAAGGATGGCAGCCTTCAGCCCATCCCAATGTCAAGAAGACCCAAGTCCTCACAACTGGACAATAGGTGACGGCATTGAAGAAGCTGCCAAGGATCTCATCCTGTTCGCATCCACAATCAACGCTCGTGGAAGCAGAAGTCACATTGCATTGGGTAAATCTGCTGCACAAGACCTCTTTAAGGTATTGGAAAGCAAGGATGTCACTTTGAGGACTAAGGTGCGCCTGATACAAGCCATTGTGTTTTCAAAGGCCTCCTATGCATGCAAAAGCTGAACAACGATCAGAGAAGGCTGAAGAAGAATTGACATGCACTTGAATTGTGGTGTTGGTGAAAAATATACAATGGACTCCGGAGAAATAAGCAAATGTGCTTTTGAAGAAGGTACAGCCAGAATGCTCCTTCGAAGCGCGAATGGAAAGACTTAGTCTCACTTACTTTGCACATATTCCCTGGAGGGCCCTGGAGAAGGCATCGGGTGTGGTCAAGTAGAGGATAGCAGAAAGTAGGAGGACCTTCAGCGACATGGACTGACACAGTGGCTGAAACAAAACCATGCCTACTACGGTGAAGATGGTGCAGGAGCGCCCAGGTCTCTTCTGTTATCCACCAGGTTGCTAGGAGTCAGGGCCAGAGCCAACTCAATGGCAGCTAACAACAGCCAGGACTGCACGAAGCACTCACAAGTAGACGTGTGTGTGTGTGGTGGTGATCCCAAAGCAGGGTCCTGTTCGGTTCATTCCAGCAAACATCTACCGAAAGCCTGCTACACAACAATCACTCCCGGTTCTAGGTTCTGTTTTACTTCAAGTTCCGTTTCTGTTCTGGCCACCATCAAGACAAGTCAGTGTAACAGGAAACCTGTGGGAGCTACCTGACTGTGTTACAGCCATGATACACCACGTTCTTTAGTTAATAACTTGTGTTAGAGACAGGCGTGTTGTTGACCTTTGGGACAAGAGCTACAGTTCACTTTCTTAGTCCAGAAGCCCACCCACGTCGACCCCACTGTGTTTCCTTTGCTCACTAACATCTAGCTGTATCTTTATCCTATTTGATCAACCAATAGAGTGTTTGTAGCTTGCAATTACAGAATCAAAGTAGGGCTTTCATTAGCCAAGCATCCCTTCGGTTACAAGTCATGGAAACTCACCTCAGGCCAGGACTAAGATGAGGCCAGCAGGATGCCCTGGGTGCTATATCGGGCAAGTGCTTCTTTAAATGTCGCTCCCTATGTAACCCACCTGCCTCACTCTAGGCCCACGTGTGACCCGACTCAAACCAGCTGACGTCAGAGAGGGAAAGATAAAGGCTCACTGTGTTCATTGCCGACTGTGGTGAGGCTGCAGCATACCAGGATTTACTCATTCAAATTCATTGGCCTGGGACCCCGGCTCTCTAGGACTCCTCATGACACATTTCACCGCGATCAAGCCAATCACAACCTGTGTCCCTCTGCTCTAGGTTCCTCTCCACCCTTTCTCCCAGGCCTCGGTGCTTGTCACAGCCTCCAAGTGTAGACAGTCCTTAATGGGACTCCCTTCTCCCAGGTGCCTGCTCTCATCTGTCCTCAAACAGAACTACTGCCAGGTAGACTCTATTCTTACTCAGAGAAGCCCTCTAGCACCTGGCAAAACTACTCCTTGGGATTTCCAAGACTACGTCTTTACAGAAGCAGGTGGCATCCCCTTCCTCTCAAGGAGCAGCTCATGGGTTCAAACAGCTGACCTTGCAGGTTAGCAACTCAACTCATAACCTACTCCACCACCATGGCTCTGATCCACCAAACTCAATTGCCTTAAAATTAGCCTGATCGCACATCCCTCTAATGTTTCAGAACGCTCCACTCTCTGCAGGAAGGCATCCAACATCCATAGCACAGCACCGTCTGCCTCCAGCCTGCCTCTGCCACCTCATCTGTGCACTCCCCTCCACCCTGTGCTTCTCCAAGCCCTCCAACCCATCAAGCCCTCTACCTGGGGTCCCATGCCTCTCTTCCTCTCCTGGCTCTTTCCCAAAAGTTTCATCGTGGCCTTACCCTCCTCAGTCCATGCACCTGGTCTACCCCTTATCCTGTCTGTGCAAACTTTGAGTTTAACTTAGTCTTTAGTCTTTGGGTCTAATGCAAAGAATTGTTTTTCTATTTGAAGTCCCAGCAATGGGCTAAGAGGACAGTAGCTGTTCAACAAATGTCTGAAGGATGAATTTGTGGGGTAGCCCACCCTCTGTGGAGCACACACATCCCTGCTCTGAGGCCTGCAACTGTCCACTGGCGGGGCTCGTTGCCCCTCGAACAGCATTTCCTCCATCAGGCCTGGCACACAGTGGACAGATGCTCAGTATGTCTCTGCTGTTTAGATGAACTGAAGGATGACCAGCACTGGACAGAGGTAGCACTACAATCTTCCAGACGAAGATGCTGAGACTCAGGGAGTCACGTGGCTGGAAAGTGATGTCGGGCCAGCCACTCTGGCTCCAGAACCCATGCTCTTAAACACCAATTGCAACCGCCACTCCATGCCAAGAAGCCCCTGGATCCTCTCATGGGAATCAGACCTGTCTCTAGGGAATCAGGCTGCACTTGTGCAAAGATGGAAGATGACCAGGAGCCCGAGGCCAAGGTGATTCTCATTGGTCTGTCCCCAAGAATCCTGGGGACAGAAAAAGGGAAATCCTACATCCTTTCTAGACACCACTGATTCTAAGCTCTTGTTGTTAGTCACTGTCAAGGCAGGTCCAGCACACGGTGCCCTTCTGTGGCAGGGGTCTCCACACGGCTGCTCCAGCACACAGGCCTACATCAGGGTAGATCCATGTGGCTTCTCCTCAGGGATGTCTCACAGGAAGTGAGCCTTGCCAGCTGAAGCAGGGACCTGGCTAAGGCAGCTGCACCCTGGTGTGACCATCAGAGAGCAAGAGACCCAAGAATAAGAAAGGCAAGGCTCACCGAGTCATTTATCTCTCCTTCAGTAAATCCCACATGTGTTTATGGCCAGGTTGGCACAATCAACCTTAAGAGCCCATTGCTGCAGCAGTTGTCAGTCCATCTCCACGAGGGTCCCTGTTCTCCTTGATCTTCCACCTTGCCAAGCATACTGTCCTTTTCCAGAAATTGGCTCACAGACTACGGGGCCGGCTGGAGAAAGGGGAAGAAACATTTCCTTAAATACACACATAGCTCAAAGCAAAACAAACCCACTGCCCGCGAATCGATCCTTAGGCCTAGCAACCCTAGGTGGCATCTCCGGGGCCGTCAACCTTTCCCGGAGCAGGTAGTCTCGTCTTTTTCCTGTGAAGCAGTTAGTGGGTTTGAACCTCGTGTTTAGCAACCATACACTGACCCGACTGCGACACCAGAACACATCCTGACTTCAGGGACGCTGTCATGGCTGATCGTTGTCCATTGCACCCCGCTGACGGTGACCCCAGGTGTGCAGAGTGCAACTGCGCTCCACAAGAGTGGCTGGGCTGTGACCTGTCAGCTGACTGCCAGATAGGCTTTCTGAGGCCCATCGGGTGGCTAGGAACTGCCAATCTTCTGGTGACCGGTCCAGTGCTCAGCCGTTGGGCTCCCAGGGGGGTCCTTCAGGGGAGTCCTCTCATCCCAACTGAAGAAATGGAGTCGTCCAAGATGCCTTTGAGAGACTGGTTAGAGACTCCTCGAACACAAGTAGTTCCGCCCATGTTTTCCTAACAGAGCTGAAAGCAAGGTTGGGTTCTCCGACCTGACCTGCAGCACCTCCCCACCTCCCACCCCCATCTCCCACAGAGTTAATCACTCCCTTCCGGGCACAGCCTTAGACACACTGCCCTAGACAGATGCCCCTTTCTTTCCAGCTGCCTGTAATTGATGTGTTTGTCTATCTCTGTAAGACTCTGGGCTAGGGTGCAGGATGACCTCCTGCCCCGAGAGCCCCCTCTCCCCCCCTCCCTGCCTGGTGACAAAGTCAGCACTTAAGTGAGTCAGTCAGGGGGAATGCATGAGCAATCATCAGGCCAATCAGTGGATGAATGGTGGGGGAGGGGACGGACAGTGATAATTATACATACCCACAGGGGGGCTTAGCCCACAGGGGTGTGTGTGTGTGTGTGTGTGTGTATGTGTGTGTGTGCAGGTTCCCAAGTGTGTTCCTACCCAAGCCTCCTAGGAGGTAGGTGGCTTCAGAGAAGGCAGGGGCAGACGACAGCCTATCCATGGAGTGGGGACTGGGTACATGGCCTTGTAAAACTGCGTTTCCCTTTGGGAAGAGGTCCAGCCGCTCACCCTGCAATTGCCCAAACCACAGTCTCTCCTCACTTCTGGAAGGAGAGCTGGTGCTGCTCCCCTCCCCTCCCCCCTCCCCATCTCACAGGCAGGAAGAAGGCAAGACACATATTCTCCCCCAAAATATGCAGAATGGCGGTTGCCATGAGCACTGGGATCCGCATGTTACTTGACGTAGGGTTTTTTTTAGAAGTTGGGTTGCCATGGGAACGAAACACCACTTGTGAGACTGAAGATGACTCTCTGGTTCAAGTCTGAGGGAGATGAGGCTCTTTCTAGACATCTCCTGGAGTGATGGGGCAGGGCCCAGCCTTCCATCTGGGGACAGGAAAACAAAAAGCGAGGAATGAAAGGGAATTGGGCCAAAGCAGACTGTGAAAATGGGACAGATGGGAGGAGAGTACAGCTCCTAGTCAGGGCGCCCGCCCGGCACTTTCCTGTGGCCACCTGGGCATAGACACTGCAGAGCCTGCCCACCCGCCCCCTGGGGGACAGGTCCTTTCAAATGGCAGCTGTGGGTGCTGAGAGTCCTGTTAACAAGAGCAGGCAATGATGATGGCCACACATGTGCAAATGTGCTTGATACAGTGGATGGATGGATTGTTACAAGAGTTGTAAGAGCCCCCAATAAAATGATCTTTAAAATAATAATAATAATAAAGAGCAGGCAGACACAGCCACAGGCAAAGAAAGAAAGTCCCTTCAAGAACAGATCTACGAAACAGCTACTGTTAGTCATTCACTGATCTATGCACGACAGAATCCCTCATGGCAGCGTCTAAAGAAGAAGTCCTCAAGAAGACGTATGAGAAACAAAGGTGCCAAAAAGATACAATAGGCCAGTGGAGAGTTCTGAGGGGCCGGCCCCAATCCCAACTACTACATGGAGACCTGCCCCTCCCCCCAAAAGAATTTATTTCAAAGGACGGCACTGAATCCGCAGCTCTGGGAGAGGGACATATCTGATGGGAGCACAC
>NW_022111357.1:24676350-24689684 GCF_000313985.2 Echinops telfairi | reverse complement strand
CCTTGAGCCTAAGAGAGCAGATGGCCTTTCAACCAGCTGGAAAACAAATACATGGGTAATAAGGAAACAGATTCTCCCTGCAGACCCCAAAGTGTCCACGAATAACGTGCGTAGTTTAAGTCACTGTGTGGCGATGTGCTACACTGCCATCGGACACGGATAGGTGGCAACAAGTGTTAGGGAGAAATGAGCTGGGAATGGGGGGGGTGGGGGAGGGAGAGCTGCCGTGTTGATCCAGGCGGCCAGGTAGCTTTGGAGCTGAGCCCAAGTCCCAAAGCGGTTAAGTAAGTGTTGGGCTGCAACCCAACCCCGGAAAGTCAGTAATTTGAAACCAGCAAGCACTCTTCCAAGAAATGAGGCTTTCTGTCCCCATCGAGGGAGGCCATTCTGCCCTGCCCTGTGGGGTCGCTATGAGTCAGATCGATTCAATGGCAGGGTTTGGTTTGAACAAGGGAGCAAAGATGTGAAGTGCTGGTGAGGCTGTCGGCCTGTCTGACTGGCCCCAGGAGAAAGCAAAGTCTCCTAGGTGGGACTGGAGGGACAGCAAAGGGGCCAGGGCGGGGGTGTCGCATCATTGTAGGAGGGTGTGGAAGACCGGTGGGGGAGCGATAGAGGAGAGAACGCAAACGAAGAGGTAAAGCAAGTGCATGGGGGTGGGTAGCGGTCAGCTGTAGCTAATGCCGGAGCGGCCCGGGTGAGGGGAGGACTTTGTCATCACCCTGAGGGGAGCACTGGGAGCCACGGCTGGAGATGGGCCGATCCAGGGGAGCGAGCAAGGAGTTGGACCCAATAAGCAGAGGGTCTCCATGCAAGATTTGTTGGAAGACATTTCAGCACGTTGGGGTGCTGACGCTAATGGTCAAAATGGCCCTAAAGAGAGGGGCTTGAGGCCTGGTGGCACCATGGTGAGGTTAAGCCCTCGCCTGAGCGATGGTTCAAGCCCACCCAGCGGCTCCTCGGGAGAAAGACCTGGTAGTCTGCTACTCTGCTGCACGGGTCGCTGCGTTGAAAGTGACGGGCTGCGCAGCACAGACCAACAGCCTGGTGGGTGGGGGTGGCAGCTGCGGAAGGGTTGTGCCGGTATTCAGGGGGGCGGGGGAGGCACGGTGTACAGCACAGATGCAGGTGGGCGGCGGATGCAGCTGAGCCTGGGGAAGTTCTCTCCTGGCAGTCTGCCTGTCTCCCGGGAACAGGAAACAGGCACCCCAGCTGAGAGTAAGGGCAGGGAAGTCGGTGTGGGGAGAAGGTGTGAAATCCTCCTGCAGGAGCGAGGCAAAGGGAATGGTGCAGGGAATGGTGCAGGGAGGTGTGGCGATGAGTGGCCAGGAACCAAGAGCGCGCTGTGGTGTCGGCTTTCTCCAACCGTGCCGTGGGCTGGGGGAGGCAGGAGACCTCCTCAAAGATGTCCGAGTCCTCATCCCTGGGCCCGGGGCTCTGTGACCTTACACAGCAAAGGGAATTCGAATTAAGGTGGTAACGTGGAACTAAGGCCACTAACGAGTTGGGGCGGGGGTTGATCCTGAATCCTTGTAAGTAGAAGCGGGAGACATGAGAGGGAAGCCGAGAAAGGACAGCGTAGGAAAGATTCAGTTCTAACTGCTGACCTTGAAGATGGACGGATGGGGCCACACTTTGCCAAAGGAACGTGGGTGGCCTCTAGGAGCTGGAAAAAGCCAGGAAATGGACTCTCCATGTGTGTGGCTTCCAGCTCCTAGTCCTGAACGGTGCCCAATGTTGCTGCTGCTGCTGCTGCTGCTGTTAGGTGCCGTGGGGCTGATTTCGATTCACAATTGCCCCATGCAGCAGAGGAGAACTGCCCCATGGGATTTTCTTGACTGTGATCTTCAGGAGCAGATTGCCAGGGCGCTTTCCCCTTGGAGCTCCAGGTGGATTCGAACCACCAACCTTTCCGTTAGCAGCTGAGAGCGTGACTTTTGTGCCACCAGCTTCCATGGGAAACGACTCCAGGGAGGTCGAAAGCCCTGAGTCGCTAGGGAAAGTCATCTGTCACAGGAGGCTTATTCGGGCAGACCAGGCTGGAGTGGGTGTCACCAAAACCCAATGTAATCCAAACATCATCAGTGAGTGGCTTTTTGTTGACAAAACACGCAAGTCAAAGCTTCCTTCTGCTTGGGCTTATGCCTTGGGTCCAAGAGGGTGGTCTGGTTTGCAGGAAAGCTAGGCTTAAGTTACAAAAAAGCCAAGCCTTAGAGGTGCTGTCCACCCCACCCCTGGTGCCACTAGGTCAACCACAACCCATTTTACTCCAGCGTGGGACACAGAAAGATATCTCCCAAGTTGTCTCCCCCAAATATATCCCAAATTTAGCTGCTTGCTACACGTAGCAAATGACTATACACTTGAAGATCAACAGAAGTAGGTCAGGGGTTATTCTCCCTAAGGGTTATCAGTCATCCAGAGCAATCAGTCTGACCCACCCTAAGTAGGGCCCATTCCCAATGACAGTGGTCGATTGTTAGGTGCCATCATGTGTGCACCCCTGGCTCATCCTCTTCCTGTTATGCTTATGCCCATTGTTCATCCCCCTCCTGTTGCTCATATTGCCTATTGTACAACCCCTTCCTGTGACGTATGTCTTTACCTGTGATTAGGGGGCATGCACACCCCCAGAGATATAAATAAGCCTTGGTTAGCGATAAATCGTTCTCTCTCCTCCTCTATCCCACCAAGAGGAGCTGAGGTGAGCATGCTACCATGAAATGTGTCTGACTCCTTCATTTTACTCTCTCCTATCTCTCATGTTCTCTACTACTTTACTATAATCTTTACTTATTATCACTGTACAATTGTGCCTACCAGACCCGTGATCATTTGTTAGGGGCTGGCTCCCCTGACACTCCAGGTCACTAGGGGCGTCCAAGAAAAAAGGAATCCTCAGAGCTCTGTGGATAAGCATTGAAATGCTAAACCAAAGGTTAGCAGTTGGAACCCACTAACTGCTCCTTGTGAGAAAGATGTGGCTCTGAAACTGTGTGGGGCCATTCAACTACGCTATAGGGTTCAATCCCCATGTGGGCCAGCAAAACCTCCAGCGGGGCCAAGGTCAGGACCACCATGCTTTCCAGCAGCTCCTGCCTCATGGGGAAGGCAGCACTGTCAGGCTCCCATGGCCTGCACAGTTGGGGTCCACATGCCCCTGGTCAGTGCAGGTGTCCTTGACCTCCGTGCAGGAAGAGAAAAAATGAGATAGAATGCAGCCCAGAGAAGTGCCCAGACATGTAAATGGGCACACCCCAAACTCCCCTCCAGACATCAGAGACTGGGGAGGGGGTGCTATACTACATGCCAGGTCTGGGGTCAAGGGCTGGCTCTAACTTGCTTCCACAGGTGTCTGCTTCTCACAGCAAACACACACACACACCCTGCCCTGCCACCCCAGTGCCTCTCCAATGGCCACCACCAGGCAGGGTTGACCGGAGCCGTTGGCCAAGTAGCAGCACAGTGGACAGCCCTAACTCCAGCTTTGACAGTGGAGCGAGCGGGTGACCCCAGGGCAGTTTTATTCTGTCTTCCAGGGTCACTTGGAGTCGGAATTGACTGGATGGCAGTGAGTTTGGGATTTTTTATTTATAGGGCTGCTGTGAGTCAGAGCCTACTAGAGCAACAGAGTTTGTGTTTTATTTTAAGAAAGTAAGCGGACGGAAGCAGAGTAAGAAGGAAAATGACCAGGATGAACCACAGGGCCCAGCGGGGTCAGAGAATTCTTGGAGGGACTAGAGTAGGAGGCACATTCTTACACAGTAGGATGTTTTAAACAGATATGTGAATGGGGTCTATCTTGGTCTTAGTGTTGCTGTAACAAGGGGTAATTTTAACAAACAGATTCATTTTCTCACAGTTCGTGAAGCTCAAGGTTTGAATTCAGGGCAGCAGCTTTAGAGAAAGTCTCTTTCTGCAGGCTCTGGGGGGTGGGGGAGACTCCTTGTCTCGCCTTCTCTAGCCAGCCATCCTTGTTAGTCCCTGAGCTCGGAGGCTGCTCTGCCCCCGGGCCTTCAGACAGTGCCGGTCTCCCCTCGTATCTGTCTTCTTCAGTGCCTGATCGGCCGTTTTCTTATCTCAAACGTGAGCTGCATAAGCAGACACCTCATGGGTTTGACTCCTTGGTTTGCAGATTTAGAGTCATGGTTTCATGGGGCACCCCAGCTCATTGAGCTAACAGCCAGTTCGGGGCTCCTCTTCTATATCTTACTTCATTGTGTAGTTCCTGGTGTCTTAGACGTTTGCAAGCCGCCACCCAAGGCACAACATTTGGTCTCCAATCACCAGGAGCACCACGGGAAGGAGGAGAGTCAGGAATAGCAGGAGGAGGTGGAATGTGTGTGGTCACCTACCTCCGTGATCAAGTGACTGTTCTGCATTGAGGCCAGAAGAACTGGATGCTGACCAGCTTTTGATCGAAGACTCTTGGTTGAACCCTTTTCAAAAGGGAAAAACATGCAGACCACAATTTCGACATCCTATGGGATCTAGGATTTCTGAAGTCATGGAGGCTGCATGAGCCCCTGAAACTATGGCCTGGAAGTGTCTTTAAACCTGAAGCCAATATATTCCTTGAGGAACAGTAACACTGGGGCAGGACACACTGCTCAGAATAACAAGGACTTGAGATCAAACCGCAGCATCTGCCCAAAGACAGAACGCAAACGGGGAAGACCGGGAGATAGGGGGAGAAGTGATGTAACATTGTAGGGATGACGATCCATGACATGAAACACAATATGCAAATTATTTTATGGAAAATGGATTTGCTCTGTAAACCTTGACCCAAGTCACAATAAAGGGTTTAATATACCCCCTGAAGTCTTCCTAAAACAAAACTAGTTTGGCTTAATGAGTAAACAACTAATGTCTTGAGCACTGGGCTTTTTTTCAAACTCTATGGGAAGCAATTGACAACAGCAACCCCAATGATTAGATGGGAAACTTGGGAGGGGGGGCGGGCGCAGGGAAAGTACATGATGGGAGAGGGACAATTCTGAAGAGAAGAGTGAGAAGGGTTTGATGGATACCCTCAGTCGCCGAATTGTACATCTCGAAGCTGCTGAATTGGAGTGTGTTCTCTGGTGCACTTACTCAACAAGAGTAACAAAAGGAGCTATTTTTTTAAGTGATTAGTTTAAGATATACCTTACACTGATATGCCCTCATTAACATAGCAAAGAAAATCCATCCTCAGTGGGATGACAGCCATAGGTGTGGAACTAGGATTTAAAATATATATTTGGGGGATAGGAAATCCAATCCCTAACAGGTTGCTGTTGCTGATAATAGTGAGTTTGATGGTATGGCAATGGATATAAGGTAGGCTGGGATGGGGGGTGGGGTGGGGGTGCAGGATCCACAGAAGAGAAACTGGGAGACTGTTAGAAGAATCATTTTTTGTAGACAGTGAAATCACCAAGAATTAAGCAGGAGGGGGATTAGAGATCATGTGTGGCATAATGATTAGGTGTCCGAAAGGTTGACGATTCCAACCCTAGCAGAGATGCGTGGTGGTGGATGGGTAATCTGTTTCCCAAAAAGTCAGCCGCGGATACCCATGGAATGCAGCTCCACGTGGCCCACACGGGCTCACTGTGAGCTGGAATGGGTTCAACAGCAACTGGTTTGGTGCCGGAGAGAGGAGTGAGGCAGGAATTAAAATTTTAAGGAATGAGGAAGAAAGTCCCTAGGGTCTGTAGATGACCCATGGGTGGTGTGGCCCAGTGACACGGACGTTTTAAGGAGGAAGTGTTATGATTTTGAACAGTAAGGGGGAGCTGTAAGGATGTCAGTTCCAATGCAGGTCCAGTGTTTTGAGGGGTGTGAAGCCAGGCATCCATTGAGAGAAGCTCCAAGGAAGACAATTGTAGGGGAGTCCCAGACTTTCTTCTCCTGCTTCTTCTAAAAATACAATATTATTGTTTTTTCAGTGAATGTTTACACAGCAAATCAAATTATCATTTAATAATTTCTATCCAACTTGTTCGTTGGCATTGGTTACTTTTTTTTTAATCCAACTCCCCACCCCCTCTGAAAACAATAATAATATAAGAAAGAACAAAATAAGAATGGGCTAAAAGGGAAAACAATGATAAGCTGTTCAATTTAAACCTAACTATATCTGCATTCATTCACTTCCAGTTGCACTCTGTCTGAGGGCGGGGCTTTTCACATCCCTGGTCAGTGGGCTGAGGGAATTCAATCCAGGTTTATTCCTCGTGGGGTCTCTGCAAATGGATTTTGGGTTTTATACTGTCATTCATAGCCTTCTGTAAACTGGGTGCTCTGAATTTAAGCTCTAATACATTTCCCTCTACTGATCTTGGATTTTGTTATTTACAATCCTTGGATCACACACTTTGAAACTGTGCATCTTCCCTGTGGGCTTGGATGACACCTCACTCAGAGGGCTACTTGTTTTAAGACAAGCTTTTCAGACCCAGACACTATTCTTTCTGAGGGTCAGGCATCATCGATTTCTTCACCACACTTTGCTGTACCACCCATGTCTTCAGTGAGCCCTTCAAGAGGATAAGTTTTGAGAGGGATGCATCATAAGAACAGATTGTTCTTAGGCTAGGGCTTATGTCTAAGTGAGAGCTCAGGATCCATTCATATGTATCTAAGGTCTAAATATCCCTGTTCCACTTTAGTGGCAGCTGTGGTTGTTATATAATTGTCAATTTGAGAGGATTATGAGTGAAGGGATGGAGTCTAGTCTGCCAATCGGATCATAGCAATGAGGCTTCTGTGTGGTCATGACCTTCTGAGAATTCTGGAATGTTTTTTCAATGTTCAATTGCTCTTGTATATAAATCTCTTTCTTATACACCTATGAATGTCTCTATGAATTTGTTTCTCTAGTCTACCCAGACTAATACAGCAGCATTACCAGTAATTTGAAGGATACTACCCCATGGAGCCTTTAGTAATTCTACTAATAGTATCGTTGACTAGTATAGAATTTAGAATATTTTTGAGATTGGGGAATATTGGTACATAAGAAAGCTTTTTAGAATAAAATGCATCCCAGTTTCTTTTTTCCCCCTTTAAAAAATTATACTGTGGTACAATATATAAATCAAATTAAAATGTCATGCTAACCATTTGAAGGGCGCAATTCATTGATGTAAATTACATTCACCATATTGTCCCACCGTCCCCACTCTCCAGTTACAAACATCTTTATCCTCCTACGCAGAAGCTCAGCGGCCCTGGTGATGTCATAGGTGGCACTTGGGGCTGATAACCATAAGGTCAGCTGCTCTGCGAGAAAACAATGAGTGTGTCAGTCTGGGTGCTTTAGAGAAACACATCACAGAAACGCATGTATAAGAGAGAGTTTTCTATAAAGGGTAAGTGCACAGCAAGAAAACATCCCAAACCAGTGCTGCCCAAGCCCACAAGTCCAACATTAACCCATATGTCTGACACCAATCCACAAAGTGCTCCTCCATCTCACAAAACACACACTATGATGCCGACTGCAGGATGAAGGCCGAGTGAGTGAATGTGTAAACATCCAGCGCTGGCAGGGGTCTCCACACGGGTGCTCCAGCACCCAGGGCTGCATCGGAGTAGGTCCATGCGGCTTCTCCTCAGGGATATATTGCAGGAAGTGAGCCTTGCCAGCTGAAGCAGGGAACTGGCTAAGGCAGCTGCACCCTGGTCCGACCATCAGAAAGCAAGAGACCCGAGAACTAGAAAGGCGAGGCTCACTGAGTCATTTACCCCTCTGCCCTTCAATTAACCCCACATGTGTTTATTGGCCAGGTTGGCACAATAAACTAACTACCTCAATGAGGCTTTCTACTTCCATAAAGAGTTACATTCTCGAAATCCACAGGGGGCAATTCTACCCTGTCCTACAAGGTCATTACAAGCCAGAATTGACGATGCCGATAACTCTCAATTTCCCTCACCCCAGCCTCTGGTAAACAAACTAACTAAACTTTTGTCTCCATTTATTTATCTCTTGTAGATATTTCACGGTAATAGAATCATGCACTATTTGCCTTTGTGTCTGACTTATTTCACTCAGCATCATGTTTTCAAGATTCATCCACCCATAGCATGTATCAGAATTTAACTTCTCTTCGTGGCTGAATAATATTCCATTGCACGTATAGTCCACATTTTGTTGATCCTTTCAACTGTTGATGAACATTAGGGTTGTTTTCACTTTTTTAGCTATTATGACTAATGTTCGATCTATCATTCTTAACAGCCTCCCCGATGGTGTCCCATGAAACTACATCATATGCAGCCTCCTCCCACACTAATGCCGAGCTGTCACTGTGTGGATGTTGACTATATAGAAGTAGCCCCGTGACCTGTGTTGTTGTTAGTGCTATCAAGTCAACTCCTACTCCTCGGGACCTTGGGTACGACAGAAGGAAACCCTACAAAACGCTGCCCAGGTCAGCAGCATCCTGCCAGTGGATGCCATGTTTGGGCCCATTGCTGCAGATACTGGGTCAGTCCATCTCCTGTAGGGTGAGAAACAGAAGTTGTCTCCCCAAAACTTATGCCAACCTTAGCTGCTTGCTACACATGGCAGATGACTATACACTTGGAGGTCAACAGAAGTAGGTTAGGGGTTATTCTCCCTAAGGGTTATCAGTCATCCAGAGCAAGCAGACACCACTGTTTATCCCACAACAAGTAGGGCCCCCTCCCTTCTGATAAGGATAGTAGTTGACTGTTTCCTTGTAGGAGACCCCTGAAAGGTCAAGCCCACTCAAGGGTGACCAAGGTTAGGCCACCATCACGAATCTAGGGTCTGCCCATCTTGTCACATGTATACCTCTAATCCCACCCCTTCCTATTACGTGTACACCCCTAGCTCATCCCCTTCCTGTCACACTTATGCCTATTGTACATCCCCTTCCTATGATGTGTATGCCTATTGTACTGCCCCTTCCTGTGATGTGTGGTTACCTGTAATGACCTCCCTAAGTAGATATAAGCCTTGGTTAACAATAAACCTCTCTCTCAGGCTCTCTCCACGTGGACCACCAAGTGGGGCTGAGGTGAGTTTGCTACCATGAAATGTGTCTGACTCCATTATTTCAATCTGTCTTCTATCCCTCATGTTCTCCATGACTTTACTATAATTTTTACTTATTATCGCTGTACAACTGTGCCCACTGGACCAGTGATGATTTGTTAGGGGCTCTCTGCCCCCACACCATGCCTTGCACAATGCCTGGCTCACGGCCAGCATTTGGGAACCATTTGCTGAGTGGCTGACTGAGTGACAAGAGTAGAGACCACATGTAGTGATTCAGTGGTAGAATCTCTACCTTCCATGTAGGACAACCAGGTTCAACTTGGGGTCCATGCCCCTCACACATTGGTCAGTGGTCGGAGGCTCTTGAGGGTGGCCATGCTGTTGAACAGATTTCAGTACAGCTTCCAGACTGAGACCAAGGAGGAAGAAAGGGCTGGCAACACACTTCTGGAAAACCAGCCAAGAAAATCCTTAGGATCACAGTAGTAGGATCCTGCTGGGCTACAGTCAGTGGCCAATTGGACAGCAGCTAGCAAGCTGTGTTAGATTAGGTGTTCACGGGGAGGAAAATCAGTATGAGCAGGGGTTAGAGCCACCCTCAAAACTCCCTCTTCTGGGCCTGATCGCACATGCTCTGCCTCAGGTCTTGGTGGGCAGCAGGTGTCTCTGTTCCACTGCATCCCAGAGATTAGCTGTACCCCAACCCCAGCTTTGTTCTGTCCTGTTGTTTGTTATGCAGACATGGTTTGGCTAGGAATGGAACTATAATTTTGATGGATGTACCAAGAGCTTATCTCATGCACGCAGGTGTGCTGCAGGTACATTTGTATCCATCAGCTCTACTAACCCCACCTTCATCCAGAGATTCAATACTTGGGTATTTGACTATAGACTAATGCTATTCTGAAGACCCGTTTATGCCTAAAATCCTTCCGAATGAATCAAGGTTTGTGTCACACTTCAATTTTCCTGGTTTTCTTAGTCAAAAATACAAACGCAATTTTGTCAAAGGTTTAAGAGCACACTCAACAGATTAATTTACTACTCTGCTAAGGACTAGCTGTGTGACCTTGGGCAAATGATTGAAACTCTGGGTCCCCAGACTAAACCCTTGCAACTCCACGAGCAGGGATCAGGGCTCAGCTATATTGTTACTTTTGTTTCCCTCTCTTCTCTCTATCCCCACCCCGCCAGTCTCAGCTGGCTTACTTTTTAATTTTTTTCTCCTCTTTGTCTCTTTCCTATTCTCTCACACTCCACTTCCGACCTCCAGACCACTCCCCTTAGCCTAGGGTATTTGCGGCTGCACCACACCCAGTTAGGTCAGCTACATGCTGAGCAGCTAGCCTGAGGCTGGGGAAAGCCCAGCTGACCTCCACCAGGGGATATAACGCCCAACTTCTTACAGGGAAATTCCTTCCTGAGTGGCTGTGGGAGCTTCTATTTTTGCTCTGTTGTCCCATGTGACTGAGGTAACTTCCTCCTGCCTACCTTAGTGCCTCACACAGCCTAAGACAGCTCAGCCAACACTCGCCAAAGTTCCAAGCTGCTGCAGGAACCTCTGCCCAACCTCCGAAGTGATCTACCTGACCAGGGCAATTCCCCCAGAATCCGTGTTGTTCTACATCAAAGCAGGCAACACACCAGCCTTCTGTGGCATTTCCCTGAGAAGGAAGCCACAGGAGGATAAAGTGGTAGGTTAATTCCATACTGAAATTAGCTGTAGGCAGTTCGAAGAAGCATTCCTACAAGTCTCCCAGAGAGAGCCAATGCTCTTCGACTCCCTGGAAAATGGCACCTGGCTCCTCTAAAACAACGCAATGCAAACAGCCATCAGGCCCAATGACCTCAAAAAGTAATGGCAGAAGATGTCCTGAACATAACGACATGCATAGAAGAAGCAGACATTGAGCTGCCACAGAGAGAATTATTCAAAATGCTGCTTGGGGTCATACAGGATATGAGGGAAACAATACAGAAAAAGGATGAAATGATTGAGGAGATAAAACCCATACACCAAAGGTAAATTAAAGAGCTTAGGTAGGAAATAACAAAAGCCAGTAGCAGGCACACGGACGTTGAGAATCGACTGGAGGAAGCAGAGAACCACACCAGTGACTACAAGGACAGCCAAGGAGATTTTAACAAACGTGGGAAAAAAATCTAAGATCATGCGAGAAGCTGAAGAAAACCTAAGAGCTATGTCTGATGCTATGAGAGGAACAACATTAGAATTATTGGCTTACCAGAGGAAGACACAACAAAGAAGTCATCTGCAACAAGAGTGAGAGAATTCTTGGAGGAAAACTTCTCCAGCTTAATGAATGAAATCCAGGCAACCATTCAGGAGGCTGAAAGAACACCAGCTAGACTGAATCCCAAGAAGAAGTTGCCAAGGCACATAATAGTTAAACTGTGAGGAAAAGGAGAAAATCATGAGAGCAGCAGGGAAAAACAAGAAATCACATATAAAGGTTCCCAAATAAGAATATCCTCAGACCTATCAGCAGAAACTATGAAGAATAGAGTGGAGTAACACATTACGAAAATTGAGGAAAACAACACAAGGCCAAGAATACTTTGCCCTGCCAAATTATCGATCAAGATAGATGGAGAGGTAAGATTCTTCCCAGACAAGGAAAAACTCAAAGAATACGTTAGAAGAAACCCAGCCCTACAAAAGATCCTTGCTGACCCAATATGGACAGAAGAACAACACTCACCAAGCATAGATAAGAGACTGCAACAAAGAACAAACTCACCCAGAGGGCAACAAAGAGAAAACAGACCCCCAAGATAGCATTAGCTTAAGGATGAAAAGAAGTCAAGAATGATGTGCACACACACACACATGCACAACACACTAATAAAAAAGAAAGGTAGGAAAACACCAACACAAAAGGTATAAGATGACATCACAGAGTCTGCAGATGGAGATAATAACGCTGAATATCAATGGCCTGAACTCAGGCATTAAAAGACTTAGGCTAGCAGACTGGCTTAGAAAACACAATACATCAATCTACTGCCTACAGGAGACATATCTCAAGGCTACAGACGAAAATAGGCTGAGAATCAAAAGCTGGAGAAAGGCACACCAAGCAAACAGCAATTCAAAAACAACAGGGGTTGCAATCCTAATCTCGGATAAAATTGACCTCAAAGTGCAAACCATAAAAAGAGATAAGGAGGGACACTATATAATGCTCAAGGGAATGGTAGACAAAGAACCACTAAGCATTGTAAACATATATTCACCAAATGAGAGACCAGCTGAATAAATCAACCAAACACTCCAAAAGACGAAAAGAAAGAAAATCACAGCCTCAACAATTATAGTGGGTGACTTCAATATACCGCTCTGAGAAATATAGATCACAGAGAAAGAAACTCAACAAGGAAGCTAGAGATATAAACACTAAAATTAGACAATTTGACCTGATAGATATTTACCAATATCTTCATCCAAATACAAATAAATTCATTCTTTTCAAGCCCACAGGGCACATATTCAAAGATTAATCGCATGCTGGGGCATAAGGCGAATCTACATAAATTTAAGCACATTGATAACATACAGACCTCTCTCTCTCTGACGACTGTACCATAAGGCTGGAAATCAACAAAAGGAAGACGAAGAAAACAAGAGCAAACAATTGGAGGATGAATAACTCTATTGCAAAAGGAGTGCTTACTGGCACAGATCAGAGATGAAAGTAGGAAATTTATAGAAACCAATGAGAATGAGAACACGACGTGCAAAAACTTATGAGACACAGCAAAGGCAGTTATCAGAAGAAGTTTCATAGCAATGGATGCACACCTGAGAAAGGAAGAGAGACTCATGACTGATATGCTGGCACAAAATTTACAACAACTATAACAGAGTCAGCAGGACAATCCTATTAATATCAAAAGAAAATAAATAATAAAAATCAGGGCTGAGATGCAGGAGAGGGAAAATAAGAAAACTATGGAAAAATTATTGCTACTAAAAGTTGGTTCTTTGAAAGGATAAACAGAGTCAACAGACCGCTGGCAAACCTAACCAAAGAAAGGCCGGAACAAATTTCAATAGCAAGAATGAGGGATGAAAGAGGGACATTACAAACCACTCTAGTAAAATCAAAAGGATAATTGCACAGTACTATGAAGGATTGTACTCCGATGAATTCAACAACTTGGAAGACATGGACAGATTCTTGGAAAAACAATCCCTCCCTAGAGTCTCCTCAAAGGATGTCAAGAATATCAACAGACCCATAGCAATAGAAGAAATAGACAAGGTTATCAAGGGATTACCAACAAAAAAAAAATC
>NW_022111357.1:24662343-24672327 GCF_000313985.2 Echinops telfairi | reverse complement strand
TGCTTTACACAATTGATGTATGTATGGATTGTGATAAGAGCTGTATGAGCCCCTAATAAAATGATTAATAAATAAATAAAAATAAAAGTGAAAAAAATGAGATAGAAATGAATAGAAATTCAAGCAAAGGCAGGCAATTGTAGTTACAAATTCCAGCAGAATCGAGGATATTCACAATCATTCTGGAAAAAACACAGGGACTCCTTCTTAAAATATGCATACACAGTATATAGCAATATAGCACACATAAGCACGCACACACTCACCTATAACTGAGATACACTGAACAGTAAATCATAGTGCATTTCTATTCACCACTTACATAATCACTCACAACCACCTGGATATTAAGAAAAATGCATTTTAAGAGCATTGCCAACCCTGCCAAAGTTTCTCTAAATGAAACGGTTCCCAGCCTTCCAGAGCAGCATTGTGCCAGTTGCTATCTACCTTTCTCAGAGAGGAAAGGCAAGGTCACAAAATGAGTCACTGTCAGAAGTGAATTAAAAAGCGGGGCAGGGGTGGGGGGTGGGGGGGATGGGATGTCCTCTAAGAGTAATGTGCTGACCTGCAGTTAATTAGGGAGTTGCTCTAAGCTGCTTTCTTTGTCCGGAGGATGACAAAAACAGAGTTAGGAGGCAGGAATATTCCTTCAACTGTTCAATAAATATCTTTTAGCACCTACTGTGTTCCCAATGGTGCAGCATGGATTGATAGATATGAGACAGATGCATCCATGCCTCTAGAGGGCTTTCAGTCTTAGGAGTAACATTAAGTAAAGTTTCACACAAATCATTAATTGACTGGACTTCTGTGTTTTCCAGGATACTTTGAGGAGAAAGACCAAGAGAAGTCAGGAAACCCTTTCCCTAAATTGGTGACATTTAACTATTGGCTAGAAGGGAGCCCTGGTGGCCTAACAGGTTACCTGCTGGGCTGCTAACCACAGGGTCAGCAGTTCAAATCCACTTGCTGCTCCCTGGGACAAAGAGGAAGCATTCTACTTCCATAAAGATTTCCAGTCTTGGAAACCCACAGTGGCAGTTCTATTCTGTCCTAGAAGGTCGCTCTGAGTCAGAATCAAGTCAGTGGTGGTGAGTTGAGGTTGAGAGGAGAGATGAGTAGGCTAGAAACCGAAATGAGGAAGGAAGTCTGGCAGTTATATAAGCTCCTGTCAACTTGAGGATATTAACAGTGAAAGGGGTGAAGTCTAGCCAGTCAATCAGGTCACAGCCTGATGCCTCCTTGTGGGCATGGCCTTCTCGTGAGGATTCTGGGGACTTCCTTTCCTCCTCCCTGGAGACAGAATGCACTCTCTGCTTCCCATTACCTGTTGACAAGCCACATGAGGCCACACTGATGGCAGCCAGAACCCTGGAGATGATTCACTGCCATTGGATCCACAAGACTTTTCACCCACCAACCTGTGATCTTTCTGTCTTGGGCATCCTTGCATAAGCTGTATAATTCTAAAGAATGTATGGACTAGTATAGGACATATGCACTCATATCGGACTTATGGACTTGATCTGGACTGGGCTAGGATGTTTTTGCTATTACAATTGCTCTTTTATATTAAGTTCTCTCTTACACACATATGAGCGTCTCTGGATTTGTTTCTCTAGTTGACTAACACAGGAAGGATGAGGACACTGGGGAACAGCATGTGGAAAGGCCCTGAAGGTGCTCAGTGGTGAGAGGAACTGGGAGGAGGCTATCATGGTTAGGGCAAAGAGATCTAGCCAAGAGGGGTTCAAAGGAAAGCAGGGTAAAAATCCATCATAGAGGATTTGGGGAGTCTGTGCAACAGATTAAGACTTGCATTCTCTTTTCTGGAGAGACAAGTTACCCCAATACTCAGCATCAGAGACAATAAACATTTATGACCGACAGTGGTTTGGGCTTAGGGTCTCCTGTGAGGTTGTAAGCAAGTTGTAAGCCAGGCTACTCTCTCTCTCTATCTCTCTCTCTTACACACACACACTGGGTGTTAGCAGGAGGGCTCAGTTCCTTGCCATGTGGACATCTCCGTAGGGCTGTTGGAGCATCTTCATGACACAACAGGTGGTTTCCGCCATAGCAAGTGATCTAAGAGAGAACAAAGCTGAAGCCACCATGCCCTTCATGTTCTAGCCTTGCAAACTACATACTGTCACTTGTGACACCTACAAAACATACTGGTATCCCTATCCCGTGTGGGAGAGGGCTACACACAGGCATACCACCAGGAGGTGAGGCCCTGGGAGACTGATGATAATGGGGATGTCTGACTTATCATGTGTGCCCGCACCATGTCTACTTTGAACTCATCGCTGAGTTGATAAAATTTTTCCAAAGATGGTAGACATCCATCCATAGGAATTGGTGTTCGAGGCTGTAGAATGTGTTTGACTAATAGCAACCCCATGTGCAACAGAAGAAAACACGGCCTGGTTCTGGGTCATCACCAAAAGCATTGCTATTTTGAGCCACTGTTGCAGCCCACTGGGCCTATCCATCTTGAAGAGGTCTCTTTATTTGTCCCTGACCCACTTTTACCAAACATGATGTGCTACTCCAGGGACTGATGTCTCCTGATTACATGTCCAAAGTAAGCGAGACCAAGTCTCCCCACCATTGCCACCAAGGAGCATTCTGGCTGACTTTCTTCCAACACCAAATTGTTTGTTCTTCTGGGAGTCCATGGTGTAGTCAACGTGCTTTGGCAGCACCATGGTTCAAGGGCATCGGTACTTCAATCTTCCTTATTCACTGTGTAGCTTCCCCTTGCATATGAAGCGATTGAAATTACTGTGGCTGGGGTCGGGCACAACACTTTGTCCTCAAAGCGACACCTTTGCTTTGTAACCCATTAAAGAGGTCATTTGCAGATTTGTCCATAGGAGGGACTAAGGCAATTAGTCCAATTTCCTCATTTGTCAGGGGAAAAAAAGTTGCTTAATGAATGAATGATCATGAATTCATCAATTGGTTGATAAGCACTGAGGTATTTTATGCCCCCAAGGACAAATGTTCATGTAACCAAATCAATATGATACATACATTTTTCGGCACAATTATGAACTAGCAGAAGACAAATGAGGAGATACTTCTTGTTAGACTTGGCAGACTGAGATAAACTCTTCATTTCCTCCCCCCAAGTCCCACTGAGATGATAATAAAGGAATAGAAATGACAGGGCATAATGGCATAAACCGACGGGGGAAAGAGAACCAGAAAGAAGACAGCAGCTGAGAAATGCTAACAAAATACTGGCGACTTTAGAAGGCACAGAAGAGTGGAGACGCGTGAAGAGTGCCCACAGGAATCAAGCCACATCATGCCACGAAACCTTAGAGCCCCAGGGATTCAAAGCAGCAGAAATTTCTGGAGGTGAGGGTACAGGTCATAAATAAAAATGAATGCTTTTTGCAAGTCTGCAGTGGGATTCCCGGCTGCCCTCTCTTGGAAAGTCCCACTCAACTCCTCCCCTAGAGACTGGAGCTGAGGACACGGATGCAGCTAAAGGTGAGGCAGGCACCAGCCTGGACACGGCATTAACTGTAAGTCTGCATACTGACCCTTGAGACTTCCTGGTCTGCCTGAGCTCCACTCTCAGAATGCTGGCCATATGGTTCATACACCTGCTCTCCTAAGAGTCGTTCGTAGTCTCTGGGAACACTAACTAACCCAAAAGATAAGCCCTATAGTCATGGGCATTTGAAGGCTTCCTTGCAAGATTTCTGAGTATGTAATTGGATAATCAGGCCTACATGTGAAAAATCTGTCATAGTACACCTCCCCAACCACCACCACCACCAAACACAAAGAGCTTGCAACCAGTTTTTGTGCCTGGAAGATAGGCCCGGGCAACAATGATTCCCAGACATGAGAGGACAGTTACTAACGTGAGAGTCAGAGACTGAAAAAAAAACAAATCAAGAAGGAACTCAGAGGGAGCAGAGGAAAGCAGAGGACTAAACAAGGCTTCTAAGAAATCATTATAATTAATAGTGCACCCCTGAAACAAGAACATATACACAAATAGAAAGAAAGAAAATGGTTGTTTAACAGTAAAATATGAATGGAGATAGGGAAAAAAATCTTAACAGGCAAGTTGGAAGATTTTAGCATAGAGTTGAAGTAATGTCCCAGAAAGTAAAGCACATAAAAAGAGGGAAAACTGGAAAGAATGTTTTGAAAAACTAAAGGCTCAAGGTTGGACTATTAGAGGTTCAGGATCCGATTAAAATGGCTTCTGGAGAGGAGTAGGCATTACACAAAGTAAGTGGGATGAAGAAAATTTACAAGAGAAAGTTACTTGAAATTGAAGAGACTCGTTTCCTGATTACAAGGCCAGCCAAGTGTCCACAGTGAAGACCCATTCTGAAGAGTACAGCAAGCCGATCCTAAAAACTTCAACAGGGAAGAATTAGGTCATACACACTGGATCGTTTTCAGATGTAATTTGACTTTTCAACAGCACACTGGATGGTGTCTTCAAAATCCCAAGGGAAATTCAATCTCGAATGATAATTCGATACCCAGCCAAACTATCGGTCAGCGCTACTAAAATAAGAAGCATTTTGCCAAAACACGGAAAAGAAAAGGCAAGGGGTCCAGAGCACAGGATCCCACCCTGGAGAGAGGCAGAGAAAAGTCCAAAGATGATACCTCTCCTGATATGCAGACTAACCAGCCCAGCCTGGGGCCAAGGAAAGTTATGTTAAAAGGGATGACTCCAAGAAACAGAGAACTGAGAGTTTGATAGTTCTGTTGGAATCTTTGGATGGTACAGATGGGTAAGCCGTCAACTACTAGCCAAAACGTTGGCAGTTCAAATTCACTTAGAGACACCTCCAGAAAGCCCTGGCAATCTACCTCTGAAAGCACTGAAACCCCTTCTGAGAAGTTATACTCTGCTCACATGGGGTCATCATGAGTTGGAATCAACTCAACAACACAGTATACCTACAAAGCACACTTCCATTGGAGGGGTTAAAGATGAATTAGTAACAAATAACGATTCCTCCTCCCCCTCCCACTCCCCGCCATTTGTCTGTCAATTTGTTGCACTGTGGTGGCTTGTGTGTTGCTGTGATGCTAAAAGCGATGCTACTGGTATTTCAAATGGTCACCCAAAGTGAAGAGGTCAGCGGCGCTCGCAGAGTAAGGAGAGACAACAAAGACGGACTTGGCTCCCCACTTTGGAGGAAGAAGCTCCTGAAAACCTTATGCACAGCTTCGAAGCATTGCCAAAAACTGAAAGCCTAAACAAAGGAAGCAGAACATTGTTGAAGAAGATGAGCCCCTGAGGTCCAAGGAAACTCAAAATGAAACTGAAGAGGAGCTGATTTCTTGGAGGGGAGTCGACCACGGTGAAGTGCGCCAGGTAAAGTCTGTGGGAGTGAAGCCTTCTGGGTCTTCATTTGCTGACAGGGCACAACTCAGGGTAAAGAGGAACAGCTGCAAGAAATTTCTGATGATTGGAACTTGGAATGTGCGAAGTATGAACTTAGGCACATTGGTCAAAAATGAAACTGAATGCATGAAGAGCAATGTCTCAGGCATCAGTGAGCTGACTTGATCTGGTATTGCCCATTCTGAATCAGAAAGTCATATGACTGACTATATCTGGAATAACACAATCAAGAGGAATAGCCTGGCACACATGGTCAGAAAGGATCTTGCTAAATCCATCAGCAAACACAACACAACCTGTGATGGGATCACATCTATCAGCCTTCAAGGAAATCCAGTCAATACAACTATTCAACTTTATGCACCAACCACAAAAGATAGTGATGAAGAAATTGAAAAGTTCTACCAATGAGTGCAGTCAGAAATTGATCAAACATGCAATCATGATGCATTGATAGTTACTGGTGACTGAAATGCAAAAGTTAAAAACAGAGAGGAAGGAACCGTCCTTGGAAAATATAGACTTGCTGAAAGAAATAAAACTGAAGGTCACCTGATAGAATTTTGCAAAACCAATGACTTGTTCATAGCAAATACCTTTTTTTCAACAACAGTAAGGGTGACTATACACAAGGACTTCCCCAGATGAAATACACAGAAATCAAATCAGACCAGGAGCCGACTATGGGACAGGACAGCAATTGCTCATGAGTAAGTTCTGCGTAAAGCTGAAGAAAATGAAAACAAGTCTACAAGAGTCAAAATACGACCTTGAGTCTATCCCACCTGAATTTTGATAACAATTCACGAATAGATTCTACACATTGAACACTAACGACAGAAGACCTGATTAACTGGGGGTAGGGATGGGGAGTGGGGAACATCAAGACCACCACTCATGAATAAAGCAAAAGGTCATTAAAAAGAAAAGAAAGTACAAAAAGATCAAAGTGGCTGTCAGAAGAGACTGAAACTTGCTCTTAATTGTAGAGTAACTAAAGCAAATGGAAGACGGGATGAAGTCAAGGAGCTGAGCAGACATTGTCTAAGGGCAGCTCAAGAAGACAAAGACAAATATTATAAGAAAGTGGGCAAGGACCTAGAATTAGAAAACCAAAAGAGAAGAACATGTTCAGCATATCTGAAGTTGAAAGAACTCAAAGAAAGAATTCAAGCCTCCAGACGCAATTTTAAAAGATTCTATAGGCAAAACATTGAATGCTGCAGAAAGCACAAAAAGAAGATAGCAAGAATACATAGACACTATACCAAAAAGTACTAGTCGACAGGCTACCATTTCAGGAGGTATCATATAGGCAAGAACAAATGGTGCTGAAGGAAAAGTTCAAACTACACTGAATGCATTAGGCAAAAACAAGGCTCCAGGAACTCTCTGAATGCCCATTGAAATGTTCCAGAAAGTCGAAGAAGCACTGGAAACACTCGTCTATGCCAGGAAATTTGGAAGACAGCTACCTGGCCAACTGAGTGGAAGAGATTCACATTTGTGCCGATTCCCAAGAATACTCAAACTATAAACAATGTTGACATTGCGTGCGAGTGAATTTTTTCTTAAGATCATCCAACAACGGTTGTGGCAGTATGTTGACAAGGAGCTGCCACAAGTTCTGGCCACATTCAGAAGAGGATGTGGAACAAGGGATGTCATTACTGATGCCAGATGAATCCTGGCTCAAAGCAGAGAATACCAGAAATATGTTTACTTGTGTTTCATTGACTGTGCAAAGGCGTTCGACTATGGATAACCTTAAGAAGAATGGGAATTCCAGAACACTTCATGTGCTCATTCAGAACTTGTACAAGGATCAAGAGACAGCTGCGCAAACAGAACGAGGGAATACTGCATCATCAGAAAGGTGTGTGCCACAGTTGTATCCTCTCACCTTATTCAATCTGGATGCTGAGCAAATCATCAGAGAAGCTGGATTATATGAAGAGTGTGGCATGAAGATTTGAGGAAAGGCTTATTAACAACCTGCAGTATGCAGACGACACAACCTTCTATCAAGAAGTGAGGAGGACTTGAAGCATTAGCTGATGAAGATCAAGGATTGCAGCCCATAGATTACAATTCAATGGAAGGAAGAACACAATCCTCACAACTGGACCAATAGGTATCATGACAAATAGAGAAAAGGTTGAAGTTGTCGAGGATTTTGTCTTACTTGGATCCACAGTCAATGCTCATGGAACAGCAGTCAAGAGATCAAAAGACATAAAGCATTAAATCTGTTGCGCAAGACCTACTTAGAGTCTTAAAGAGCAAGGACGTTACTCTGAGGACTAAGGTATGCCTAACCCAAGCCTTGGCATTCTCCATTGCATCATATGCATGCGAAAGTTGGACATTGAATATGGTAGACCATAGAAGAATTGATTCCTTTGAATTGTGATGCTGGAGAAGAATATTAAAAGTATCATAGACTGATAAAAGGATAAAACCAATCTGTATTGGAAGAAGTAAGACCAAAGTTGTCCTTAGAGACAAGGATGGCAAGACTTCATCTTATATACTTTGGGCATATTTTCAGAAGAGCCCAGTCCCTGGAGAAGGACATCGTGTTTGGTAAAGTGGAAGGGTGGCAAAAAAGAGGAAGGCCCTCCAGGAGACGGACGGACACAGTGGCTGCATCAGCGGGCTCAGGCGTAGGAACCATTGTGAGGACGGTGCAGGACCATGCAGTGTTTTGTATTATTGTGCACAGGGTTGCTATGGGTCTGAACCAACTCCTACGGCACCTAACAACAGAAACAAGGACTTTTTGGGAGAAAGACAGAGATTTCTACTCCCGTAAAGTTACAGTCTCAGAAATGCACAGGGGCAGGTCTACCCTATCCTATGGGGTCGCTATGAGTCAGCATCAACTCAATGGCAGTAAGTTTGTTTGGTTTAAGAAAGTATTTTTTTTAATGGGGCAATCACTGGCATCTAGAAAAGCAAAAGGTTGCCAGTCAGAGAAATGGAACTATAATACCCTTTAAGGTTCAGCTTTTAACAATGTCCATAAACTCAAAACTCACTGCCATTGAGTTGATTCCAACTCAAAGTTACCCTACAGACAGTAGAACTGCCCTGGTCAGTTTCCAAGACTATAAATCTTCATGGGAATAGAAAGCTCCATCTTTCTCCCACGGAGTGGCTCGTATTCCAAACCTGTGGTCTTGTGAATTTGCGGTCTTGCGGTTCGCAGTCCAATGCAACCTGGACACTGGCGCAACGGCATCAAATGTTCTAACTAAATTTCTTCTCCCCCTTCTCCCACAGAAATGAGCCAACGGCTAATGCTTTTAAAACAGAAGAATCTGAATCACAAGTGTTATTTAGAAACAGGGAAGTAAATACCAAAAGATCACTTACTACATAAAGATGTCTTTGGGAAAGAAAATTGAGATCGGAAGGCCAGAGCAGAGATTTTTTTTTTTTAATGATTATAATCCTTCAATAAGCCAGCTTTTTAACTTTTTAAATAAATAAGTAGTAATGTGCGAGTTTTAAAAATTTTTAATTGAAAAGGCAAAAAACACCACGAAGAATGCTCCATGGACTGGGTGAGAGCAGAGATGACTCATCTCATGGTAGAATCCGGGCTTCCATCTAGGCGCCCCAGGTTCGATTCCTGGCAGATGCACCTCATTAACAGCCACTACTCATTTGTCGGTGAAGGCTGCTGCGTTGCCATGATGCTAACCAGGTGTCAGTGAAGCTTCTAGACTAAGACAAACTAGGAAGGAAGACTTCGATCCACTCCTGAAAATTAACCAATGAAGCACAACCATCGGGTCTACAGGGGAGATGGCACAGGGCTGGGCAGTGTTTTGTTCCACTGTGCACGAGGCAGCTAACACCACCTCTATAAAAGAGGAAGTCTTAACAGAGATAAACCAAAATCACTGCCCTCGAGTCCATGCTGCCTCATAGCAACGCTCCCCACCCCCCACACACCTGTGGAGCTACAAGACTATAACAGTTTACAGGAGTAGAAAGCCGGTCTTTCTCCCGCGGAGCGGCTAGTGGTTTCCAACTGCTCATGGCCCAGCGCTGTGAGCCCGATGACACTGTCACGGCTCCCTTGAACAGAGATGCTAGCCTGGAATGCTACCTGGATAGATGGAACTAGAAGGGCCTTTCTAACCAGCTGAATAGAAAGGCTGCTGGAAGCTGTAAAGGTGGTGGAGCCCTTAGGAGGAACAAGTTTAGACGAAGAGCACAAGGTCCAAGACCAAGTTTTAGGACATTAGAAGAAGCCAGTGAAGGAGACAAGAGCAGTGATCCCATAAGGAGAAGAACGATCCATGTCAATGTCTACACTGCATTGAAGTCCAGGGGACTTCACCCACACAGACTATTGCAGTGATGGTTGGTATGGGTTGTACAATGCAATGAATGTAATTGTTGTTGTTGTTAGGTACTGTCCATCAGCTCCCAACTCCCGATGACCCTGTACACAGCAGGACAAAATCCTGCCCGGTCTGACACTAGCCTCACAATAGTTGCTATGGCGTCTGACACTAGCCTCACAATAGTTGCTATGGCGTCTGACACTAGCCTCACAATAGTTGCTA
>NW_022111357.1:24639837-24661443 GCF_000313985.2 Echinops telfairi | reverse complement strand
ACCCAAAACAAAAAATCATATTGATGTGAATGAGGGGGAGGGCAGAGTGGAGACCCAAAGCCCATCTGTAGACAATTGGACATCCCCTTACAGAAAGGTCACAAGGAAGACGAGCCAGTCTGGGTACAGTATAGCACTGACAAAACATACAACTCACCCCTCCCCCCCGAAAGTTATGACTCCACTGCTACTTTACAAATCGGGCTATAACAAAGTATGTACACTAGTACAGACAAGAGCTCGAAACACAGGGAGTCCAGGACAGATAAACCCCTCAGTACCAATAATGAGAGTAGCAATACCAGAAGGGGAAGGAGAAGGTGGCGAACGGGCGTGGATGTGGGGGGTGGGGGAGGAAACCAATCACAATGACGGACATATACAGGGGGACAGACAACAGAAAAGTGAGTAAAGGGAGACAGTGGTGGCTATAAGACATGAAAAAAAATAATTTATAAAGTATCAGTGGATCATGAGGGAGGGAGGGTGAGGGAGAGGAGAAATGAGCTGATACCAAGGGCTCAAGTACAAAGGAAATGTTTTGAAAATGATGATGGCAACATATGTACAAATGTGCTTGACACAATGGATGGATGGATTGCGATAAGAGCTACAAGAGCCCCCAATAAAATGATTTTAAAAAGAAATGAAACTCACTGCCATGGAGTGGATTCCGACTCGTTGGGACCCTAGCGGGCAGGGCAGAACTGTCCCTGTGGGTTTCTGAGATGTAACTCTTTTTTTTTTTTTTCCACACACACACACCTCTGAGATGTAACTCTTATGGCAGTAAGAAACCTGTGTCTTTCTCTCTCAAAGCAACTGGTGGTTTCGAACTACGGACCTTACAGTTAGCAGCCCAGTGTGTAACCACTACTCTCCCAGGGCTCCTCGGGGCTGGCGTGGGGGTGCACAGGTGCAGCCTCTGCCTGCTGCTCCTTGTTCTCTAAGTTCTCCAGGAGGCTGGGGTTGTCAGAGAGCATGCATGCAATATTTGGGGACATCCCCAAAAACCCAAACTCATCCCCGTCAATTCTGACTCACAGAGGCCTGGGGGCAGGGCGGAAAGAACTGCCCCTGTGAGTGTCCAAGACGGTGACCCTTCACAGGTGTAGAACGCCTTTTCTTTCTCCTGAGAAGTGGCCAGGGGTTACAAGCGCTGACCCTGTGGGTGGTAGCCCAACATTTAACCCTTACGCTGCCAAAGATCCTTGCAGTGTCGCAGTTACGTGTTGCGCTGTATCCACAGGGTCAGCAGTTCAAATCCACCAGCCTCTCCGTAAGAGAAAGGCCAGGCTTTCTACTCCTGTTAAGAGTTAGTCTCAGAAACTCACAGGGGCAGTTCTGCCTTGGCATTGACTTGATGGCAGTGAGTGTGGTGTGTTGTTGCTGTTGTTTGGGGTTTTGTTGTTGTTTTTCTTGTTGTTGTTGTTTTTACCTAAAAGATCATTCATTGTTTTTCTGAAACTCAAATTTAACTGGTGTGTTATATCTTTGTTATACTTTGCAACCTTAAGGAAACTAAACTTTTGGACAAAGTTCAGGGCTTAACCTTGCTTCTGGCCATTCCCACTAGTCCCTGGCCATTTAGAGGGAGAGGGAACAGCAAGGCCCAGAGGCTGGACCCTGGAGATCCCAGGCTGGAGATGGCTGCAGGTTTCACTGAGCTGCCCTTTCAGGTCAAAACCACATGGAGCTCTTTCTATAGAGGGGCTTGATTGATTGATTGTGTCCATTGGCCCAAGAGGCAAATCTGAGAGCCATGAAATGCCCCCGAATAATCACTTGGTTTCACAGGGTCTGCTCTCTTGTCTGGCAATGAGGCTGCATCTATGGGCACAGTGGGAGACTTCCATGTCTTCTCCCATGTGGCTTTTATCACAAGCATGTGGGTTACACATTGGTCAGCAGTTCGAAACCATCAGTCACTCTGCGGGAGAAAGATGAGGCTTTGTACTACGGTAAAGAGTTACAGTCTCAGAAACCCACGGGGCCAGTTCAATTCTGTCCTACAGGACGATGAGTTGGAATGGTGCTGATGGTAGTGAGTGACATTTATAAGCAGCAAAAGATGAAAAGACATTTCCATTTGGCTACTGTGTGGCTCTTCCAGAGCTCCGAGTCTGCATTTCTAAGTAATTTCCTGCTCTTTATTTGCCCATCATTTTTGGAGCATTCCGTGACACAGCATTATTGTGGTTTGGTATTTAGCGTTTATTCCCCAGAGGATCCTGAACTCAGCACACACTGCTCCTGCAGGCTGGCCCTGACTGTCGTCTGGAGCATACCATCTGCCCATCGCTCCCTCTCACAGGTCAGAGAACTTGGCTTGACCTGGCCCAAGCCTCAGGGCTCTAAATTCTGCCCCAGCCCTGACCTGGGCCCATTCCTGGCCTGGGAGTGTCCCCAGGAAAAGTTGTTCAGAAGTCAAGGAAAGAGCCTGGGTATGATTTAACTAACCCTAAGACACTGGTTCTCAACCTTCCTAATGCCACTTTAATACCGTTCCTCATGCTGTGACCCTGTAGGTGGGTGTATCTGCTTGTGGGCAGACTTGCCTGGAGAGGGTGTCTCGGATCCCAAGACCATCGGAAACATGGTCCTAGGTGACCTCTGTGAAAGCGCCGTTCAACCCCCAAAGGCGAGACCTACAGGTTGAAAACCGCTGCAAGTGTCTCTCTCTCAGTATCCAAGAACCCCTCCTGGTAAGGTCCCTGCCTGACCCAATCCAGGGAGGGCTTCCAGGAGAGGATGCAAATGTAGCCAGGGACTCAGGAGTCACCCAGGCTGAGTGGAGGCTTGGAAACCTGTTCTGTGACCTAGGGCAAATGGCTAAGGAGGCTGGGTTGCCTAAGGATGAAAGGAGATAATGAAGGCAAACCACCTGGGTGTGCCAAGAACACACCCAGAGATTAGGTCTTATCTGTTCAGCCCTCAGTCCAGAGGCTTCCCCTTGGCCAGGGGCTTTCCACCATCAGTTCCCACAGACCCTGGGCTGCTGGGGAAGGGCCCCCAGCCTTCCCAGCGATCCTCACTCCTGCTGTGGGGCCAAAGAAGGAGCACTGCCCACTGCTGGAGCAGTGGCCGCTTCTCCCAACTCCGGCGCAGTCGCCTGGTCCACGACCTTGGAGAACCTGGGAGAAGCTTCACCCGCACCCGCGACAGTACTTTTCCACTGTACTGCTCGGCCACCTCAGCTGGCTTTCTGCTGCGCAGACAGGAGGCAGAGCGAGCCAGGCCGGCCCCTAAAGCCTCAAACTTCCCCGCCCCATCAGGAGTCCACCCCAAATCTTTGTCAAAGGTGGGGACGGGGCATGTGTTGAGTGAGCGGCAGCAAGAATCCTAGAAAAGGAGGAAGGAGACCCTGGGTGCACCCAGGGGGGCTTGGAGACCCCTAAGTAAGCCGGATATATTTGCACTGGCAAAGCCCTCCTGGATATTTTCGGAGATCCTTCTGCCCTTAACGCGCCCGCCTCCCATCGCCCCCTCCAATAATAATGATTTAAGTTCGTTCCACCACGCCTGTGCTTGGTCCCCTGGCCAGGAGCCGCGCTAGCCCGAGCGGGGGAGGGGACAGAGAAGGATGAGGGGAGGGGACAAGAGAGCTAGCGGTCCCGCCCGGTGATGTAGGCAGCCCGGGGAGGTGGAGCCGCGACGCCTGAAGGAGTCCCCTCCGCAGCCGCGCTCTTCGTCTACCCCACCAGGCAGCTGCCAGCCCCGGCTCCGGCGCCCGCCCTGCCGCCGCAATCCGGGCGGCAGGGACCGGCATCTCCCCCATTGGAGCCTGGGGGGCCCCTCCACCACCACCACCACCCCCAAGCCCTGCCTCTCCTGGCTTCCCGAACGACTGGAGCGACTCCCAGGGAAAGCCGTTGCCAGCCCAGCGGCGGCCGCCGGAGCATCTCAGCTGCCAGCCCGGCGGGGCACCGGGCATCTGCGAAGCCAACCTCGCTACTTAGTGGACATCTCCCGACACCGAGCGACTGCGGCGCCGCCAGGCTTGTGCCGACCCCCAGGCCTCGGATTTCCGCCCGCCCTCCCCGCCCCAGGGCACGACGCCCGGCTGCTCCGGGCGCCTCCAGCCCCTCGGGCCGCCACCGCCGCGATGCTGCCCTGGAGACGTAACAAATTTGTGCTGGTGGAGGACGAGGCCAAGTACAAGGCGAAGAGCCTGAGCCCGGGGCTCGCCTACACGTCGCTGCTCTCCAGCTTCCTGCGCTCCTGCCCGGACCTGCTGCCCGACTGGCCGCTGGAACGCCTGGGCCGCGTGTTCCGCAGTCGGCGCCAGAAAGTGGAGCTCAACAAGGAGGACCCGACCTACACCGTGTGGTACCTGGGCAACGCCGTCACCCTGCACGCCAAGGGCGAGGGCTGCACCGACGACGCCGTGGGCAAAATCTGGGCGCGCTGCGGGCCGGGCGGGGGCACCAAGATGAAGCTGACGCTGGGGCCGCACGGCATCCGCATGCAGCCGGCCGAGCGCGGTGCCTCGGGGGGCTCGGGGGCCCGCAGGCCGACGCACGCCTATCTGCTGCCGCGCATCACCTACTGCACGGCCGACGGGCGCCACCCGCGCGTCTTCGCCTGGGTCTACCGCCACCAGGCGCGCCACAAGGCCGTGGTGCTGCGCTGCCACGCCGTGCTGCTGGCGCGGGCGCACAAGGCGCGCGCCCTGGCCCGCCTGCTCCGCCAGACCGCGCTGGCGGCCTTCAGCGACTTCAAGCGCCTGCAGCGCCAGAGCGACGCGCGCCACGTGCGCCAGCAGCACCTCCGCGCCGGGGGCGCCGCCGCCTCGGTGCCCCGCGCCCCGCTGCGACGCCTGCTCAACGCCAAGTGCGCCTACCGGCCGCCGCCGGCCGAACGAGGCCGCGGGGCGCCGCGCCTCAGCAGCATCCAGGAGGAGGAGGAGGAGGAGGGGGACGACGAGGAGGAGCGCAAGGGCGGAGGCCCCCAGCGCGAGCGGCCCGAGGTGCTCAGCCTGGCCCGGGAGCTGAGGACGTGCAGCCTGCGGGGGGTCCCGGCGCCGCCGCCACCGCCGCCGCCCGCGCAGCCCCGCCGCTGGAAGGCCGGCCGGGAGCGTTCAGGCCAGGCTCGCTGATGGCCCAGGGACAGGACCGGCCCTGGGCCCTCCAGACTTGGCGTGTCCAACCCCAGCCCGCTTCTGCTCCCCCGGCACCCCCCGCCGCCTTCACCTTTCTCGCGGTCTCTGTTGTCTGCCCCGCCGGCGCTCCCTTGGGCAGGGGTCCTGGCTGCCCCACCTCATCCTGGCTCACGGTGGCGCCTTATTAAGCCCCTGATTATTGGGGGTGGGGGAAGAAGGATGTCTCCACCCCCATCCGGAGTTTCCTGGGGACCCTCTAACATGGGCCTGCCGCCTAGCTTTATACCAAGTCTCCCACTCAGACCCTCCCTCCTAAAACATGTTCTCATTCGAATGGATGAGAGTTTTCCAGAAATCTAGGAGGGCGGTGGGCTTGGATCCTGACCAAGATGGAGACAGGGAACTCGCTCTTGGCGCCCGAGCCTTCCCCACTGGGATGCGGAGAGACATTCTTGAAGGGAAGCCATCAAGGTGCCTTGAAGAATTGAGGCAGACCTCTGGCTAGGAGCTGCGGAGTTTCCCTACTTAAGGACAGGAAAGCTGTGGGCCTTAGGTCTGGTCTCTCTACCCCTTGGAGGACTTCTGTGACTTCACTGCTCCGCCTCTGGAGGAGCTGGACTGGTTCTGCCATCATTCAGAAGGCCGGCTCAAACCAGGTAACAGCTCTCTGCACCAGGCAGCTGCCCCAGCCTCTGCCCTCCCAACTGGCGCCTTGCACCCCCACGGGACTCCTCGCCCACCCCATCTCTCTGCAGACAGACGTGTGTGGTCCCTCACTAGGTGCCCCACACCAGGACCAAGATGTGGTCTCTGAAGGAGGTAAGGAGCACCTTGGGCAAGTGCATAGAGCACCAACTACCCAGAAAGTCAGGTGCTCCCAGAGCAGGAGGGCCCTAGCAGCAGGAAGGAGGGTGTGGGTCTGATAGAGGGAGGGGGTCCTGCTCAGATGTCTCTCAAAAAGCCCAAAGACCTGTGTCACCAACTGATCATTGTAAATAAAGTGGACCTACGTTTTCAGCCTTGCCACCATCTCTGTGTTGTGTTTGATGCCAGGCTCGCAGGCCTGGGTGGGGAACGAAGTCCGACTGGGAGTGAAAGATTATCAGACCACAGGAGATGGCCCCCTTTACTAGCAGGGGCTGTTGGGGTGTACAGAAGTGATGCCAGGAAGCTAGTCCCTGAACGTCCGAGGAGGCGGCCATAGCATGTGCTTCATGGAGAACCAGCAGCGCCAAGTCTGGAGGGGCATCGGCATCGGCTGTCTTCCTACCTGTCTGGGCCTCCCAGGATGTCTACACCCCTGGACACTCAGATGCAAGTGTCTCTGGGGCCCTTAGTAGGGGGACGGGGTCCTGGAATGGGGGCTTCTCAAGAAGTTATCCGTCTTTGAGCAGTTTCATGGGTGTGTCAAAGCAAGAGGCATAGGCGACGGGTCTCCCCACCAGCACCACCCCAGGGATGAAAGGGAGGCAGGTTATAAAGGAGTGGGCTGGGCCATCCAATTTCCTTTCAAAGGAGCTGGAGAAATCTGTGACAGTTGGACTCTCGCAGCTCCAATATCTTTAGTTCTTCGCCAAGCTGGGCTCTGATCCCAGAGTCATCCTCTGCAATCGCCAACCATCAGAATTAAGTCTGTCTCCCCGAGCTATCAGAACAGAGAGGATGCCACTGCTCCTCAGAAGGGAGAAGCTGGGGTCAATACCAGATGCCATGAGGGGATGAGGACCCGCTGGGCCCGCCTTCCCTCGGATGCATGGCTGGGCTTTTTGTGGGTGTTCGTCCTCTTTGTGGAAGATGTCAGCGCTGGGGGAGGAGCATGCGTCGCAAGGCAGCTTCTGTGGCCTTTGGCTGAGACAACTACACCCAGAATGAAGATCGCAATCATGTCCCCGTGCATCAGATTCATGCAGCAGGAACTCCCGCCACATGACAGGCACTGTCCTAGGCACTAGGGGTACAAGAGTCCCCCCTCGGAGCTCGTCTGAGTGCTTCACAAGTTGCAGACACACATACATACACAGGCACACCCGGCAGACACACCCACAATCAGATGAGATGCACATAATGAAAGGAGCAGTTACTATAATTCACAGGCATGTTCCCAGCCTCACCCCAGTTCTCTTCTGAGAGCTTCACAAAATGTAGAAATACACACAGACATGTTCTGTGAGCACCCCCCCACACACAGTTCCCCTAACTTATGCGTCTAAACCTGTAATTGTAAAACCTGGCTGCATGGATGGTCGCTGCCTCTGGGCTGCTGTGTGTTATTTGGCTAGTCACTTAGCCTCTCGGAGCCTCACTTATACTGACAGTAAGACAAGAAGAATATCCACCTCACAGGGTAATTGTGAGAGTTAAATGGAATCGTGCCCGTGAAACACTTTAATAAACTATCTGACAGAGCTGCTTTTGTGAAAAACAGTCATTTTCCAACAGGGCTGGAGATGGTCTAGCTGTTGCCACAGGATTTCCACGCTCCTTCCAGTCTGCTCCCTCTGGGAGAGTGGTGGCCCACCTTAGCCACAGCTGTCCACCAGTCTCATCTCCATTTTCCATGTGTATGCTGGGAGGAAGACCTTGGCCAACTTCCCTCCTCCAGCAGATAAGCCACAGGTGAGCCAGTCCACTGCTGCCCCCAGGCCCCAGAGCGGGCTGTTGGGCCCCTCCAGCTACCAAGACCATGCTCCTATGCTAGGAAAGGAGGGGGTGTTTCCTGGGAAGCCACACCCCACCATCTATATGCCTACTTTGCAGTCCCCCTGGCTTTGGCCAGGTAGAGCCATAATCCAGTGGCCAGGTGGTCTGGCCACCACTCATTTCCCATTCCTCATCCCTAAAATGAAAATGGTTCAAGGGTGGACCAGAGTTTTTCAAACTATGCTCCTTCAAGTCCACGTTTCTCCTAAGAGCCCTAGTTGTCTAGAGCGTCTAAGGAATGCCGTGAGGAATGAGAGGGAGATGCAATGTGGAGGCGTCCACCTCCCTTTCACTGGAGCAGCTTCTTTGATTCTGTTTGGATCATGGGATTACTGTGCATTCCATTGTGTTCCCTCAAGGTAAAGGTCAACTTGTTGTTTGGGTCAGGATTCTCAGTGGTATGGGAGTGATGTAATACTATAACTTGATTGATAGTTACATAACGATGTGATCTGATGTGATTAGCCATTCAGTTGTCAGGAGATTAAGGTAGGGTGCAACATTAGTACTTGAGTCATAGCCTTGGTCCAACCTAAGGAGAGTTTCCTTAGGATGTAGGGAAAGGAGATGAAAGAAGAGAGATGCTAGCAGAGAGAGAGAGCAAGACCTGTTTACTATCAAGAAAGATGAGCCAGGAGCAAAGCATGTGCTTTATAACCAGGGTCCTGGTGCTGAGAACCTCCTAGACCCAGGGGAAGAATGATGTCAAGATACAAGGAGATCTCCCAGGAATTCTGAGCCCACAGATGTTGAAAGGAGACAAGACCTTCCTCCAGAGCTAAGAGAGCCTTCACCTAGATCCAACATTCTGAACTTGGTCTTCCAGCCTCCCGCACTGTGAGAGAATAAGTTTCTATTTGGCAAAGCTGTCCACTTGTAGGTACTTCTGTTTTTGCAGCACTAGATAAACAAGACAGGATTCTACAGATGCTTTTTTAAGTTGAAATCGCTGGATGAGATGGTCGCTCAAATTCCCTTCTAGCACTAGTGCTTTCTGTAGCTAAGGCCTGGCTGGGCCATCTAGGCCTCTTAAGACATCAAGGGGGAAAGGAGGACTCAAACTTGACCTTCCAGGGAGAGAGAGGAATGGATCCTCGGGGTCAGCATTTCAGAGTCAACTCCCTCCTCTGGGACCTTATTTTCATGTCATCAGGTCCCACCGCAGTGGGAATGGGCTGCGAGTAATGGAATATAATGTGCTCACGGGATGAAGTCAGTTGGCCCTGCCTGCTGATCCCATTCTGATTCGCTATGCTCCTCTTCCCCAACGCGGCCCTGCCCTGTGCTCCCTGGTTCCCCTAGGTGCCCAGGAGTTCCCAATTCTACCCAGAATCCATCCTCTTAGGCTACCAAACCCTCTTCCTGCCAATGCACCTCCAGCACAGCCTCAGCCGCCTGTCAGCAGAGGCTTGGAAGCTGCTATGATGCCGAGCAGGTTTTACTGAGCTTCCAGACAAGGTCAGAGGAGGAAGAAAGGCACGGCGATCTACTTCAAATACATGTGTTGTTGTTGAGTGCCACCGAGTCGGTTCCGACCTACCGCGACCCTACGCACCGCAGAAGGAAACGGCAGTCTGATCCCACTGTGCATGATGTCCCCACCGAACCGGACTCACCAGCAGCCAAACAAAGACCCCTCGTTACAATCCCAGGTCCAGAGCCACTTCCTCCAAACTCTCTTTCACGCACAGCCACTCTCCCAGCCACTTCCAAATCTGGGAAAACCAGGCCTGCGGGCTCAAAAAGGGGCTGATCGCTGCTGTGCTTGCAGCCCTTGTTTGGGGGATCTTGGCATGCGGTTCTCTGTGTCAGGATCTTGTCTCTCATGCGCCCTTCTTCCTTTCCTCAGGGATGTGCCAGGAATACCGCAAGTAGGTGGCTTAAATGACGGCACCCACTCTAGGGGTGCCGGGGTGGGGTGGGGGTGTGGAAGGACCTCGTGTCTGCCAGCATCCTCAGTTCCCGGGTCTCATTATCAGGTGACATGGCACCTGTCTTCCTGTTTGGACTTGCTTGTGCGACTTGGTGGCCATACTGCTTTTCATCAGCTGGAGGAAACACCAACACTGATGTGGTCTCATTAGCATACAATAGAGAACCCTGTTCCCCAAACAAGATTCCACCCACAGATACAAACCCCAAAGCCAAGCCCTTTGGCATCGGTGTGATTCTGACTCATGGCGCCCCTGGTGTGACAGAGTGGAACTGCTCCATAGGGCTTTCTTAGCTGTCATCTTTGGGGAAGCAGGACACCAGGCCTTTCTTCCGCAGCAGCACTGGGTCAGTTTGAACGGCCAACCTTTTAGGTTAGTAGCCAAGAGTCACAACAGGCTCACACATACAAACGATGGTGAGGATGCTGCAGGATCTCGCAGTGTTGTTCTGTTGTGTAGAGGGTCACTATGAGTAGGAACCAACTCAACAGCACCTTACCACCACAACAGCCGAGCGCAAACCAGTTTGTGCCATCTGCAGACTTTGCCCACAGGTCCCAACACATGCTTGGAGGACGTGGGGGTGGGGGAATACACAACATCATCAAAGCATGTCCATCTTCATTCCCTAGGCCCCTCCAATGCAGAGAGTCAGGGCGCCACCACAGTTTGTTGAATGAAGACCTGCATGAATGAGCCAGATGGAAGAGTCATCCCAGAGAGGAAACCAAGTGGGTGGAAAAGCGATCCGTTAGCCAAGCTTCTGCCTGAGATACGGAAGGAGAAATGTCCTCAGGCACCCTGTTCGGCGACAGCTGTCGTGGAGAGGAAACCAGCCTCCTAGGAGGTGAGGCCTTGGATTCTGGGGTCTGCTCAAGTTCTGAAGCCCCAGGAGGAGCTGGCTAGCTCAGGCCCCCGCACAAGCTGGCACTCCAGGTGCAGCCGGGCAGTAATCAGCTACCTACCAGACACTCTGGCTAATGTTTGCAGACTCCGAGTGGGCAGTTGGAGGATCACCGGGCAGGTGTAATCTCTGAGTTAACCCCACAGTTGGTAGAACCTGGGATTTGGCATTTAAACAGCAATAATAAAACCACCCAGCACCACTGAGTTTTCAGTGCATAGGAGCCCCGTATAGGTTTTCCTGGGCTGTTAACTTTTACAGGAAGATAGCCTTTTCTTTCTCCCTAGGAGCAGCTGGTGGATTTGAACCACTAATCTTGTAGTTAGCAGTGCAACCCTTACCCGGCAGCGCCACCCAGCCCCAGTATTACCACTTGATGGTTGTAGAACTTGCAGCCTCAGTATTCCATCGGTAAGAATGGAGATGAGTCTGGATCTTGTCTGGTCATCAGGAAAGTGAGGTGTCACATCTGGATGACTTATTTGGCACCAAACTGATGCACTGGGTAAACGGTAGCTGTTGTGTTTGTGTTTATTCTCATCTTTGTGCCTGGGGACCCCAGTGAGGAGGTCTTGAAACACTTCTGGGTGAAGATCAAGAATTGCAGTCTTCAGGATGGATGACAACTCCATGTCAAGAAAACCAAACCCCTCACACTGAACCAACAGGGAACATCATGATACACGGAGAAAGACAGAAGTTGTCAAGGATGCCGTCTTGCTTGCATCCACAATCAGTGCTCCCAGAAGCAACAGACAAGAGATCAAACAACATATTGCATTGGGTAAATCTGCTGCACAAGACCTCTTGGAAAGCATTGCCTCATATGCATGTGCAAGTCAGACATTGAATAAGGAAGACCAAAGAAGACTCGATATGTTTAAATGATGGTGCTAGAGAAGAACATGGACTTCTAAAGAAGAAATAAATCTGTCTTGGAAAAAGTACAGGCAGAATGCTCTTTAGAGACAAGGAAGGCAAGACATGGCAAGGCTTCATCTCACGTACTTTCCAGTCCCTGGAGAAGGACATCATGCTTGGTAAAGTAGAGGGGCAGCAAAAAAAGGAAGGCCTTTGACAAGATGGATGGACACAGTGGCTGCAGCCATGGGCTCCAACCTAAGAACAACTGAGACGATGGCGCAGGACCAGGGGCTGCTTGGTTCTGCTGTACGTGGGGTCACTAGGAGTTGGAACTGACCCTACAGCCTCTGACAACAACAGCAACCCCAACCTGGGACTCAGAGATCACATGCCTGGGCTCAGGGCTCAGTAGGCTGCTTAGATATGCTCCGGGTGACCCCAGCCAAAGCCACTTCATGTCCAAGCCGTGGTCCAAGAGTCAGCTTCAGCTTCTCTGCTCTTCTTCTCTAGTTGCTCCACCTGGATAAGTCCGAGCGCCTTAACACTAGAGCAAAGCCAATACTTTATGCTTCTTGTATACCCCTTTCACTTTTGTACCCAGTAACATGCCAGGCATATAGTACGCACTCAAGGGTGAATGAATGACTAGCTGCTGCCATGCTGATGCACACCCTTCCCAACCCCTCTTCAGAAAGCTAGGCGGTCTTTCCTTTATGAGTGCATTGGTCAGAGTTCTCCAGAGAAACAGAAACAATAGGAAGAAAGGATGAATGGGTGGATGGATGGATGGATGGATAACTAGATAATTGATTCATTTCACGCAATTGGCTGACATGAGGGGGGCAGTCTGAAACCCATGGGGCTCTCCAGGAGACTGGAAACTCCGTGGGGGGTTTCTATGTTATAATCTTGAGGAAAAAATCCTTCTTTGGGAAACCTCAGGTTTTACTCTTAAGGCCTTCAACTGATGAGATAAGGCCCACCCTCAAGGGTAATAGCCTTTCCTTAAAGTCAACTGGTTGTGAATATTAATCTCTTCTGTAAATTAGCTTTTTTAAAAAAAACATTTTATTAGGGGCTCATACAACTGTTATCACAATCCATACACACATCAATTGTGTAAAGCGCATTTGTACATCATTCTCAAAACATTTTCTCAGAAACATCTAGACTAGTATTTGACCCAACAACCGGGTACCATAGCCAAGTCAAATGGACACAGAAAATGAACTTTCACCATTAGCCATGGACCTGCTTCCCTTTAAAGTCCCTTAACTACCAACTAAGCAGAAGAAGATGTTGTTGGCTTAGGTACCATCCTCTCCCCAGCAAACAATAGCTGCGAAGCACTGAGGAGGTTGGTATGCAGAGCTGGCAAAGCTCTGGGCCAGAAATGTCCTCTGGCCCTTTGCCCCACTGCCTCCTGCCCTCAGAGCACATGTCTGCTGACCCAGCATCACTGAGCTACATCATAACTCGTCTTCAGAGTTGGAAGGAGTCTGGCCAAGCAAAGATCTAAGAAGCTGGAAGCCAAGTCCCAAAGAGGAGACCTCAGCTAGGAAGACTGGGCCCCTTCCCCAAAAGGAGACCTCAGCTAGCAAGACTGCTTCCTCTTCCTCTTGGACACCTAACCAACTTCTGTCTCCGGGTTCTCCCTGCTCTGAAGTGTAGCATGCCAGTAGAGCTGAGTAGTAATGATGTGTGCCAACCCCAAGCCTGCCCCATGGGAACACGACCTTCACCACTGCCTACATGCTAGATGCCAGCACTCAAGTGCCCTAGAAGCTACTTGTTGAAGATGACTGAGCTTCCATCTGCCTGGGTCCCTGAAGAACCATGTGAACACAGTAGAGCCCCCCCTGCCATCAAGGGGGGTGAAAAAGAAGCCACTAGCATGTTGGGGTTTATACAGCAGGTAAAAAACAAAAAAGCACTGCCCTCAAGTGGATTCCAATTCATAAAGACCCTATGGGATAGAGGGGAACTGTCCCTGTGGGTTTCCAAGAGTGTCAATCTTTATGGGAGCAGAAAGCCTCCTCTTTCTCCCACAGAGAAGCTGGTGGCTTTGAACTACTGGTTTTATGGTTAGCAGCCCATCTTGTAATCCACTATGCCACCAGGGCTGCTATTATAGCAAGTGGGTTACCGTAACTGACACATCTTTCGTGTGACCCAGCACCCCGCTGCTCCTTATGAAGCCCCCATGCCCACTCTTGCTCCCCTGGGTTTCAGCAAAGTCAACTCCACGTGAGCTCCAGAGGGGGGCATGGGGGCTGGGCCTGGTGACCAGAGCATCCCAGCTGCTTAGCCACCGAGCTTCAGGACGGGAAGGTGACATGTTAAAAGGCCACCGGACTCCATTCTGGGACTGGTGTTGGAACGATTGGGAGAAGGGGCTTTCTTCTGGAGTTTCTCAGAGGGTGGGGGCATGCCTGGTGTGGCTGGCCACCAGCTTGCCACTATGATTAAGGGAGGCTGTCTGAGTAGGCGACCTGCAGGGTGAAAAACGAAACGGGGCAGGCAAGAGGGAGACCCAGCCCTGGGGCATTGCTGGAGCCCTTGGGTCCCACCAGACCTGCCCCTAGGGTTTTCCATTCCTTAAACCACAAGGCTGTACTTTTTATTTGGTCCAGTTTGAGTTGGGCTTCCTGGGTGCCACATCTGGGAGATCCCAGGACCTGCCTTGGCTGCTATCCTCAGGCCACCAGTTCTAGAAAAGAGGGGTCACTGGAAGACATCCGAGGCCATCCTGATGGGCTTTGGAAGCAGCTAGACCCCTTCCTTCTCTGGGGTCCCTTGGTCTCCCGTGGAACATCGACCCATTCTGCTTTCGGAGTACAGTACTAGCATTTATCTTGTTCATCGCATCCCATGTCCGCCCTGCTTTCAGTCAGCATGCAGTTCTGACCCTGACTCCATGTGCTTCTTCAGTCCCTCCCATCTCACAAAAGCCCCTGGGTTGGTGCAGTTGGCCCTCTGGGTGATGGCTGCAGGGGCAGTGATGTATTTAATGTGGCTCTTCTGGCCAGATGTTCTAACTCTGACCAAGCGACTTTTCCTGCACAGGTCTAGTAAGAAAGTGGAGGCTAGAGACATGGATAGCATTCGCCTGTGAGTAATTGTGAACAGGATTTCCCGGAGTGCCATCCTGCTGTGTATAAAATGAGCCCTCTGAGAAACAGGAGGCGGATCTCATTACTAGCAAGGGCCAGGAGTGAAGTGAGCCCTATGAAGTGGGCCCCAGACTCCTATACACAGCACCTCCTGGATCCAAAAGACAGCTACAGCATCAGAGAGGAGCAGCAGAACCAGGAGCAGAGCATGGAAGAGAGGGGTGGACTTCCCAACCCACGGAGCAAAGTGAAGCCGTTGCTGTGTGGACGCCTCTGGGCACTTATTGGGGAAGTTAGGCTTGCTGACCCACGAAGTGAGCTGAGTGCCTTCAGGCTGAAGTTTCCTGGAGCAGGGTGCCTCTGGGCAGTGTTCAGGGAGCTGGGCTTGCTGACCCACAGACTGGAGCTGAGTGCCTTCAGGTTGCAGTTTCCAGAGGAGTGATAGGCGCCTCTGGCATTTATTAGCAGACCTGAAAGAACGTTGTAGCATGTCCCGGTAAACAAATATTCTGAGTATTTCTCATGGGCATGCTACCATGTTAATTTCCTTAATAAACCTTTTCTCATTATGAATGTTGTCTGTGTAGCCATTCAAATGAACATTAGAACCCAGAAAAGTAAAGTAGAGAATACTAACGAAGACAACAGTGCCCACCCCACCCGCCATCACAAGACCACCCTGATCTACTCAGCTGTGGCTGGGGAGTGGGCCCCCAGGCTGGAAATTAACCCGCTAAACCAACCACTGGTGTCCCTAAGGGTGCAAATGGTTAACAAGCTCCTCTGCTAGCGAGAAGGTTGGAGGTGTCTTGAAGGAAAGGCTTGACAATCTACTCGCCAAATTCATACCATTGCCATTGAGACCCACTTACGTGACCCCGCGGGACAGGAAAACTTGCCCCACAGTGTTTCCAACACTCTCCATCTTTATGGAAGGAGACTCCCACATCTTTCTCCCTTGGAGCGGCTGCTGGATTCAAAGCACCGACCTTTCTGTTAGCAGCCAAGTGCTAAGTCATTAAAAACCCCATGGAGGGCAGTTCTTCTGCGACACACACACATACGGTTATCATGGGTCTGAATTGGGGCAATGGCAATGGCCCTTGGCAAGCCAGTCTCTGAGGGGCTCTGGGTGAGGTAGGAGTGTGGACAGAGCAGTTGATCCTGGTGGCCAAGGTCTGGGACTGCCCCTTCCTGCTCTTTGACTTCAGCAAGCTTCCTGCCTGCTGCATGGGGGCCGTTAGTCTGAGTTGACTAGAGAAATAAATTCATAGACACTCATATATATGTGTAAGAGAGAACTTTATATCAAAGACCAATTGGATATTGAGAAACATCCCAGGCCAGTCCAGATCAAGTCCCTAAATCCAACATTAGCCTATATGTCTGATACCAGTATGTAAATTCTTCAGACTCACGCAACACATGCAGGAAAACGAAGCAGAGAGAATGCCGCCCGACTCCAGGGAGGAAGACAGGACTTCCCAGAATCCTCAGGAGAAGGCCATGCCCACAGGGAGGCCTCATTGGCTATGGCCTCATTGGCAGGCTAGATGCCACCCCTATAGTTGACAGGAGATGATGTAACTGCCATGCTAAGCCCCCAACATGCTTGTCTCGGCCAGTCAAATGGGATGGGTCACATGGGACTTTGAAAAGTGCCGGGGTCACCAGAGGCTGGGGAGGGCCCCAGCCCAGGAGTAGCATCATCTCAAGCAAGGGCTCCTGTCTTCAGGACGGAAGCCCACTCCGCTCCATGCTCCCTGCGCGGAAATGAGCAAGCCTGAGGCGCGGGGCCTCCCAACAGCTGTCTGCGGGGAATTCCTGCAGGGCAGAATAGCGGGGCCAAGAAACATCCTGCCATAACGTGCTCCCCTCCCCTGCCCCATGATGGACTGAGCCGGAGGTGGACGAACAGCCCCCAGGAGGCCCTGGGGATTCCGTGGCTCAGCCGCCTCCCTCGGGACCTCTAAAGCAGGGCCCCGAAAGGGCAGGCTGGAACATCTGCTCTTCCTGTGATCGCCTGTGACCTCAACCCCCCTGGTCCTGGACAGTTCCAGGGCGCCCAGCCCGAGCTGGCGCTTACCGCACATAGGATTCCTCCTCCGCCGCCGCCTTTGATATTATAGGGGCGAGGGTGCAGGGAGGAGAGTAGGGCCAAGCCAGTGTGATCAAAGTGGACACTGCCCACGCCTGCTTCTCCCCACCGCCTTCCGTCCCTGGGACCTTGGATGACATCAACTCCTCCCCCAGAATCCCACGGCTATGTGGACCCGGGGGCACGGTGGGCCCTGGGAAGTTGCTGCTTGCTTCAGGAAGGACTAACCCAAACCAAGCCCACTGCCATCGACAGCGACCCTCTGGACAGGGTGGAAATGCCCCTTTGGGTTTCTAAGACTTTAAAATCTTTCGGGAGTAGATGGCTTCATTTGTCCCCCATTGAGCATGCTGGTAGCTTTGAACCACTGATCTTGCAGTTAGCAGTTCAATGAGTAACCTACTATTCACCAGGGCTCCTTAGGGATGACCACCATGGATTAAGCCTGGCCTGGGAGGAGTGGGTGTCTGCACAGATGTGTCCCCACACCCTTTGGCAGCCTTGACAAGCAACTGTACAATCCTGAAAATTCGTAGCAAATACGTGTGTTTCCTTTTTGCTTGTTTGCTTGTTTGTTTGTTTTGTTTTTGTGTGTGTTTCAAAGTAGAAATGCCTCCACACGGGTCTCCAGGCTTTTCCCGGTTGTGGTTGTTCAGACCTTTCATAAGCAGTTGGCCAAGTCTTTCTTCTGAGGCACTTCTACGTAGGTTTGAACCGCTCACCGTTAGGTGAGTAGTCAAGTGCTTATCCAGGGCCTCCTTAGCTCCTTAGAGGTGTATTTCGTTCTTCTTCCAAGATTACAAAAGTGACACACTTTTCCTTGAAACCAGTGAAACAGCAAAGATATGAGAGGAAATTGGTACCCCTCTTCCAATGGCCCTCCATCTCTCCCCTCCATCCCTCCCCTCCTTGTGTCCTCAGCGTATGTAGGTTGCTAATCTTACAGCCTGGGGTTCGCCCTCCCCACCTCTCTCCACACTCAGATGGACATAAATGGAAGCACAGGCTGCCACGTGATTCTGCAGCCAGCTTATTCTCACTTACCTCATGCCTGTCCCTCCAGGTGAGTGGATTTACATTGCAAGCTTTATTCTCTTAATTTATTTGGCATCATTTATCTGACCATCCCCTGTTAATGCACATTCAGGTTGTATCCCATTTTTAAAAAGCACTTCACAAATGCCTGCTGGGTACCAGGCTCCAAGCAGCAAGCAGGGTCTGAGCCCATTGACATATGGGCTCAAAATCAGTAGGATGGAGGAGAGTTTATATGAATTACTGGTTCTGGGCTGTGGTCCAATCCTCCGATTTACAGATGAGATAAAGGACTGTCCACATCACCCAGCTAGCTCCCGGAGGAGATTTTATGTCCTTACCTCCCAAAGCAATGACCTGTCCATCCTCTGTACAACGACTGTTAACATGAAAGCAGAAGCAGGTCTAAAGAAGGATTATTTGACCTCCAGATGCCCAGATTTTAGGAATCAAATGAGAGGATGGGACGTACTAGAATCCTACAGCTAGCTATTGGCAAAGGGAAGGGACCCCTTTGATACCATCCCTCCAGCCACCAAGTGGCATTTCCTCAAACACTCTAACCTCATCCCTGCCTCAGGGCCTTTCACTTGCCTGTCCCTCTGCCTGGACGATATTTCCCGTAGATTTGTCCATGGCTGTCTCCAGCTCAAATGTCACAGCTGCAGAGTTGCTCCCCCCACCCCCCAAACCCTAACTAATATCCACCCAGCCCAGCCCTTGTCCCCTCCACGATCCTGCCTGCTATTTTCTAGCATTTCCCGTCATCCAGGGGTGGTACAAACCTTTAGGCACTCGACTACTAGCTGACAGCTTGGCAGTTCGAATCGACCCAGAGGCCTCTCAGAAGAAAAATCTACTTTGTAAAGATCATAGCCATTGAACATCTTAAGGAGCACAGGTCTACGCTGATACACGCAGTGTTGCCCTGAGTTGGAATCGACTCAATGGCCACTGGTTTGGGAGGTTTGGTCATCCTCTGAAATCTTGCTCATGTGTTTATTTACGAATTCATTTGAACGGAGGGTCCAAGAAGCGGACACCTTGCCTGCTGGGCCATCCCTGGGTTGGAGCCTGGCACACTGCTGGTGCTTAGTCAGGAGGGATTGATTGTCCCGACTGTTAGTCTGGCGATCCTTCCCACACTAAGAGGTGCCTTTGCTACATCCGGGCAGCAGAGACCAGTGACAAGAGCTGTAGCCACATGGAGCACCTTAAGCCTCAAGTGTGACAAGTCAGGCTGCTCTGGCTTCACTCTCAAAGAAAGACTGAGCCCCAAGTCCTTGCCCAGGCACCTTCAGGCCCCCACCCCTTTCTCCAGAGAATGCAGCTTCCTCCTTCCTCCCCGCTGGGTCTCTGAGCCCCGACAGTTCTCCTTCCCTGGAGAACAAAGTTGAGTGGCCGCTCCTCGTCTCCTCTCCCTCCAGCTTAAGCCAACTCTTCTTCTCCTCGTACCTCGGTTGCCCTCTCCCTGCCCACGGGCATCCTTGGAGGGCTTGCTCAAGCTTGGGGACAAGTAGGGAGCGAATCCAGGAGATCCCCTGGAAGTGTGACTTGGGGCACTGGCTGGAAGTTCTTGGTCATTGGATTGCTGAGCCATCCTGTGCCTCTTTGGGCTTTGTCATCTTGAGAATGAGGGCCAAGAAGGCTACAGGGGAGTGGATGGTTTCAAAGCGTGGGCTCCTGGCCACTCCCATGTGCAAAAGAGCAACTAGGCTCCCTCAGTGACTTACCTGAGAAGGGCAAGGGTCTGAATGACATGGTCTTGGGGTCACCTTTCCCAGCCCTGGAAAGGGGACCCTAGTGGGGCACTGGTCCCAGGGAGAAGGTGCACTGGCCTCCAGCAGGGTGGGTTTACTGGATGTAGCCGTGGGAAGACTAGTGCTCAGGTGGCATTGGCCCTGCCTCTCCTTCTCAGTCATACCTGGCCTCACTCTCCCATCTGGTTGGAATTCTGGGCTTCTCTGGCTTTCCTAGCAAGGAGAAGAGATATTGGTCATCTATTGTTGTTGTTGTTGTTGTTAGGTGTCATAGCATCAGTTCCGTCTCGTAACAACCTAAGGTCTACAGAAGGAAACACTACTCAACTGTGCGCCATCCTCACAATTGTTTTTTGTTGTTGTTTTCTTTAATTGGGGGCTCAGACAACTATTATCACAGTCCATATATACATCCATTGTGTCAAGCACATTTGTACATCCTCACAATTGTTATGTTTGAGCCCATGCTTGCAGCCACTGTGCTAATCCATCTTGTTGTGGGCCTTCCTCTTTTTCGCTGCCCTTCTACTTTGCCAAGTATGATGTCCTTCTCCAGGGCCTGGTCTCTCCTGACGACATTCCCCAAGTACATGAGAAGAAGTCTCCCCAGCCTTGCTGCTAAGGAGCACTCTGGCTCCATTCGTCCGAGACAGCGTTGCTTGCTCCTCTAAGGCCCGTGTGCTGTCAAGTGTCTTCGCCAGCACCGTCATGCACGTGCATCGGTTCTTCTTTGGATTTCCTTACTCCGTGTCTGAATTCTACATGCCTATAGGTGACTGAGAAGACCACGGCTTGGGTCAGGTGCGCCTTAGTCCTCAAAGTGACAGCCTCTCTATCTAGGGCCCGATGTGCTCTAGCGAAGGGTATGCAGGCTCAGCAACTATCGCCCTCGTTCATTGATCTATCTCTGTTGCTATATCTCTGCTGAGTATCTACCGCATGCCAGGCCCTGTTCTGGGTGCTGAGGAGTCCCCAACAGACCTGTGAGGCCAGAGCTGTAGTCCTCCCCATCTTACTGAGGAAGCAACCACAGTGCAGAGAGGTGAAGGAAATTGCTGAGGCCACACAGCTACTAAATGCCAAGTCTGTATTCCAATCCGGACAGTCTTACCTTTAACCAGTGCACGGCCTGACCTTGGTGACTTTGCAGGATCATCTACAAATCAGAGGCAGGGCTATGGTCTGCTCAGGGGACAGAGAGAGACCAGCCCTGTCTGCAGGCCAGCAGGAGGCTGAGGCCCTCCATTCCTCCTCTTTGGAGAGCTGCCAGGGGTTACAGACTGGATTGGGGGGAGGGCAGGTGAAGGGAGCTTTGCTGGACTCACCTGTGCAGCTGCTGCCAGCATGTCTTGGCACTCACGATCTGGCCTCCATGCAGGCCTGGAGCCAGGCACTGCCAGCTGCCCTTGAGTCCTGGCCGTGGAGCTAACCTATTGTCAGAGGGAGCCAAGCATCCTCAGGCAAAGGGCCCTGCACTGGGGCCCTAATAGGTTCGCTTTGTGGAGTGGACCATGTGACTCAGAACCCCACGCATGTTCTGGGAATTGCCAGTGTGTTCCTGAAGGTCATTGCTAAGGGTCCTTAAGAGGCAAAAGGGACCAGGGGCCAGGTTCACTCCACACCTCTTTGTGCTGGAAGGGTCCAGAGAGGAGCCGGTCCAATCCTGGGAGTTATAGCGGCCAGGGGGGTGGCAGCAAGAAGAGCCCCTGGGACCCTGAAACTGGAGGTACTGGGCATGCAGAGGGAATGACTCTCATGGGTTGAGTATTTACTGCTTGCCAGGAATGGAGCTGGCTGCTCCTAAGGAGCTAGGAAGTACAGAGGTTCCATAGTGCGTGCCCAGCCTCTGCTGTGGAGGAGGTCAGGGTCCTGTCCTGTTAGATGGAGGGAGAGCTTGGCCGAATGCAGCTTCCTGCTCTCAGAGCCCCCAGGGATGGGCTCTAACTCCACTGTGCTCACAGAACCGTCGCTCCTGCTCTCTGAGCCTTGGTTTCTAATTCATACATTGGAAGTATGCGGGCACACCTCCAATCCTCCACAGCAGGGGGCCAGACTCAATGAAAACACGGGTAGGGGAGGCCACATCACATTCACAAT
>NW_022111357.1:24637093-24639134 GCF_000313985.2 Echinops telfairi | reverse complement strand
GCAGTTCAAATCCACTAGCCACTCCTCAGGAGAAACACGAGGCTTCATCTCCTATAAAGATGTAGGGCGGCGCCATCTCCCAGGAGCTTGGGACCCATGGGAGCAGAGCGGTGGGAGCGGCTGACGCTTTCTCCTCCCCACAGTCCAGTCCAGCAGGAGGGCGGGCTGCTTGGCCATCGGCCGCCCTCCAGCCGAGGCTTGTCTTGCAGTTCATTCTGGAGAACGCCTGGCCAGCCTGAGGGAGAACGATTGGAGGGCGGATAGGGGCGCTCTCAGTCAAACTCTCCAGCGGGGACTCCTGTTCCTGTAAACTCAGACAGCAGCTCAGGCTCTCCTCATCCGACTGGGGTTTCCAAGCACCCCGATGCCCCTGGGTCAGATCAAAATCCAGGAGAGGATTTCGAAGTCGATGATACACAGCAGACTAGAGCCGAAGTCGAAGTCACTCCCATGTCCAACCTGAGAAGACACACAGGCAGCAGAGCAGACCCGGATCCCAGCAACTGTCTCCTCGGAGTATCGGACCTCGGTTGGTACCCAACAGGGAGAGATCTTCGTGCAGCATCCTCTCGATGTGCACCACTGAGTGGTGCGCTTGAGATGTATGATCAGCGGACTGGACGGGCTCGAGGATTTGCTTATTTTGAAAGAATAGCCGACTCCAAGGAGGCTCTGGATAGGACACGTGGAAGGCGCTAGATGGCAGGAGAACTCGTGTGGCCAGTGGACCAGGAGAGCACTTACACCTGCACAGGTGTCGACATGGGCAGGCCAACTCCCGGTGGTGACGGGGTGAAGGAGGCGGTGCTATGACAGAGGATATGATTGTGGGTACCACAGATACAAAGACGATGATGGCCAGAACAGAAGACCACCTGCTCCTTACTACAGTCGACACCAGTCACCATCAAGGTTCCGTTCTTATAGCTACTGATAAATCGAAAGGTTGCAGTTGAGGAGTTTGGGGTTTTTTAAGGACCCTTTTACAAACATCTTTGGTTTACTTAATAGCTGCCTTTTGTCAGTTGTTCCCCTTTTCCACTGTCACTTATACTCCTGTGTTAGTCAGGGTACATTAGAGAAACAAATCTACAGAAACTCATATGTGTAAGAGAGAGTTTTATATAGAGGGTAAGTGTACATTAAGAAGCATCCCAACCCAGTGCTGCCCGAGCCAAGTCCAGCCATTAGCCCATATGTCCGACACCAATCCACAAAGTCCTCCACCATCTCACAAAACACACAATGATGCCAACTGCATCATTGAGCGTGTAAGCATCTCAGTGCTGGCAGGGGTCTCCACACAGCTGCTCCAGCACCCAGCGCTGCATCAGGGTAGGTCCATGTGGCTTCTCCTCAGGGATGTCTTGCAGGACGTGAGCCTTGCTAGTTGAAGCAGGAAACTGGCTAAGGCAGCTGCACCCTGGTCCGTCCGACCATCAAAAAATAGGGGACTGGAGAACTAGAAAGGTGATGCTCACCGAGCCATTTATCCCTCTGCCCTTCAATTAATCCCACATGTGTTTACCGGCCAGGTTGGCACAAAAAACTTTAACTGTCTCAACTGCTGAAAATGGAATTGTCGTTGAGTAATTAAACATTTTGAGTGAAAAAGGAAGCCGTGGTAAATTATTTTTCTTGCTTTAACAGAAAATTAACTTGTAGCTAATCAGATGAGAATAGAAAGTAACCTTTTAAAATTTTCTTTTGTTTTAGACAGTGTATAAAGAGAAGTGTGTTTATGATAAACTTTCCCATTTTTAAGTGTTTATTGTGGGTAAGATGGTAACATAAAGTAGCTCGGTCATGTCAAGGTTGTCTGGGGTGGCATGGAGCAGTCAAAGAGTTGAGTGCAGACAATTTGAAGCTATAGAAGAAAATCATTTGTCATTGGCTTTTTGTTGTTGCTGTTGTTTTCTTTTCGTTTGTTGTTTTGCTTTGCTCTGTCTTGTTTTTGTGCATGTTATTATCTCCGCAGGTCTGTCTAAATAAGATAGGCTGGATGAACAATCTGGAGGAGAAAACAAAAGGACAGACGGTT
>NW_022111357.1:24629694-24634196 GCF_000313985.2 Echinops telfairi | reverse complement strand
AGGGCTACTGTCCTTTCCTGTCACCTTGGACTTCACTTTGGCGGCTTGGTGGTCAAAAAGTGAAGGTGGGGATTCAAGATGGCATTCGGACTAATTTTAAGGCTGGGGATGAAGCCGAAACTGTGTTGGGGGGCGGGGCGGGGAGTGCCTTTGCTTTTAGGCACTAATGCAGGGGTTCTCATTCTTCCTAATGCTGCGACCCTTTCATACAGCTCCTCATGTGGTGGTGACCCCTCAACCATAGAATTATTTTTGTTGCTACTTCATCACTGTCATTTTGCTACTGTTATGAAACGGGCGACCCCTGTGAAAGGGTCATTTGACCCCCAAAGAGGTTGAGAACCTCTGCACTAACGAATTGGGTGAACTTGATGAGTTCAAGTTCAATTTCAGGAAAAAAAGAAAGACTGTAGACCAAAGCCTTGCGTTCATTAGTGCCTAAAACCTGTTGGGCCTGCAGCCAGAGCTGAGGCTCCGTTCTAAACTTTGAAGCAATCCTGGCACCATCTTGAATGCCCACACCACCACCACATACACACACTTCTGACCACCAAACTGCCAAGGTGAGAGCCCAAAAAGATAAGCAGGGCCCATAACCCTAAGCAGTCCCCAGACAGTCTGAGAAGGCAGGAAGGAGTAGTTTGAGAGAAAGACAGACTAAAGCAGACACGCACATAAAGAATAAGGAAGATTGGCTTAAGGGAGTCCTTTTTAAAATGAAGACATGCATGTTAGAGCTTAAATTCTGAGCACCCTGCTTGCAAAGGCTCTGAATGGCAAAGACAGCCCCAAATTCATTTGCAGGGTTCCCACATAGATCACCACCACTTGTCTGTCAGTTGGTCACACTGATGACTTGGGTGTTGTTGTGATGCTGACAGCTATGTCACTGGTATTTTAAGTGCCAGCAGGGTTACCCAAAGTAACCTGTTTGTTGACCTTCAGGAGTGTTTTCCAGTCTAGTCTGATGGGGCGCTACGCCCTGGCCCCAAAATCTATTTTTTTGTATTCCCTGGGGACTTCGTTGCTCTGCTCCCCTTGCTGTTCGGCTGCATGCCTTGGTGTGGTGGGGTCAGATCGGGTGCAATTTCCGCACTGTGTGTCCAGTGTTGTCCCCTTAGCACTATGTGTCAGTGCGGGACGTCGTGTCTTGTAGTGGGGCTGGCCCTATGGTCCTCTCTGTGCTTTGGCTGCTCCGAGCAGGAATATCGTCCTCATGTTCTGGTGGACCAGGATGTGCTCCACTCTCTCCCTCCCTCCCCCTTCATTTGCTCCCGTGTGCTCTGATCAGACTGTCCCTCTCCCTGAGCGATACTTCATTCCCAGAAAGCATCCCTCCCCATCCCCCCTTCCTCCTTTACTAACCACCCATCTGCACAAGAAATCCCCGCCTCATCTGCTTTGAACCCTGCTTGCAGGCAAAGTGTCAACGCTACGCTTGCTCGCTTGCTCGCTTGCTCGCAGTTTAGGGCCCAGATCTGCTGGAATGCTAGTTCCTCTGGCTCGCCAGCTAATACATGTTTCCTCTTTCAAGTTATTCCAGAATGCCACCTAGCCATTCCCGAATCACAAATTTTGCTGTTACACTGTCTGTGATGGGATCATATCTATCCGCCTTTAAAGAGATCCGATCAATACAACTATTATTCCAATTTGTATACCCAAACCACCAAAGCCAGTGAGGAAAAAATTGAAGAATTCTACCCACGACTTCAATCGGAAAATGATCAGCTAGGCTAGCAAGATGATTGATAATTACCGGCGATTGGAACGTGAAAGTTGGAAACAAAGAGAAAGTATAATACGGTTTCTTGAATGGGTAAGACCTCGGTTCTTGGCACGAGAAAGAAATCACGCCGAAGCCCATTTTGTAATCCCAGTGGGTTTTATGAAGGACGGGAGAGGTTTCAGGTCTAACAGTTTCAAAAGGGTACACGCTATTGCAGGGAAGCATGCCGAGCGGGCAGAATCCGCGCTGGGGCTCACAAGTGGACACGTGTGGAGCTGAGGCCAGAGAGGGTGCCAAGGCAGGCATAGGGCAGAGAGAGCTATGGGGGAAGAGAGTAAGAGAGCCCACCCGCTGGCTGGGGAAGGCGGGGTTGAAGGTATTGGTTGACTCCATTGGCTGTGTTAAGCCCACCTGGGTGATGTCATAGACCCAGGCCTAGTTTAGGCCGCCCAGGTGTGGGGCTTGAATTTGAGCATGCTCAGTTAGGGTGTCCTCCTAGGTGTTTAATTGTCACTTGCTTTCCATCCAACCTCTTCTGGGGGGCTGTGCAGGCATGGGAAGGACAGCCCCCTTGCCCCTGAATCCAGCTACAGACAAAAGGAACACTACTTGGAAACTATGGATGTGGTGACAGGACGGAATCTGGAGATGGCATGATAGAATTTTGCAAGACCAACAACTTGTTCAAAGCAAATACCTTTTTTCAACAGCACAGAAAGCGGCTAGACACAGGGACTCCTCCAGGTGGAATACACAGAAATCAAACCGACAGCCTCTGAAGTCGATTTCAGCAGCTGAAGCAAGATGAGAGGCCGACTGTGGAACAATCAATCGCTCATAGCTAAGTTCAGGATAAAGCTGAAGAAAATAGGAACAAGTTATGGGAGTCAAAATACGACCTCAAGCCTATGCCACCTGGATTTCTAAAATGACTCAAGCACAGATTTGATGTACTGAACACTGATGACAGAATCCCTGGTGAACTCTGGGAGGACATCAAGGCCGTCAATCACGTAGAAAGCGAAAGGCCACTGAAAGAAAGAAAAGATTAAAGCGGATGTCAGAAGAGACGCTGAAACGTGCTCTTAATCATAGGGTGGCTAAAGCAAGTAGAAGAAATGATGAAATCAGAGTTGAATAGAAAATTTCAAAGGGCAGCACAAGTAGACAAAGCCAAATATTATAATGAAATGTGCAAAGAGCTAGAATTAGGAAACCAGAAAGAAAGAACATGCTCAGCAGATCTTACACTGAATGAACTCAAGAAAAATTCAAGCTTCGAGTTGCAATCTTGAAAGATTCTATGGGCAAAACCTTGAATGATGCAGGAAGCATCCAGAGAAGATGGAAAGAATACACAGAGTCACTGTACCAATTAGAACTAGTCCACAGTCGACTAGTTCCTCTGGCTCGCCAGCTAATACATGTTTCCTCTTTCAAGTTATCCCAGAATGCCATCTAGCCATTCCCGAATCACAAAGTTTGCTGTTACACTGTCTGTGATGGGATTATATCTATCTGCCTTTAAAGAGATCCAATCAATACAACTATTATTCAAATTTGTACACCCAAACCACCAAAGCCAGTGAGTCACCCTGGCCGTACTTCTTCCAAGACAGATGGACTTGGCCTTTCAGCCGTCCATGGCACTTCCGATTGTCTCCTCCAGCACCACAATCCCAAAGCATCCATCCTTCTCCAGCCTTCCTCTCTCAGTGGCCAGCTTTCACATGCACAGGAGGCCGTGGGAAAGGCCATGGCTTGGGTCAGGAGAACGTGGTCCTCCAAGTAACATCCTTGCTTTTTAATGCTCTAAAACGGTTTTGTGGCGCAGATTTACCTAATGCAACACATCTTTTGACTTCTCCACTGCTACTTCATGAACATCGATGGTGGATCCAAGCAAGACAAAATGCTTGACAATTTCAATCTCTTCTCCATCTAGCATGATGTCACCTGTTGGTCCAGTGTGAGGAGTTGGGTCTTCTTTACATTGAGCTGTCCTCCATACCGAAGGCTTCAATCCCGAATCTTCATCAGCAAGTGCTTCAATTCTTCCTCACTTTCAGCAAACAAGGTTGTGTCATCAATATATCAAAGGTTGTTAATAAGCCAACCTTCACTCTTATTCATAGGATCTAGTTTCTCTGATTGTTTGCTCAACGTACAGACTGAATAAGTATGGTGAGAGGATCCATTGCTGACACACACCTTTCTTAATTTTAAACCAAGCAGTATTCCTTCTGTTCCCCAAACTGCCTCTTGATCCCTGTACAAGTTCTGAATGAGCACAATGAAGTGTTCTAAATTCCCATTCTTCTCAAGGTTATCCATACTTTATTAAGGTTGACGCAGTTGAATACCTTTGCAGAGTCAATAAAACTAGTAAACATCTTTCTGGTATTCTCTGCTTTGAGCCAAGACCCATCTAAGATCAGCAATGATGTTCCTTTGTGTTAGTCGGGCTGACTAGAGAAACGTCCCAGGACACTCACATGTGTGTAAGAGAGAGCTTTATAAATGTATTGAGAATGATGCTGGCAACAAAAAAGGTGCTTGACACAAGGGAGGGATGGATTATGATAAGAGCTGTACGATCCCCCAATAAAACGATTTAAAGCAACAACAACAAAAAGGAGAGACCTTTATATTAAAGAGCAATTATATATTGAGAAAAATCCCAATCCAGTCCATAAGTCCAATATTATCCCATATGTCTGATGCTAGTCCATAAATTCCTCTTCAGACTCACACAGCACATGCAATGATGCAG
>NW_022111357.1:24628030-24629594 GCF_000313985.2 Echinops telfairi | reverse complement strand
AGACCTTTATATTAAAGAGCAATTATATATTGAGAAAAATCCCAATCCAGTCCATAAGTCCAATATTATCCCATATGTCTGATGCTAGTCCATAATTTCCTCTTCAGACTCACACAGCACATGCAATGATGCAGGAAGATCACAGGCCGGTGGGTGAAAAGTCTTGTGGATCCAGTGGTGTGGGTTTCCATGTGGCTCCTTAAGCTCTCTGAGTGTGGCTTTGCAACAGGAAGGTGATGCAGAGAGAGAGAGAGGAACTTCCCAGAATCCTCATGAGAAGGCCACACCCACAAGGAGGCATCATCAGACTGTGCCCTGATTGACAGGCTAGACTCCACCCATACACTTATTTATCAAGTTGACATAAAATTATGTAACTGCCACAACCTTGTTTCACATCCTCTTCTGAATCTGGCCTGAACTGGCAGTTTCCTGTCAATGTACTGTTGCAGCCGTTGTTGGGTGATCTTCAGTACAATTCGACTTGCATGTGATACAGAATAATGATATTATTCTGTAGTTTGAGTGTTCTGTGGGGTCACCTTCTTTGGAATGGGCACAAATATGGATCTCTTTCAGTCAGTTGGCGAGGTAGCTGCCTTCCAAATTTTCTGACATAGACGAGCAGGTGCTTCTGGTGCTTCATCAGCTTGCAGAAGCGTTTCCATTGGTATTCCATCAATGTCCTAGGACCTTGTTTTTGGCTAATGCATCAGTGCAGTTTGAACTTCTTCCTTCAGTATCATCTGTCTTGGGAGAAGTACGGCCAGGGTGACTCCTCGGACACCATGCGAGCCTCGTGTTGGTGGCCTTCCTCACCTGGCTGATGTGCCTGGGTCTCTCTGCTGTCTTTGTCTCTTTTAAGGCTTACGACATGTTCTCTTTAAATGATATTGAGATGAGGCCTCTTTTGGACCCTAAAGCACATGCAAATAGAAGCGAGCTGTGATTCGTATTCCTTCCCCCACTTCAGCCTGTTGGGGTGAAAAATAATAACAGTAATAACCCTCCTGACTGTCGTTACCACAAAAGCATTTACCAAAGCCCTTTGGGAAAACTATTGTTAGCGTTCAGCTCTGTTCTAAGGATCAACCTCCACTGGCTCTGAATACAGGCTGCCCATCTTGTTCTTCCGGCTCAGGCAGACAGAGTTTTGATGCATGACAGTCCGTTTTTCCCCTTCTGAATACGCTGATTAACATTTCGTTTGCCTTACGATTTTAATTTAGTGATCATGTTCCCCTAGGACAGGCTGAGCACATGAAAATGAGAGAAGGAAATGAGAAAATAGAGTTTTATTGTGAGGGAGAGCAGCTGAGAGCTGGGGAGGCTGGAGGCTGAAGCAGGTCTTTCCTGTCCGTCCGTCCGTCCCTCCTTCCTCCAGGAGAGGCCCAGGGAGGCCCAGTAGAGAACACTGTTGCAGCCACGGTGTAAATCCATCTCCTTGAGGACCTTCCTCTTTTTCGCTGCCCTTCCACTTTACCAAGCATGATGTCCTTCTCCAGGGACTGGTCTCCCCTGACAATATGTCCAAAGCTTGTAAGACAAAATCTTGCCATCCTTG
>NW_022111357.1:24625292-24627930 GCF_000313985.2 Echinops telfairi | reverse complement strand
CTCGGCTGACAAAGACCTCTTCAGAGTCACCTCCTCCCCTCTACTTTATGTGGGGAAGCCTCTGCGGGTCTCTGTGGAAGATGCAGCTTCTACTTAGGAATGGAGGCTTATTGCCTCATTTGGTTGCAATTATGTTCCTGCTGTTGTTGTTGTAAGGAGCCCTGGTGGCATAGTAGGCTGAACACAAGTTCAGCAGTTCGAACTCAGCAGCTGCTCCTCAAGGGAAGGATGAGGCTGTCTGCTCCAGTCAAGTCTCAGAAACCTTATGGGCAGTTCTACTCTGCCCCATAGAGTTGCTATGAGTCAGAATCAACTCAACGGCAGTGCGTTTGGTTCTTGGTTTCCTGTCGTTGGTAAGAGCTATTGAATCGGTTCCAACTCAGTAACCCCATGCCCAAAGACTAAAGCATGGCACAGTCCTGTGTCAGCCCCGCGATTGTTGTGTGTGAGCCCATGGTGGCAGCACTGTGTCCACCCATCTCCACGAGGGCTTCCTGCTTCCCCAGCCCTCTAAGTCACCAACCCCGATGTCCTTTTCCAGGGACTGGTCTCTCTTGAGAACATGTCCAAAGTAAGGAGATGAAGTCTCACCCTCCTCACTTCCAGGGAGCATTCTGGCTCTCCTTCTTCCAAAACAGCCTGGTTTGTGCTTCTGGCAGTCCACAAACCTGCCACATGCCTCACCAACACCTAGTGCGAATGCATCGGTTCTTCTCCAGGCTTCATAGTCATTACCCAGATTCCCAGCGCTTACATGGCAGTTGAAATGCTTGAGTCAAGCATATCTTAGTATTCAAGTGACATCTTTAAGGTATTTTAAAGAGGTCTTGTTAGGTTTCTCAAGTAGGTAATAGCTCGGTTCTTGGCTTCCCCCATGAAAGAATTCACCCCAAGCCTGTTTTGTAATCCAAGTGGGTTTTTATGAAGCACAGGGTGAGTTTCAGGTTTTATAGTCTCTTTCTCAAAGGGGTTCACAACTGGGTATGAGCAACCTCGTGGAAAAGAGCACCCACACATGTGGAACTGGTGGGGAGGGGGGATTCTAGAGGCTTAGAGCATGTGGCCCCAGAGGCTGTGGGACCCAAGTAGGCCCAGAGTGGGCCCTGAGGGGGCACACCTAGGAGGCACGTGTGCAGCTCACCCTCCAACTTGCCACTGACCAGGAGCAGGGTAAAAAAGAGAGTTCTTCCCACAGCCAGGATATTTCAAACCTCTGACTGGGAAGGCATGGGTGATGGTATCGTTTGACCCCATTGGCTGGGTTGAGCCCACGTGGGTGATGTCATGAGCCTGGGCCTAATTTGGACTGCTCAAGTGTACCTCCCACCTGGCTTGAGGGCTTGAGTCTGAGCATGCTCAGTTTGGGGTCTTTATAGGTGTCTAATGGTTGCCTGATTTCTTTCCAACCTCTTCTATGGGGACCTTGGCAGACTTGGGGGGTGGGGGCAACCCCCTGTCCCTAAACTAGCTACCTAGTCTTTGTCGTACTGTGGTGTCTTGCATGTTGTTGAAATGCTGGAAGCTATAGTCTGAAATAGAGTCACCCAAAGTGAACAGGTTTCAGCCAGCCTCCAGACTACGAAGAAGGTTGTCCACTTTAAAGGAACTGGCCCCTGAAAACCTTATGAATAGTCGTGGAATATTGTCAGATACTGAAAATCTCATGAATAGAACATTATCAGAGATGATGCCAGAGGCTGAGCTCCTCAGGTCAAATGGCATTCAAAATAGAACTGAGAAAGAGCTGCCTCCTCAAAACAGTCAACCATGTGATGTGGATGAAACAAGACGCTCAGGACTAGAGCCTTTGAGAGCTTCACTTGTTGATGGGACATGACTCAAAATAAGAAGAAATGGCTGCAAGCATCTATTAATATGAGGAATGTGCAGTGTGTTAAGTATGAATCTAGGAAAATTGGAAGACATTAAAAATGAAAGGAACCACATAAAGATCTATGTCCTAGGTATTAGTGAGCTGAAATGGACTGGCATTGCCATTTTGAACCAAACAGTCATGTGGTTTACTGTGCCTGGAATGACAGCTTCCAGAGGAATGGTGTTGCAGTCATTATCAAAGGGGACTCTTGGGATCAATCCTGAAGTACGTGCCTCTCTGTCATAGGATCATATGTATCCACATACAAGGAAATTTAGTCAATACAGCTATTATTCAAATTTACAAACCACCTACTAATGCTGTTGTTGTGGGTTTTTTTTTTAATTAATCACTTTATTGGGGCTCTTACATATAACAGTCCATACATCCATTATATTAAGCAGATATGATAAAAGCCTGCTTCTCAATAAAGCCTGCTTCTAAAACTTTTTTAAAAAAAATTAAGCAGATATATACAACTATTGCCATCAACAATTTCTCTTTTTGTGTGCAAATGTTGAAATTTGTTTTTTTAATATAATAGTCCTATTGAAACAAAATTAGTATACCATAAAATCCAATAGTTCAATCACCACCACAATCCACTTTGGAACAGTTTCTTCCTTCTTTTTTTTAATCATTTTATTGGGAGTTCATACAACTCTTATCACAATCCATCTATCCATCCATTGTGTCAAGCACATTGCACATTTGTTGCCATCATCATTCTCAAAACATTTTCTTTCTACTTGAGCCCTTGGT
>NW_022111357.1:24623277-24625113 GCF_000313985.2 Echinops telfairi | reverse complement strand
CAAGGATCTACATATAACCTCCTCCCTGGGGGGCAGACAACAGAAAAGTGGGTGAAGGGAGATGTCTCCACAGTGTAAGACATGACAACATAATAATAATTTATAAATTATCAAGGGTTCATGAGGGAAGGGGGGTGGGTAGCAAGGGGAAAAAATGAGGAGCTGATACCAAGGGCTCAGGTAGAAAGAAAATGTTTGAGAATGATGAGGACAACAAATGTACAACTATGCTTGTGATACGAGTTATACAAGCCTCCAATAAAATGTTTTTTTAAGATGCATTGATAATTATTGGCAATTGGAATGCAAAAGTTGGAAACAAAGAGAAAGGAATGGTGGTTGGAAAATATGGCCTTGGTGATAGAAATGAAGTTGGAGATGTCATGATAGCATTTTGCAAGCCCAACAACTTCTCCATTGCAGACAACTTTCTCCAACAACTCAAACAGCAACTATATCATGGACTTGACGTGGCATACACAGAAATCAAATGGACTACATCTGTGGGAAAGACAGTGGAGAAGCTCAGTAGCAGCAGCTAACACCAGACCGGGATGGACTATGGAACAGACCATCAATTGTTCCCCTGTAACTTCAGGTTGAAACTGAAGAAAAAAATGAAGAAGTCCATGAAAGCTAAATATGACCTTGAGTCTATCCCACTTGAATTTTTGAGAACATCTCAGGAACAGTGTGGGGAACAGAAAGATTTCTCCCAAGTTGTCTCCCTCAAGTATATGCCAACCCCAAGACGCTGCTTGCTACACATGGTAAATGACTGTACACTGGGAGGTCATTGAAAGGAGGTCAGAGGTTATTCTCCTTAAGGGTATCGGCCATCTAGAACAACCAGACTGCATAATCTGACTCACCCTGAGTAGGGACCACTCCCTTCTGATATTGTTCCCTTGAAGGAGAGCCCAAAGGCAAGTCCGAGACCACTCAACCATGACTAAGTTTAGGCTACTATATTGAGTCTAGGGTCCGCCCATCTTGCCTCATATGTACCCCTATTCCCTCCCTGAACTATTGCGTGTACACCCCTAGGTCATCCCCCTCCTATTGCTTGTATTATCTATGTTACAACTCTTTCTCATGATGTACATTGTTATCTGTAATCAGAGGGCTTGCATGCTCCCAAAGATATATAAGCTTTGGTTAGAAATAAAACCTCACTAGAGCTCTCTACTGCCCTCTTGTCTCCCACCTCCACGTGTACGAAGAGCTGAGGTGAACTGGTTACCATTAAATATGTCTGACTTCTTTATTTTACTCTCTCCTCTGTCTCTTTCATTTCTCTATGACTTTACTGTGATCTTTATATATCCTCACTGTACAATTGCACCTATTGAACCCATGATTTGGGGGGGGGGGGCTGGCTACCCCCACAGAACAGATTTGCTGCATTGAACACTAAGGAGCAGATTTTCTGATGAGCTGTGGGATGCAATCAAAGATATCATACTTGATAAAGCAAAAGGTCATTTGAAAGACAGGAAAGAAAGAAAAGATCAAAGTGGATGTGTGTCAGTCTGGGTAGACTTGAGAAACAAATCCACAGAAACTCATATGTGTATAAGAGAGAGTTTTATATAAAGGGTAAGTTTACATCAAGAGAGTATCCCAACCCAGTCTAGTCCAAGCTGATAAGTCCAACATTAGCCCATGTCTGACACCGATATACAAAGTCCTCCTCAAACTCACAAAACACATGCAATGACGCCAAATGCATGAGGAAAGCCTTATCAGTGAACGTGTGAGCATCTCAGCGCTGGCAGAGGTCTCCACGCAGCTTCTCCAGCGCCCAGGGCTGCACCAGGTAGGTCCATGTGGCTT
>NW_022111357.1:24619557-24622073 GCF_000313985.2 Echinops telfairi | reverse complement strand
AACCCAGACTAAAACATAGAGTTAGAAAACAAAAAAGGAAGAACACACATATCTTAAACTGAAAGAGCTCAAGAAAAAATCCAAGTCTTGAGTTGCAATAGGACAACTATAGGCAAAATATTGAACGAGCCAGGAAGCAGCTAAAGGAATGGAAAGGATGCACAGAGTCATGATACCATAAAGAACTATTCAACATTCAATCATCTCAAGAGGTAGCATATGAGCAAGGACCAATAATACTGAAGGAAGACGTCCAAGCTGCACTGAAGGCAATAGCCAAAAATTAGACTCCAGGTATTGGTGGGATACCCATTGAGATGCTACAACAAGTTAAACAACCACTGGAAACACTCACTCATCCAGGCCCAGAAATGTGGAAGACGGTTACGTGGCCAACTGACTGGAAGAGATCCATATTTGTCCCCATTCCAAAGGTAGGTGTCCCATCAGAATGCTCATGTTACAGAACAATAGCATTGATATCACATCCAAGTAAACTTTTGTTTAAGATTATCCATCAATGGTTACAGTAGTACATCGACAAGAGCTTCCAGAAATTCAGACCAGATTCAGAAGAGGATGTGGAACAAGGAATATCATTGCTGATACCAGATGAATCTTGGCTGAAAGCAAGGAATTCCAGAGGAATGTTTAGTTGTGTTTTATTGACAATGCAAGGGCATTCTATTGTGTTGTGGTAGTTACATATTTTATGTCAATTTGATAAACAAGCGTAGGGGTGAAGTCTAGTCTGTCAATTAGGTCACGGGCTGATAATGCCTTACTTGTGAGCACAGCCTTCTCAGGAGGATTTGGGAACTTCCTCTCTGCCTTCACCTTCCTGTTGACAAGCCATGAGGAGACTTGCTGAGCTCTGCAAGAGCCTCTCTCTCTGCTTCACCTTCCTGTTGACAAGCCACGTGGAGCCGAGATGAGACGTGCTGCAGCCCTGTGCTGCTTCCACCACCACTGGATCCACCACCACTTTTCACCCACTGTGTTAGTCTGGGTACTTTAGAGAAACAAATCCACAGAAACTCATGTATAAGAGAGAGTTTTATATAAAGGTTAAGTTCACATCAAGAAAACATCCCAACCCAATGCTGCCCAAGCCCACAAGTCCAACATTAACCCATGAACCCAACACCAGTCCACAAAGTCCTCCACCCCACAATACAGAGGCAATGATGCCGACTGCAGGAGGAAAGCTGAGTCAGTGAACGAACAAGCATCTCAGCACTAGCAGGGGTCTCCACACGACTGCTCTAGCACTCAGGGCTGCATCGGGATAGGTCCATGTGGCTTCTCCTTGGGGATGTCTTGTAGGAAGTCAATCTTGCAAGCTGAAGCAGGGAACTGCTAAGGCAGCTGCACCCGGTGCAACCATCACAAAGCAAGAGACCCGAGAACTAGAAAGGCGAGGCTTCACCACGCATTTATCCCTCCGCCTTTCAATTAGCCCCACATGTGATTATGGGCCAGGCTGGCACAATTAACTAACTCACCCACTGACCTGTGCTCTTCCTGCATTCTGGATCATTCCATGTGGCTGTGTGCATCTGAAGAGAGATTTCTGGACTAATATTGGACTTATGGGCTAATATCAGATTTATGGACTTGATCTGGACTGGGCTAGGATGTTTTCTCAAGATATCATTGCTCTCTGACATAAAGATCTCTCTTACAACATATATGAGTGTCTCTGGATTTGTTTCTCTAGTCAATCCAGCCTAACACGTGTGGATCATAACAAACTATGGATAGTCTTGAGAAAAATGGGAATTCCATAACACTTCATTGTGCTCACGAGGAAATCTGTACGTGGATCAAGAGACAGTTATGCAAACAAAACAAGGGACTACTGCATGGTTTAAAATCCAGAAAGGTGGAGGTCGGGGTTGAACCCTCTCCCCATGTTTATTCACTCTGTATGCTGAGCAAATCACCAGAGACGCTGGATTATATGCAGAAGAATAAGGCATCACGATTGGAGAAAGGCTTATTAACAGCATGCGACATGCAATGACACAACCTTGCTTGCTGAAAGTGAGGAGGACTTGAAGCACTTGCTGATGAAGATCAAAGATCGCAGCCTTCAGTTTGGATTACAAGTCAATGTAAAGAAAACAAAAAGCCTCACCGTACAGAGGGTAGTATTGTGATGAGTGGAAAAAGATCGACGTTGTCAAGGATTTCGTCTTGCCTGGATCTATAACCAACCATCATGGATCCAGTAGTCAAGAGATAGAGATCAAGTGATGCCTTGCATTGGGTAAATCTGCTGCACAAGACCTCTTTAAAGTGTTGAAAAGCAAGGATGTTACTTAGAGGATTAAGGTGTGTCTGACCCAAGCCATCGTGTTTTCCATGGCCTCCTGTGCCTGTGAAAGTTGGACCCTGAATAATGAAGATGGACAAAGAATCGCTGCAGTGGACTCGTGGTGCTGGTGAAGAATACGGAAAGTAACACACACTGCCGAAAGAACGGACAACTCTATTTTGGAAGAAAGGCAGCC
>NW_022111357.1:24615696-24619342 GCF_000313985.2 Echinops telfairi | reverse complement strand
GGGGAACCAACTTGAAGACACCTAACATCAGCAACAGAAATCTAACTTCATGTCCACTGATGCGATCCTGCCTCGTAGGGAGCCTACGTACTGAACTGGACACTAGGGCTGGACTGGAGCGGCCCCTTCTGGCTTCCAGGGCTGGAGCTCTATGCAAGTAGAGTCTTTTCTTTCTCCAGTGGAGCAGCGGGTGGTTTCAAACTGCTGACCATGCAGGTAGCAGCCCAAAGGGTAACCAACCACGCCACCAGGGCAACTCCAAAGAGGTCTTATGCAGCAGAGAATTAGGTCCCTAGGAAGTCCCTGGTTGCGCAATGGTTAAGCACACAGCTGCTAGCAAAAAGGTCAGATGTTCAACTTCACCAGTGACTCTGTAGGACAAAAGACTTGATGATTGGATCCCATAAAGATTCCAGTTTAGAAAACTCTAGTGGGGGGAGGTGGGGGGCTCTGCTCTGTTAGAACAAGTGCAGGATTGGGAAAGGTGTCAGAATAGACATGGCACACAACACAAGGTGCAAATGACTTGTACTTGGTGACCAACCGAAAGGTTGGCAGTTCAAACTTACCCAGCAGCGCTGTGACCAAAAGACTTGAGGGACTTTTCCTTTGAGAGTACAGCCGGGGAAACCCTGGGGAGCAGCTCTGCTTGGTAACGTCAGGGATGGCCATGAGTGGGAATTAAACAATGGCTGTGAATTTGCTTTTATTTTTGTTGTTTTTCCTTTGTAATGAGGAGAGTGCTGTGGCTCTGAAAGAGAAGTACTGGGTTCTCAGAGAGCAATATCACAAGGGGTCCTGGGTGGTCCGAGAAGGGCCCCCTGAAGAACTGATGTTTGAGCTCAGGCCCAAAGGAGATCTGGCGCAGGAAATAGGAAGGGCAAGAGCCCTGAGGTGGGAGCAAGCTCAGCACCTAAAGAGCAGCAAGTAAATGGTCTCTGGCGAGGAGTGACCAGGGCAGTGATGATTTGAGAGCCATGTCCTGTGAATGGGGCATCTGAAAGAAGTGGTGGTTGGCCCCAGAGAGCAGAAGACCAGAAGAGGCAAAAGTGGAGGGACTGGAGTCCGGTCACTGTCAATCAACACTGTTTGCAAAGACAACTCAGAAAAATGAGCCGCTCACCTTCTCTACCTCTAAGGATCCCTGAGGGCACCACTGCCCTATTGTTGCTGTTGCTGCTGCTGTTGTTGTTGTTGTTGTTAGACGCCCTGGAGTTAATTCTGACTCACGGCAACCCCTGAATAATGGAACAAAATACTGACTGCTCCTGTGCCACACACACGATCTTTCCCATGTTCGAACCCATTTTTGCAGCCACTGTGTCAATCCATCCCATTGAGAGTCTTCCTCATTTTCGCTGCCCCTCTGCCTTACCAAGCATGATGTCTGTGATAGTCTAGGTAGACTAGAGAAACAAATCCATGGACACTCATATGTGTATAAGAAAGAGCTTTATATACAAGAGTAATTGAATATTGAGAAAATATCCCAGCCCAGTCCAGATCAAGTCCATAAGTCCGCTATTAGCCCATATGTTCAATATCAATCTATAAAGTCATCGTCAGACTCATGAAACACATGCAATGATGCCAAATGCAGGAAGATCACAGGCCAGTAGGTGGGAAGTCTTATGGATGCAGTGGCATTGTAAGCATCTCAGTGCTGGCAGGGGTCTCCACATGGTTTCTCTGGCTCCAGAGGTCTGGCTCCATCAGCCTCTATCCATGCGTCTTCTCCACAGGGATGTCTCCCAGGGAGTGAGTAAAGAGAGAGTGTGTCTCCCACCTCCAGGGAGGAATACAGAAGTTTCCAGAATCCTCAGGAGAAGGCCATGCCCACAGGGAGGCCTCATTGGGTATGGCCTGATTGGCAGGCTAGACTCCACCCCTTCACTCTGAATCCTCAAATTGGCACCAGATTATGTAACTACCACAATGTCCTTCTCCAGGGACTGTTTCTTTCTGATAGCATGGACAAAATGCATAAGAGGACGCCTTCACATCCTCGCTTCTAAGGAGCACTCTTGTTTCCAAGACAGGCTTGCTGTTTCTCTGGCAGCCAGTGGTCTAATCAATATTCCTCATCACACTCCAATCCAGAGACAACCCCTTTTCTTCTGTCTTCCTTATTTACCGTCCAGATTTCCCAGGCCTGTGAGGTGATGGGAAATACCCTGGCTTGGGTCAGGGGCCCTGTACTTCTCAAAGTGACGTCTTTGCTCTTTGGCACTTTAAAGAAGTCTTTTGTAACAGATTTGCTTCATACATCATTTTGATTTCTTGACTTCTGCTTCCATGAACATTAATTACGGATCTAAGTAAAGTGACATCTTAACAACTTCGATCTTTTCTCCACGGATCGTGATGTTGTCTATTGATTCGGTTGTCGGGGGTTTTTTATTTTGAGCTATAAGCCAGGCACCTGCCCCACCTGAGCGGGATGTGATTTTTGAAAAGCCAACAGGGAAAGAAGTGACCAGGGATAGCTGAGCTGGACAGCAGAAGGACAAAGAAAAGGAGGAGGCCTATCTTCTGGGGAGGGCGGGAGGGGGCCCTGTTTGGCATAGGACTCAATCTTATAACATGCAGGGAGGGTGAGAGGGAACGCTTTGATATTCACTGACCGCATGTCCTTCCCCCAGGAACTGTGCAGCCGTGGCTATGCCTCAGTCTGGGTGAGACAGAGTAGCAAACTCTCATTGTCAAGTCCTTGTTGGCAGGGTGGTGCCGTCACAACGCCCCACCCCTTTCTAGGAGGTGCCCCCAGCAGGGAACTTCTCACCATCCCTCTGTCCCATATACTGGCTTCCCCTGGGGTCTTCCCAGACATGGAGGAACTGTGTACCTCATGAAGCAAAGAGGCCCCTGAACCCATCCCAGCCCACCTCCACAGCCCCACCCGAGGATACTCCCACCCCAGGGAGAGCAGAAGGCACCTCTCTTTAAAAGACTAGGGCTGATGGCAGGGCTGGCCCAGCTTCAGCTGAGCTGCCCATGTCCAGAAAGAAAACGCCCCTGCTTATTTCTCCCTTAACGTCATTCCTGTAGTTGTTGGCCACCTTCTAGCTGGCGCCCCCAATCAAAGGGACACAATGGAACAAAACTGTGTGGTTCAGACCAGCCCATTGATCCATTGCTAACTGGAACAGTGGGATCTACAGGTTTCACTGGCTGAGTTTCCAAAAGAAATCCCTAAGCCTTTCTCCTTCATCCGGCTTATTCTAGGGAAAGCTATTCAGCATCACTGAAATGCCCAGGCCACCGCTGAGGGCGGGGGAGTGGTCGCACATGGAGACAGGAGGTGCATTGCCTGGGGCTCAACCCAGGCCTCCCGGGGAAGGCAAGAACTCTACCCTAGGATGCGAGTCTTGGTTCTGCCCCTCTTGCTTGCCGGGGGGACATTGTGCGAGAGATTTTGCCTTTCAGAATGTTGCTTCCTCATCTGTATAATGGGCAGCAGAACTGCCTAGCAAAAGGGTTGGGAAGTGGACCCATGACGTGTCACGGGGCTCGGAGTGGCTTGTGCTGGGTCCTTGTCAAACCCTGGGGATCTCTCCTGTTGGTAACCCTACCGAGCACTGGGGATGGTGTGTCCTCAGGACTGGCTGGGCCTGGGACAGAACCCTCCTTTGCTGCCTCCATCAGC
>NW_022111357.1:24613053-24614314 GCF_000313985.2 Echinops telfairi | reverse complement strand
TTTCCCAGAATTCTCAGGAGAAGGCCATGCCCACACAGATGTCTCACTGGCTATCTCCAGATTGACAGCCTAGACTCCACCCCTACACTCTTAATCCTTAAATTGACACCACATTAGGTGACTACTACAAACTCATACCAACCCTACGTACAACAGGAGAAAACAATGTCTGGTCCTGCACAACCCTCAGACTAGTTACCGCAGGTTCATTGTTGCAGCCACTGTGCTGATCCATTCACCCAGGGTTCGTCTTCTTTTTCACTTCTCTTGTCTTCTCTTTGACCAAGCAGGACTGGTCTTGTAGTCCAGATTGCCTCTGGGACTGGCTCTGGGACCTCGGGCAGGCTTTGGTTTCATATTTCCTAGCAGTACAAAGTAGGACATACCCAGAAAGTGAGGCTAGCCAACCAGGGAGCGAGACGACGGGCCCAACCGCCAATGGGAGGACAAAAAGGCCAGCGCGGGAACTACACAAAGGACTAGCCTGCCAATCTACCTTAAATAAGCCAATCAGCGGACTGATGGGAGGAGTGGACTGGGACCGCCCCTTAACATATACCTTGTAAATAAAAACTTCGGAATTTCTTTTGTTCAGCGCTCTTGCCCAAGACAGTACATGTAGTTAAGCACCTGAGCCCTGGCTTAAGCTAGCATAATAAAGCCTCTTTGTTATTACAGCCTTGTGTTTGATCTCCTTCCATTGAAAGGGTAATCACTCCCTGTCCCTAACAGTCTATCTTGTTACCACTTCCAAAGCACGAAAGGAAGCCTTGCCACCATCACGTCTAAGAATCCTTCTGGCTGCTCTGTCAAGACAGACTTGTGTTTTCTTCTGGCAATCCATAAACCTTCCATATTCTTCACTCGCACCATAATTCAAATGCATCCAATGCTTCTTCAGCCTTCCTTAGTCATGATCCCACATTCATATGAAGCCTTTGAAAATACCATGGCTGGGGAACTTTCCAGAATGCTTCGAGAGAGGTAGAGGAGTGGCGGCTACTCAAACTGCACACAGAGACCAGCTCCTTCCCGCACCCCCACCTCGGCTCAGCCTGCTCAACAGTTGTAGAAAATGGTGAAAGAGACCACATCCTACGATGTTTGGGGGTTGAACTCAGTGCCACCGAGAAAGCGCTGAGAAAATGCTTACAGAAAACTGGCCTTGAAGTACTATCCTGATAAGACCCCACATGAAGGAGGGAAGTTTAAACAGATTTCTCAAGTGTCTGAAGTGCTTTCTGATGCAAAGAAAAGAGAA
>NW_022111357.1:24611308-24612615 GCF_000313985.2 Echinops telfairi | reverse complement strand
GTGGAAGTTGGAGTAGAAGAAAGATTCTAGAAGTTGATATTGACAAAGGCATGAAAGATGGCCAGAAGATAACACTCCATGGTGCGGGAGTCCAGAGAGCCTGAACTGGAGCCAGGAGATCTTATTATTGCTTTAGATCAGAAGGGTCATGCTGTTTTTACTAGAGGAGGAGACCTTTATGTGTGTATGGACACAACGCTGTTGAAGCATTGTGTGGCTTCCCAAAGCCAGGAGCTACTCCTGACAACCGAACCATAGTCTTCACTTCTCATCCCGGTCAGCTGGGGAAGCATGAAGATATTAAACGTGCACTAGCTGAAGGCATGCCAACTTTTCCCAGACCATATGAAAAGGGGCGTTTCAGCATTGAATGTAAGGTGAACTTCCCCGAGAATGGCTTTCTCTCTCCCAATAAACTCTCTGCTGTGAAAGCTCCTCTCCTACCTGAGGGGAAAGGAGTAGAAGAGACAGACGAAATGGATCAAACAGAACTGGGGGATGCTGATCCCAACCAGGCAAGAGGGCACCATTATAATGGAGAAGCATAGGAGGAGGAGGATTACCACGCCAGGGGTGGGGTCCAGTGTCAGCCCTCCTAATGTGGGCCAGTGAATAGTGTTCCCGGCTGGCATTTTTTTTGCGTTGTTGTTTAGTTGAGGATTATAATCCTAATGTGCTCACTACTTGCTATGGCTTTTGTTTTAAGATTCTACAATAGTAGGGTTTTCAAGTTAAATGAAGAATAAACTCAAATATAAAAGCTCTGACTTTTCTCTGTATGATGTATGATGACTTCAGTATGCAAGATGAAGCTTAATACTTGGAAAAATTGTTTGCGGTTTAAAAGAGGGAGGGGGGGAAAAGCATCTCTCCCCCGAACCCTCCTCCCCACCCCACCCCCCTTGTTTTTTGGACCATGCCTTGTCATTGTTTTCAGCTGTGCATATGGACAAGCTTAAACCAAAATACTAGGTTTATGTAGTGACTTCAGTGTATGACCCTTAATTGCTACGTCTAAAATTAAAACTGTATTTAACTGGCAAAAAAAGAAAAAAGGAGAAAACACCGTGGCTTGGGTCAAGTGCTCCTGAAGTCCTCAAGAATGACATCCTTGCTCTTCAACACCTGACCGCCGGCTCTGCCCCATGCCTCCTGTTTGGATGTCCTGACTCCATTAGTGCTGACGTGGTTGATCTTTTCTGTTTGTCATGATGTTGTCTACTGAGCCGAGCGGGTCGGGAGGATTTGGGTTTTCTTTATGCTAAGTTGCGATCCATAGTGCAGGCTGCAGCCCTTCGTTTTCATCA